>NC_133538.1:203429963-203775367 GCF_048544455.1 Silene latifolia
AAAATTAACTAATGATCTTATGCATGCAAACAAAAGATATAATAGAGGAGAAATCATGTTCTTACATTGCAATATCGGTATATATGGGCACAAAAGAGTTCTCCTTCTCTTTTGTTCTTGAGCTATCCCTTAAATGGAAGAACAAAGAACCCAAGACCCAAGTATAGGATCTCTCCCAAGGCTTTATACCCAAAGCTTTCTCTTAATCAAAATTAATATTATGAATACTAGACAATATTAATTCTTTGCATGAAAATTGAACCAAAAATCTTTATCTTTGGAGCTCTCAAAACTCACGTATGAAATGGAAGAGGAAGTAGATGTGTTATGCTCACTAAACACTTAAAGTTTCAGCATAAAAACATCATTATTGAAGATGAATCATGACATGTTATTATAAGGCAAAGTAAGAGCAAAAGCCATGCCCTTTTGACTTCACCAAAACGTGTGGGACAAAGGGAAGAGCAATGGTATGATTCTCTTCTCTTTTTCGGTTCATATAATAATATGGATCCATATTATTTTTGTCAATTTGTCAATATGTTACATGTCATATGTCACATAAAATTGCTATGTATTTTTAACACATTTAAAAATCAACGTATTAATAAAAATACGTCATATGCAAAAATCGACTTAGTAATTCATAATTACTTGAACCAAAATATTTTACCAGTTATAAATCACAACAACTTGTATTTATAATAATTCATTCAATTTCAATTGTTTCCTTAAACAATAATTTCATCCGAGTAATGATACAATTCGATTACTCAGACCGTATCTCATCTAAATGAGACACGTAAATTTTACTTCCAAAATCGTCCGTCAATTTTCAAGTAATTTAATTAACTCGTAACATTATACGATTAATTAAATAATCAATTAAGAGTGTTGCCCTATAGGTATGACCTAGGGGATCAATTGATCACCACCGTCGCACGACAATAATGTCAAACTCTAGTCAGCCAATCATTACCGATATGTGTGGACCGGTTGACAAGTAAAAATACTCCCCAAATGTATTCTTTAAAATGAGATTTAATAATGATATTTAAATCATATGATCGCACTGTTGTTGAGGACACATTTCCCAACAATCTCCCACTTGTCCTCGACAAGTGTGCGTCACCAATTCTCTTGTCCTATTACTATCTCCCACTCAATGCAAGGTGTCTTTCGGTCGTACTTGCAAGTGATCATATCGAGAGTGGTTTCCTCGATCCGGAGAATAAGCGATTGACCGGATTTATCCACCATGGATACATTCCGAGCGTGGCCACGCATTTCGAGTTCATTACTCCTCGAGTGGCCCTGAGATATTGTTATAACCACGACAAAGGGGTGGACAATTCCTATCGCACTCATTCCCTTCGACTAGCCACAACCATCATAACCCAAAATATGCCCATTTGACCCCATTTACGAAGGTCGTAGTAACACAAATCAAAGTTAATCTGAAACTGTGCCATCTTAGGAGAATAGTCGTTAGTCAAAAGAATCGACTCATTTGAATACTATAGCAGCTCTCGCCACGACCAGGCTATATAAATTTGCAGAACTCTATAAGCGGTCATAAGGCCCGACAAAATGTTCCTAATGATGCCTATGTGATCGACTAGTCATCTCACATGACTCTATGGCACTTGAACTTGCCATCAATCGCATCACACTCTAGTCACTTCGAGACGTCACCTCATACAAGTGACTATGGGCGAATACAATGTTAATCCGTGTTCACTTTAACGGGGTTCAATTGTCTCTACAACCCGTTTGGATGTAACAAAGTATAAAAGGAGTTTTTAAAGAAAAACTCGATCGACAAATGCGATTATCACATATGAATAGTCAATGCCTGATTACTATTTCATATTCTATAATCTAATTTGATCTTGTACGTAGTTGTTCATTTCAATTCAATTGAAATGACATGACTCATCATGTTTAGCCTTTGATAAAGCTTTGGTTAGTAGGTTTTATCAACTTCTTGTACCTTACTCAACCCTACTACATACTCGTTTTCCTTTGTAATGTATACATTTGCATTACAAAACTTTCTGAGTACGTGTCGAGATCCAATCAAGACATAGGCCCTCTAGCCTTAGAATAGCTCCCACTGTTTTCACAGTGTACGGGACTCATCCTTCTTGCACATCTCATGATTGCAAGTGTACTCAATTTCCGTTATAAATATCTCTCATTGTTCTTTATTGCCTAGAACGATTCTAGAAAATCTACTTCTTAAATATCATAACCACAATGGTATCTTAACCATCCTGATGTGTTTTGATTATGGTTTTGTCAGAAACCATGCGCAATCTCAATTGTCAATTGTCACTTGTGTAACACCCTTACACAAAATTGCATCATAAACACTTTGCTTTACTTCCTTAATACTTCTGCAAGCACTTAAGGGTAATCTTCATGGCTTATTTGATAAAGATTTCTTAAATTCGATTTTGAAAACAATTCATCATACTCAAAGTATATGAAGTGTTATACATCATTACTCATTTAATTGATCCGGCAGCGGAAGCAAATGGAATCAATCAAATATGTTCAATTTAATTGAACTAGTCATGAATCTTATCAACATAAGACTTCTTATTGACGCTAATATCATGTAGATTTATCTTCATAAATCTGGATATAAAAGATGTATTATAATACTCCAAAAGTCTTAAATCATTCTCAATGATCAATATGTCATCCACATATCGGACTAAATAAAATTTTCGTAACTCCCACTAAACTCCATGTATAAAAACAACTTCTCGTCTTATCGAGAAAAGTTTTATAACATGATGAAAACATTGATTCTAACTCATTGATGTCCTACTTAAGACCCTCTCTTAAGTTTCACATTATCTTAGGATTGCAAGAATCTATAAAACTCATGACATGTATTGAATACATTCCTTCTATTGAAGAAGCGGGTTTTAGATTCACTTGCTGTATTCATATCCTCATAATGAAACATAATCCCTAAGAAGATCCAAATAGACTTAAGCATTTCAACCAGTGCAAAACTCTTTGCAACCAATCTTGCTTTGAAATCTCTCTTTATTAGTGCAAAACCCTTTGTCACTAATCAAGCCCTTTGTTTCGGATTTTCATGGCTCTAAGCCTTGTATTGAGTTGTGACTTAAACACTCTTATGTAAGTCATATGTTCATTACTTACTAGAAGTAATCAACTTGAATCAAACAATTTTTTTTGTAAGTTATAAGCTCTTTACTTTCTTAAAAGTAGCTTGAATTCATCATCTTTAACAAGTGACGAATTTTAACCTCCTAGGTTTTAAAGAAACAAACAACGTCTTACACAACACGTCTCATGTAGCCAAGAAAGACCTGTTTCTTGCGACATAACATTCACAACATGTCTCATGTAGCCAAGAAAGACCTGTTTCTTGCGACATAACATTCTTTGTGGCTCTTGAATAATTTTCTCCCACTCTGTCTTCTAGAAATAAACTTGTATTTTTAGAAAGACAGCTTCACGAGCCACAAACCTGGTGTACTCGTGATTATCATAGGGAAAAATGAGCATTTGTTTCTTGTGAAAACTTACAAACATGGTACCCTTACCATTTCATATCTCATATGATTCTATTTAGTGGAATAATAATTTAGACAAAAAATGATAAAATCCCCAAAAGGATCAAGTAACTCAAAGTAACTTGATTGAAGTCCAAACCATATCGAATAGCGTTTGATTTCTTATCCAACCACACATTACTCCATAATGCGTGCTAAGAGAGATTAACTTGTGATGCTATATCACATTTCCTTTGGCTTATATCAAAGTCTTCACTTTGATAATCCCATCACGACTAAATCGTGATTCCTTGAATTCTTTGAACCTCTTCAAAAGATTTCTCTATTTACCTCATCAACTTAAATCGTTGGTAAAAGAAAATGATCAACCTATTTTCGATCAATGATTGACAACCTCGATTTCCTTTTCAACCAAAAGGCACGAGACATCTTGCTTTGAATACAAGATACGCATATACCATTAACAATCTAATGGTTTCAAGAGTACTCGATAACTCTTTGCGTTCATTATTCCAAAATTTAAGGTTTAATCTTGGGTTACCAATTTGAGTCTTGCATCATCTTCATGATATATCATTCTAGTTTGGTTTAGAATATAATCACCTTGATAATGGGCTAGCCATACATCAAATCGTGGTGTATCGGGTCACAAAAAGTGAAACCTCTTTTGTATCTTAACAAGTTTGTATTCTTATTTAGAGTTTATGTACTAAATAGTCACAATTAAGTACAACTCTAAACCCAAAACTAGATTTAGTGCACAATGACTTTATCTCTTGACTTCATTGTTGCTAGTCGTCATATTCTAATCATCCTATGTATCAAACATAATGACGAAAACCACCATTGGTTTCTAATATTGACGAAGTAGTACTAGCAAAATTTATGTTTAATCAAATAAACATTTAAAGAAGAAGATCCCATTAGATGTCCCACAACTAACTTGTTGATTCTTCAATAATTTGGGGTAGTTTCCTTTCTCGTGTCCAACATTTAAGACAATGGAAACTTTATCGGTCGGGATTGATAGGTTTAGTATCGTCATTCTCAACAACTTTACTTTTAACATTACCTTGTATCAATTCCATTATAATCTTTACTTCTTGAACCTCGTCCTCATCTTAACGGTTTAAGAGAATGCTCCCACTCATTTCAATGAGTCTTTGCTTTGAGAAGCAAAATTGAATTTATGAAGAACACTCTTCATTTGTTCGTTTTAGTCTTAAAAACTCTCATTGAGGTGGTTGCGTTATTTTGGTCAATCACGAATTCTGACAAAACTAATTACCAAAACAATCATTTCAAGGTACTTAATTCTTTTAAGTACATGGAAAAACAGTCCATTCTAAGTAGATGTGTTAGTCAAGAATCAAAAACCTGTTTGATTATGAATAACTTATATCTATACTCTTTACAAGAGATCCTTAGCAATGCTTCATATGAGGTTTCAGAAGCAAAATTCAAATTTGTCTCTAGTTACGAAGTTTTAAAGGAGATTTTGAAAAATCGAAATGATATCGTATATGAATTGTGGTAAAGAAATAGAACAATATGATAACGGAATAGTGGAAAACTTAACATTTATCGTTTTAAATCATACTTGTAAACAAGATATGAACATTTATATAGTGACCTCTACCCAACTAATATAAATGATTCCAAGACCCAAATTCATATCGACTTAGGCACGGTGGGGCCGATACATCCTTTATCAATATAACTCGGTGGATTAACGTTTAATCGATTCTACTTTTAGAACTCTTGGTCGATAAAATTACATTAATATTTATCTTTAGCCCAAAACACATCGACAAGGGCACGGTGGGGCCGATACATCCCTTATCAAAAACTTTTGTTGAGTTCAATCCAAATTTCGAATAAATGTGTCCATGATCCAAATCCACATCAACTTGGGCACGGTGTGGCCGATACATCCCTTATCAACATGAATTCGGTGGATAGACATTTATCACCCACTTCCCCTACGTAACAAGGTTTGTACCCCGGTGTGGCCGAGCGCACTCCCTCACGAAATAGGTTTTCATGGTTTCTACTATTTGGTAAGGCTATATCTCAATTGATTGTTTTAGCGAGAGGTCATGTCAATTTATTATCTATCACGTTTTAAGTGAACTAAAGCGGTGAACTACGATAATTGTAATTGACACGGTCGATGGACTCGATAAGAACGATGATGCATGTTTTAAGTTATGGCGATTTAGCGATGCATGCGACATAAATAAAATGCAAAGCATAAAAAAAATCCTAGTATGGCCTTCCTAGAAATAGAAAACTGATTAACTATTACATATTCGGAAACCAACTCCATTGGTCCCTTGAACTTCGGTTGTGGCACGCATCTCGAGGTAACACCGTCTTTATGTATCGCCATCTTTAGGAAATCCGTCTTTAGGAACTCCGGAATGAATTAAAATTACATAATGAATTACATAATTCCTATTATACATTTGTAACTATAATAAAATAAATCTATTAAATTACAAGACGGTGATACGAGATCACAATAAAATTACAACCGAATCGATATTCCCATACATTTCGGGTAATACCAATAAAAATCTAAGGCCATACTAAGCAAAATTACATAATTCAAAATTATATAAATAAAAGACATTCAACAATTGAAATATGCAGCATTATAATATGTATGAACATGCCCAATTTTATGCTAAATCGCCTTTAAATTTGCCAATATCATATATTACTCGGTTTTTACGGATTTGCGTGATTCAACATTTTACAATCACCAAAAATACATAAATTCATATTTATGCATATGTTAATTACCCTAACTGTTTAGGACTCAAAATTTAGTCTTCACTAATAATTTGACCATAATTAACTCATATTTGTTCATAATGGACTTAAAATTATAATAAAATGCTATAAACTTCAAATAAATCATAAAATTTCAAATAAATTTGAAATTTGAAATTTAAACTCTTGAACATTCTGGAAAAATACCATGACACTCATAATGTTCAAAAACTTAGGTTAAAAATTTCGAAATTTTATCCGGAAAAACAATGTTGCGGTTTATCGATTTTAATTAAAATAATCATAAAAATATGAGAAAAATTATTTTCACCAACTTTTCAATTTTAGATCTGAAAAAGATAATAAAAAGCAACATGTGACGTTTTTCCTTAGTCATGAAGTATGTTTTAGCAATTTTTCACTAAAAATGTCACTATTTATGCTATTTTTCTTCAAAAATTCATAAATCATGCATAAAGACTTCAATATAGCCAATTATTTTACACACATCTTGTAAAATTGCATGTGACAACATACTAAATTTATATGACCAGAATCGAAATTTATCTCATATTAACCTATTTTTCACTTAAATCCGAATTTAATAATAAAAATTCATTTTTCGAGCATAACAACTCATAAAATTATGAAAATTTCCAGATCATCTAATAATAATATATGTGAAAACATATCCAAAAAGAACTGGAAAATTCGAAGTTTAGCTAATTTTCGTCCAAAAATGGCATTTTTATCATAAAAATCACATTTTAATGCCAATATTATATATTATGAACAGTAAAATCCGTAAATTAACCAAAAATCCTAAAATCATTTTAGGACCAGAAACTTATCATGCATGAATTAATTTCGTGATATATCATAATAACACAAATTCACAAGTTTTATATGTTAATCGTATAACTCGGAAAAACTATAACCGATTTGCATGCAAACAACCATTGCTCTGATACCAATTGAAGGAAAGGTAGATCTTTATACCTAACAACATACTCATATATGCTTAAATTTAATTTGTCATAAAATTAACTAATGATCTTATGCATGCAAACAAAAGATATAATAGAGGAGAAATCATGTTCTTACATTGCAATATCGGTATATATGGGCACAAAAGAGTTCTCCTTCTCTTTTGTTCTTGAGCTATCCCTTAAATGGAAGAACAAAGAACCCAAGACCCAAGTATAGGATCTCTCCCAAGGCTTTATACCCAAAGCTTTCTCTTAATCAAAATTAATATTATGAATACTAGACAATATTAATTCTTTGCATGAAAATTGAACCAAAAATCTTTATCTTTGGAGCTCTCAAAACTCACGTATGAAATGGAAGAGGAAGTAGATGTGTTATGCTCACTAAACACTTAAAGTTTCAGCATAAAAACATCATTATTGAAGATGAATCATGACATGTTATTATAAGGCAAAGTAAGAGCAAAAGCCATGCCCTTTTGACTTCACCAAAACGTGTGGGACAAAGGGAAGAGCAATGGTATGATTCTCTTCTCTTTTTCGGTTCATATAATAATATGGATCCATATTATTTTTGTCAATTTGTCAATATGTTACATGTCATATGTCACATAAAATTGCTATGTATTTTTAACACATTTAAAAATCAACGTATTAATAAAAATACGTCATATGCAAAAATCGACTTAGTAATTCATAATTACTTGAACCAAAATATTTTACCAGTTATAAATCACAACAACTTGTATTTATAATAATTCATTCAATTTCAATTGTTTCCTTAAACAATAATTTCATCTGAGTAAAGATACAATTCGATTACTCAGACCGTATCTCATCTAAATGAGACACGTAAATTTTACTTCCAAAATCGTCCGTCAATTTTCAAGTAATTTAATTAACTCGTAACATTATACGATTAATTAAATAATCAATTAAGAGTGTTGCCCTATAGGTATGACCTAGGGGATCAACTGATCACCACCGTCGCACGACAGTAATGTCAAACTCTAGTCAGCCAATCATTACCGATATGTGTGGACCAGTTGACAGTAAAAATACTCCCCAAATGTATTCTTTAAAATGAGATTTAATAATGATATTTAAATCATATGATCGCACTGTTGTTGAGGACACCTTTCCCAACAAAGTGATCTACTCCGACTACTTAAGACACTTAAAATAAAAAGACCAACAACCTAATACTCTGGTTGCGACACGAGTTCTAAGACTACTCCGTCTATGAACTCGACACTCTAACTAGAATGTTTACAAGACCAAGTTTCCTCAAACTAATTCTTTAAAATAATTGAGAAGGAAAACTTATTGGTACAAACGATTCTAGATGAGAGAGTACAATACTATGAAGCAAGAGTGGTAATGACTGTGACTGTTGAAGACTTAGAAAATTTTTGCAAAGAGAAAAGCTTTGAGTTCTTAAAACTGATTTTGCAAAACACTTTGATTTCTCAGGTAAAAGTCTTACTTTGAAAGTGAAGGGAGGTGTTCCTTTCACTACAAGGATAACACGGAATAGTGACGGACAAATACATCACTATATAGCATTTCCCGTCACAAAAGCGGGTTTGTGACGGATTGCCCGTCACAAACCGGCGTCACTGTAAATGGTCACAAAAAGCGGGTTTGTGACAGCAATTCCGTCACAAATTCATCTGGAACGGATTTGTGACGGATAATCCGTCACATAGTTTATCTCACGTGACACGTGTCACCCGTCACAAAAATAAGAGTATGTGACGGATTAGACGTCACAAATTTCTGAACTTGTGACGGCTAATTCGTCACATATTTTGTCATAATATTTTTTTTTGTGACGGATTATCTGTCACAAATTTCTATTCTTGTGACGGATTATCCGTTGCAAATAGCAGTTTTTGTGACGGACTATCCGTCACAAATAGAGGAAACTTGTGACGGATTTGTGACGGCTAATCCGTCACATATTGAAGCAGCATTTTAAAAAAAAACTAGCAGGTTTGCCGCTGGCCAAAATACACGTAGCATTGTTTCAGTAAAACCTGCAATATACCACACAACCCCGTCGACCGCAAAACGGGAATCTATGTCAAGTCGACCGCAAAGCGGGAACCAATCAACAATACGTTTTAACTAGCACCAACACCAAATCATAGAGATAAAGGTTGTCTTTTATAAATAAAATCTAACATAAGTTAGTGGTTTACATAAACTTCATCAAATCTACCAAGGTTCAAGATTTGATTTTTATTTAGGAAACTAAGAGTTTACCTAATCGAAGTGACGTGCTGACTACCAAATGGATGACCGTCATCCGTGAAATCGTCTCTATGAAATGGAGGCGGGCCACCTGAGCACGTGGGGGGGGGGGGGGGGGGGAGTCCATCCAAACTGCTAGTACAAGAACGGCTCCATGATATCTCCTTTATACTTTTGGGTCATCATCTCTCTATCCATCCTACCGATTTGCTCTCGCAATTGTGAATTTTCCATTGTGACTCGATAAAGCAAACTAGGTGAGTAAGAAGAAACCGAGTGACGGGCAATCCTATTAGCGGGAGGATCGTACAACTCTGGTGCCGCTGACCCCATACCCCACACGCGCATCTTCTCATTATAGCCTCCAACGACATTATCGTAGGACTCGTGCGGATCTGGTTGCACTCCCTTGGGCATTGGCTGGTTCATTAATCGATGGTAACCAACCTGAAAAAGTAATAAGTAGAAAAAAAGTGTTAGTTAAAATTTAAATTGAATAATACCTTACTAATTTATAAAATAACATAAGAAGGCTAATTTAGCCTCTATTGATATGACAAGTGCCCGTGGTTGTCATTTTTTCTAATTAAATCGATTAAAGAAACTTACATCGGTCTGTTCTGCTCGAGGGTTAATTCAGTTGCCATGCTTATCATTCTTGGACTTCTCCATGAGCTGGTACGGTGTGGCTTCAGGACCCTGAAAAAATTATATGAAAAAAATATTACTCCGTATTATAGATCGATAATCGTTAATTCTTTGTTATGAGAAAACTAAGTTATGAAATACACTAAAAATAAATTCTTAAATGAAATAAGAAATTTTATAAATTTGGGAACTCAAATGTACTTACCAATTCCTTAAAAGCCAAAACTACATTCTTCCTTCCGAGAGTGTGGGTTGCTAATGCTTTCCCATCTTTCGATCCCGACCTTCTATTTGCCTTATTTGTTTCAGAATTTTTAGCAAATTCGGGATTCTCTATTTGTCTTTTCTTCAATCTCTCCCAATTTGTGACGGTAAGCCACTCCGGCTTTTTCTTTGCGATGGCGGCATTGCCGACACACTGGGTAATATGCCTCTTGATCCGGCTCTCCCACTCAGTCCTAAGGGGATATCCTTCTTGGTCGGCCCGAACACTATCCTGAAATTAAAAAAAATGAATTGTTATTAGTAGATAAATAAATTTAATTATATTATTAAAGAATAAAAATATTATTAAAGAATTAACTTATTATTAAATAAAATAATTATTTTTCAGAAAAATACATATTAACGAAACCTGAAAATATTGCCACATCCTCTCTTGCTGCTCATGAGTCATCTCAGATCAATTAGTGACGTACTCCACGTACGTATGAGTGAATGACTTGGTCAAATAATCGCGGATCGGCTTGTCCTCTCACCTTGAAATAAATGACATATATTAGATCAGGTAATTTAAAATGAAATTATATAAAGGAAAAATTGCAGAATATTACCTATTATAGTTGACATTTTTCAAAATATCACATATTATACTTTTATTTTCAAAGTATAATATGTAGGATTTTGAAAAATCTTGACTATAATGGGTAGTATTTTGAAATGCGTCATTATTTAATTAATATACAAGAAAGTCAATAAAAAATAAAAGGAAAAGCATTACTTACCAAGATCCTCTGATAGAACAACTTGTATGTCCTCTGGCTGCTGCTGCTGCTGTTGTGGCCATGGCTGCGGTTGTTCTACCTCCTGCTCCTCCTCCTCCCGGTCACGTCGTCCATGACTACCACCTCCAAACATCCGTCTAATTATGTTTCCACAGCCTACCATAATTACTAACTATAAACATTCCAAATTGTTAATCAAATATGTGATACATAACACAATACATGTCTAAATCACACAAGAAAGTCAACAAAAATAAATCACACAATAAATTGTATTAAAATTAACCTTAACTCAAAATAAACATCATAGTTTTACACAAATGGATTAACATTATTGTTAACCAAAAAAACTGAATAAAATTACAACTAATCTCCATCACTATCACTATTACTATCACTACGAATTAAAAGAGCTTCATCTTCTGAAAAAAGCATTTCGACTTCGTGCACTTCTTCCTCATTTTCCCACTCTTCTCCCTCTTCTTTTTCTTCATCATTATCTTCATCCTCTTCGCCGCTTTCTATAACCACTTCGTATTCATCTTCACTCCCGATGTCTTCCACAAAAATTGGTGAAATTGAATGATCATTGACAACATCTTCTTGAAAGTCAATTTCTTTAACAGGAGCGTCGACATGTCATCTAGCCTTGATTTTAAAAACCGCAGACCATTTATTATCTTGCTTAGTGGTTGGATAAGGATAATAACAAACTTGATCGACTTGATAGGCTAACACAAAAGAATTATGTCCACGAAGTCTCTTTGCTTGGTTTACATCTACAAGTCCGTAAACCTTATGGATATTGAGTCCTTGTGGAGAACTATCAAACCAATCACATTTAAACAATATGACCTTATAAATCCTTTGACCGGTATAATAAGCAAGCTCAATTATTTCATTTAGAATTCCATAGTAGTCCAACCCTTCTGTGGAACTTTTACAAACTCCATTGCTTAAGGTAGCTTTCGGAATATCGACCTTCTCCTTAAAAGCACGAAATTTATAACCATTGATAGAATATCGTCTCCAAGTCCTCACCATGTTACTAAGACCCATTGCCAGAGTCTTAATTAAAGGATCCTTCAATCTATAAGCCTATTCAATAAGAAATGTTTTAACGTGTTATAATTTTATCATTCTTAAATCAGTAATGTGTTAGTTGTCTATTTTAAATAAAATGTATAACTTACTTCATTTCTGAACCATTTCGTAAAACTTTTGTCATGTTTGCTCCAAACGTCATCCGACGAAACAATGTCAGGAAATGTTAGTTTGATATGTGTCTCAAACTCCCTATATCAATAACATGTTTTTGTTATATATTATTTATAATTTAAGCCAAGCATAATAATTAAGAATGAATTTAGTAAAGAAGACGTAACTTACTCTTCATAACGCTCTAACAATTTTTCACAATTCCTTAGCACATAAAAGTGAGCTTCTTCGAACTCTTTCTCATCCAAGAATCTCTCAATACATTTCCCGGTTGTAGTTGCCATGTCATCATTGAATAACGTGGGTAGGTTTGAATTTAGATGGTATTATAAATTCAAACCAACATCCAAGTCTTTCGCTTTTGTGTCAATATGATCTTCAAAATATAAAGAACAGAAATTGGAAATTTCCTCTAACAAAAAAGCGTTGCATATAGAACCTTCCACCCGGGCTTTGTTGGTAATTTTTTTTTTTCAAATGATTAAGGAACCTAAAAATATATTGAATTTGTAAATTAATAGTTAGTTATTATTTTCATTCCGAAATAAATGATTAAAGGAGTAAATAAGTGATATATTACCTCTCAAATGGATACATCCATCGATATTGAACAGGTCCTCCAACTTTCGCTTCATAAGGTAAGTGAATGGGCAAATGCTCCATGGAATTGAAGAAAGATGGGGGAAATATCTTCTCTAACTTGCATATTATTTCCGCAATGTTTGACTCTAAACGTTCCATAAATTCAACCTTAATTGTAGATGCACATAAGTCTCTAAAAAATTGGCTTATCTCCATTATTGCATGCCAAGAAGCTGTCGGGAGTAAATGTTTCAAAGCAACAAGTAATAAATGCTCCATAAAGACATGACAATCATGACTTTTCATCGAATGCAAGGTGAACTTCACATGATCGACACACCTACTCAAATCCGAAGCATAACCATCCGGGAATTTCAAAGAACAAACCCAATCACACAAACCCTTTTTTCAGCAGTTGTTAAAACAAACCTAGATGTTATAGGCCGTTTATAATAATTTTCAATAAAGTCAGCTTTACCTTTAGGTCCAAATGTAATTTTATTTGGTACATTCATCACCGTGTTGATAATCTGTTCAAAAATTTTTTTTTCAATGTTCATAACATCTAAGTTGTGTCGAGTCAACAACGTTTTCCAATAAGGAAGTTCCCAAAATATGCTTTGTTTCCATCAACCTTCCTTCTTTTCTTTCAATCTTTTTAATTCTTGATCAGAAGCATCAACTACTTTTGGTAAATCTTTTACCGTATCCCACACCTCATCACCGGTTAGTTTCGCTGCGGCTACGCGGGTATCAGTTTTTCTCTTCTTTAAAAAATGCTTACAATTATTGCGGAAAGGATGATAAGGTTTTAAGAACTCACGGTGA
The DNA here is from genome assembly GCF_048544455.1 of Silene latifolia. Taxonomy (NCBI): domain Eukaryota; kingdom Viridiplantae; phylum Streptophyta; class Magnoliopsida; order Caryophyllales; family Caryophyllaceae; genus Silene; species Silene latifolia. The sequence goes on from NC_133538.1 coordinate 203,443,827, forward strand.
CAATCGAAACAAGAAACCTTGCCACTATGTTTTAGCCAAAAAGATTTATGGTCTTTTTCTTGACAATAAGGACAAGCACGGTACCCAATTGTAGACCAACCGGAAAGCATACCATATGTAGGGAAATCGTTGATCGTCCACATTAATGCAGCCTTTAATTGAAAATTTTATTTCTTAGAGACATCATAGGCGTACACGCCAGTTTCCCAAAGTTCTTTCAACTCTTTGATTAACGGTTGGGGGTAGACATCCAAATTTGCCTTAGGGTTCTTAGGACCTGGAATGAGCAAAGATAAGAGCATAAATTGTCTCTTCATGCATAACCAAGGAGGTAAGTTGTATGGAGTGACAATCACGGGCCAACATGAGCAATTCTTCCCAAATTGCCCAAAAGGGTCATGTAGATACCCAGTATCTGCTGAGACTTTAACAAACACCCGATGATTATCGGACTATAACATGCTTTGGAATCGCGACGTTTGATTGACAGTTCGTGTACAACTTTACGTCGGAAAACTTAAAACAATTTCGAAAATAAAACATTTCAAAACTTTCAAAAGTACCCGGAGTGTTTAATGCATGATGATGGGGTCGCAATGACACTAACTAGAGTAAAAACCGACACCGGACCAAAAACCGACTCAAAAGTTCAAATCCCGACTCCAACAACGAGTCAAACCGAGTCAAACACAATAAATAAACCATTCAAATGCTTCCATGTTAATATTTCCCGGATTCATGTATGGTCAAGTACCAAACATATGCATACAAATCCTAGGATAGAACAAATCATGATTGCATTTGTGTGAAAGCGACAAGACACCTCGAAGACCCGCGATGTGGCTCGCGCCTCATTGAGCAGCCCAGATGGCCACGTCGCTCAAAACTCACACAACCACTCATTTTCCTATAAATACCTCTCAAATGCCCCCATTTGAGAACTCACGCGAGTGTCCGCCCCTTCTTTCTCCCTTAAAATTCTAGACTCGACTTCCTAAGTCACAATCCGACGCGTATTTACGACCTACCGATCGTAAATACAAGCCTTACATATTGTTTGGCACCGTCATCGTCTATTAAATCACTTGACCGACCATCTCGACCACTACACCATCACTAAACTAAATAAAACACTCTTTTTACTTACTAAAACGGTTTTAAACCGAGTCTTTTCCGACCAAACGAGTTGATACACTTACGTCGGTTTCTCGCCATAAGCCAAGCATGTAAGTATGAGGGTGTAAAAATCTTCTTTTATCATGTTTTCATTTGTTTCATGACTATAACATGCTAAATCATGCATAACATGGTCCAAAACATGGGAAGAATGAGCCAAAATCAGATTTTTGGTTAAGGCAAAGGCTACTTACGTAGCAGATAGGCTCGCGCGTAAAGGACCCTGCCCAGCCTTAAGTCCAAACCGTGTTTGGTCTCTTCATTTCCTCTATTTTCATTTTCATATTTCTAATCGGTTTTTACCATTTCAAGTATTTTCGAACCATTTTCTACAAGTTTTTAGCCATAAAATATTTTTTACCCTTGGTTCTCAATACCATGACGGCTTAATCCGTGTTTCGGTGATAATATTTGGTTAATTACATTTAAAAGGTATTTTAAAACCTTTTATTTCATTTCTTTACATTTTAGAAGGTATTTTAAAGCCTTTCATCATTTCTTTACATTTCCAAAATAAATGTGTTAGTCACCAACACAAAGTCATCCTTGGTTCTACATACCATGTCGGATTTTAACCCGAGTATGATGATGAGTATTGACTAATTATATTCAAATGAACTTAAAACAATTAGTTCATAACTATTTCAAAACTATTCATGTCAAACTTGTCAAGTCGAATCCGACACCGAATATCATCAAAATAATGATGATTATTCGAGTCTCGTTCCTGAAATCAACAAATACGGTCTAAACGACCCTTATAAACCAAGACGGGTTCAAATACCCATTTTCAATACGTTTTACAAACGTTTTTCAAATGGTCAGAATGCGTCTTAAACCGTTGACTGACCCGCGCCTAAACATGCCATTTCTTTTCTATTTTCAAACCAGGGGAGACCCCCTTACACTGCTAACAGGCTCGCGCCTCATATGGCTGCCTGGTACAGGGTCTGTTCCCCTTCCAACATTATTCTAGGACGACCCCGACTTCGGTTAACCCGGATATAGGACGGATCAGATGACTAATTTGCTAATTCAAAAATCATATTTGCAAAATGCCTTACTAAGACAAATGGATCGCATTATGCACCATAAACCTAACTCGGTAAATGGATGTTTAATTTCCGTCTTGCATGCAAATCAATCATAGATCCAACTCGACATCTTATACTTGATACTTGGATTAAATCAACCGACTTAGAAAGCTCTCACATGTTGGGTTTAAATTATTGGATGCGCATTCATGCATTTAAACTGTTTTATCAACTTTTGCATTCAACCAACCAAGATCGATCAGTAGAGGCCGCTACCGCGGGAGGGATTGGGTGTCTGATTAAAGGGCTTCCCAATACGTACCTTCACCTCTTACTCAGAAACTTTGGATAGTGGACGACCTTATCCAGGGCGTACGAGAGTCATTCTAGAGATAGGATGCTAAAGAGGGACGATTCCTTATCTTTAGTACCTATGTCAAACATTGCTTTGTGCTTCGTTTGACCGAGGTATAAAGTGGATTCGAACGGGTTCCAAGCATCCCACAAATGCTTGGTGGCGACTCCGAACATCTCTACATCGTTTCGAGACCTTTACTGAGACAAAACCGACCGATCTAAAACGATCTAGTCAAAAGCATTTTTACGCCGCCGAGCGTGGCTTTCAAAAGACCGCTGCCATTGTCCACAGATCGGCTGGGCATATGCAGGTGGGCCCACGTTCACAGATTGGCGACTCCGCTGGGGAAAACTAGGACGCTTGTGTCTTTGTGATTCCTAGATGCTGAGACTCGAACGAGGTCTTGGTTGGAATGCATTAATTGATATTACGGTCACGGTCGGGTTCCTTGTCCGGGCCTATAACCTAACCCTTTTCGACCAATTGGCTCGTCTAGTCAGCGTGAGTTTTCTTATCCCCGCGTTTCGAATCTCGATTGAGTCAAGCATACCATTGACGTTACACATTTCTGTTTTGTCAAAGAGCTTTCATCACTTTCGAGCACGAGGCTAGGGCACCCTCCTTACACATTTTGTTTGGATTGGTATCCCTCTCGCAAATCGGGGTTTGATTGCTTGGTGTGTAACCCACCCTTTTAAGCCAAAACCTGTGTCAGCATTATGCATAATATAATGAACTGTGAGTGCTTATGTGCTACTTGATCATAAGTCCTTCCGTGTCATTTTCAAACTTTCAAAAACACCTTTTTGCGCCGTTATAATGACCATTTCAAACCTCGGTCTTTCGCCGACTGTTGCACGCCTTTCTAGGCCGTCGTAATGACGATTTTCAAAACCGATTTTTATAACCAATTTAACACGCCTTTCTAGGCCGTCGTAATGACGATTTTCAAACCCGGTTTTTATAACCATTTCAACACACCTTTCTAGGCCGTCATAATGACGATTTTCAAACTCGGTTTTTATAACCATTTCAACACGCCTTTCTAGGTCGTCATAATGACGATTTTCAAACTCGGTTTTTTTACAACCATTTTAAATCACCTTTTTGCGCCGTTATAATCGCCGCGTCTAGACATGGATTTTAACCAGTTTCGCGCCGACAATGTCTCTTTCAAAACCCGAGAAAAGCACACACCCTTTTCTCGAGACACTTTCGACATCCCAAGGACCATACACCGTCCCCGAGATCTCTTCAAACATTTTAAACCCGATTTTCAAAACATACAATTTTGAATTTCAAAAACCGTCTTGGGAAACAGTACATTGTTTTCCGAGCCGACTCAAACTTAAAACCGTCTTTTGCAAACAAACTTAAGACAACCATTTCAACTGACCGACTTGCGGAGATCTCTATCTTCGAAAGCCGTCCATAAAGCGACAAATGAATCTTTTTGAAAATTTCTATTTTCGAAAACTTCAGTCCACCATTCCAGTTTTGCCTAGTGTCTATCAAGTCGAAGCAAACGTACTTATGGGTCTTTACTTATGAGTCGTCTCACTACGAGACTCGTTCAATGGCGTCACGCCGCTACGTTGGACGCATGTCAAGATTTCGGTCAACACCGTCACGTCATAAATCGAGTCAGCACCGAGGTACCATACACGGTCATCCTCGTCTTGTTGAGTCCGATATTTGTCTCGTCCTTCGTGTTGTCTGCATTCAGTCTTTGAACCATGTCGGATTTAGTTGTAATGTGAGCCGTTTTTCGGCCTCAGAGCCATGGCCCCGTCTTCAACTTCATCCAACAACAACAACAATGATAACAACAGAGATGTCACAACTGCTCATCTAGCCAGCCTACTCACTGCTCTTAAGGTCACCCTGAATCGTGTCGAGACCCGTATCGACACCCTGGAAAACAAGGAAGCTAGAGAACACAACACTCCGCCTTTGACTGAAATTGAGAAAAGGCTCAAGCTCCTGGAAGAACAACTCCTAGCCCGGGGTAACAATATCCATCTTGAGAACAACCGAAGATTTGAACATGTTGGGGATCGACTACCCGACAACTTTACCTTGACTGATGTGCCCAAGTTCAAAGGAGTGGAGGACCCGCTCAATCATATCTGTAATACCCCGTATTTTTATATAATTAATTAAACGGATATTATTGAATTAAACGGATATTATTAAATGGATATTATTATATATTAATTATTATACATTTTATATTACTAATTAAGTCGGGTAAATTGTCGAGTCGATAATTATGATAAGTTATTTTAATTAACTCGCGTTGTATCGATATAAGTTAATTGTGACGGGTTTATAAGAATTCGAATTGTGAGCTAATCAGTTGAGCTGGCCCAATAACTGTCCAGCCCAAATTAACCCTAATAGTACCCTAACCTTAATTAATAATAGTACCCTAACCTTAATTAATAATAGTACCTAAGCCTACAAATACTACCCACTACCCGTAATAATCAAATCGCACGCCTCAACCAGCCTTCCCCTTTTCTTCAGATCCAATCTCACCTTTCACGCATTTCGAGAAAGAAAGAGAGAGAGTGGGCCTTGACAGTGCAGCAAGGAATAAATTAGGGTGGTTGTCAACGTGGTAAGGCGGCCCTGCTGGTGGTTTTCGTGACGGAAATGTAAGCATACAACCTCTGTCCTCTGTTTTTCGCTTTTGATGTCGGGTTGTTGGTTATTGTTTCGTGTCTTATAGAGGTGGTTATGGTGGTTGTTGATGGGTAATATGAGTAGGGTGGTATGTGACGAGTGTAGTGGTGGTGGTTAGGGTGGTTTTGAGCGGAGGGAATGGCGGCAGGAGGTGTTGTCGACAGGGGTAGCAAATGGGTCATGAGCGTGTCAGGCAGGGGTTGTGGGGGCTTCACCGGAGACTGGGGGGAGGTCGAGCCGGTGACGCCGTGCGTCTGGGAGTTTTGGGTTGGCCATGATTCTGGTGGTGGTGGTGGCTTGTGGGTCAGGCGAGTGTGTCGTGGTGGCAGACGAGTTGAAGGTGGGCTGTTATGGCGTTTTGTGGCGGCTGAGTTGCAGACAGGGGGTGTTGGTGGTGGCGGTTCTAACCACCGTCGTGGGTCGACCACGTTGGTGGTGGTCGGAGGTGGCCAGGCCAGACCTGGTGTCAGGCCTGGTGGTCGGCGGTGAGGACTGGTGGTTGTTGGAGGGAGTTGTGTCGAGTTGAAGGGGATGCGTGTGTTTAGTCGGGTTGTATTCGTTTTCTTTATTATTTAAATTATCGTGTTTAGTAGTTAAATTAACTTCCGAGTTATTTAAAGACGGGTTTTCATAATTTAATCGTTATATTTCGTAATGGGTCGTATTCTTAATTAATTAATCTAATCCCGGGTTATTTAAATAATTAAAGACGAGTTTAAGTCGGGTTGTGAGTTGTTCAATATTTGATTCGGGTTTTTCTTAATCGAATGATTCGTTTAATCTTTTAATTATCATATAAGTTATTTAATTTAATTCCCGAGACATTTAATAATTCAAGTCGGGTTTGAGTCGGGTTTGTTAAAAGAGAAAAGTTACTATATCGGGAAAGTTTCCATTTTAAGAAATTCTACTTTATTAACTTTCTATTTTGGGAAGTTGGGTCAAATACTAATCGGGTTATTTTAGCTATCAATTGGGCATAAGTTGGTGTCGGGATTGTATTTCGGGAAGCTTATATTTTGGGAGATTGATATATTTGGTAGTTAGTAATTATAAATATTATAATTGTTTTAGGTGGCGGATTCGTGAAGGATCGATAATCAAATTCATTACTTTATTTTCGGATCGCTTAATCGCTTAATTGGATTTGTTGGCACTTGAGGTAGGGAAATACACTTGTCCTATTATCGTCATAGTTGAATTGTGTTGACTTGATTCCTGGTTGTTGATTTACGTTTTCATTTATATTCGGAAAGGTGATTGACTGAATTTATCGTATTGAGTATGATATCACAACATCGGGTAACTGGCATGACTTTATGATTTATCAGTTCAGTGATTTATATACATATTGCATTGCATTAATTACTGTTGAGCATTTCATATGCATTGGAGTTGGAGGATGATGTGGTGGTGACGATGTTGAGATACGATGTGATGTTGTGATAAGGCCCAGGCTGGTTCTGCAGGACTTGCCCTGGTGTCCTCATTGTTGAGTGGTATATCGACGACGGTCGATTGTTGTGTCTCCCGGGGATCGGTATGGCCGGGCGTAAGGGGATATGAGATATGAGATTGAGTTGAGATGGTGGTGGAGGTGACGGAGTATCATGCATATCATATTTACTGTTTTATTGTTTTCCCTACTCAACCTCGCGGTTGACCCTGTGTATTCGTGAACACCTGTGATGAACCGTTTTATGGGGAGCAGACTTGACAGGTTTAAGAGATAGGACGGGAGCTTGATGGGCATGAGACACTGGATCAGACGACCTAGTAGCTAGATCATCATCTAGAAGACTTCACTTTTATTTACGTCAGTTCTTGTAATTTAATTTGAAAAGAGATGTAATAATTAAGTTAAAATATTATATAAATTGCCGTGGAGTTTAATTTGTTATTCACTACCTCGGGAAACCGAGATGGTAACAGTCCGTTTTATGAGGGAATGTCTTGACGAAGACTTCTTTTATAAACCGGGGTGTTACAAAGTGGTATCAGAGCGAACGATCCTCAGGCCTAAACCAATGAGCCCAATGAACTTAGGATGTGTCTAATTAAAATGAACCCCGGGATAGAACTGTTAGGAGCACATTACGGTAAGGTATGAGTTAGGGGCCCCCTCACACCGAACCAGTGGTCCTCTCAGTTGAACCGGAAACCATGAGTGTATACGAGAGAAAGGGTAGAATAGTTGCTTGAGGTTGAAGAGAAATTCAAATATCGTTGCCTAAGTATTAACCGATTGATGCATTGATTATTGTTTAATTGAGTTGATGTATGCCTTGAGACCATATATTCTAACCATTATGCAGGACAACGCTACGGTAAGTAATTTGTATGAATGATGTGTTGATAGCACTACTATGACTAAGTGATATGCGGTTATGTGATCCCAAAGCCATGCTAGTATAGTATTGTGATAGTAATTAGAAACACTATTGAATTGCACGTTTTTAGTCATAGCAATCGTGATTAGATGTACTGAGTAGATCGAGATGCGAAGGGATTCTATGGGATAGATGATTACGTAAGTACAGTGTGAGATCTAAGTTGGTATGGGTTAGTATCGTTAGTATAGTTGTAAGAATTGGGACATAGGAAATGAAAGACTTAGTGATGAAACTTGTTTTGGTTGATGTTACTCTTTAATTGACCTTACTGCCATTTCTTTTCTGTTTATTACCCATCGATGAAAATTTTATGAGAGATAGCCTCGTGAGTTAGTGTTCATTTGACGTTGGTTTCATGCTTATATGATATACGGATTAGGAGTAATAAATACTTTAGTGAACTGTGGTTAGGAAGTTCCCGTGCAGTGATGTTTGACCAATGATTTTATAAAATCCTCATTTAAATTGTATTAATAATTTTCGCATAATTCCAACTCCATCGATCATAAAATTCGCATATGTTTTCAAATTGATAAGTCCCTAAAAATCTTGATGTCTCAGTATTAAATAATAAGTTTTGCAAACTGACCCAAGTTTTAGACCAATTGTTGTCACATGTTTGTTTGGACCAACTGAGTTGTAAAATTCTTTAAAAATGGAATTCTTGTGCTTTAAACCTAATTCTTTTTCCCTGTGTTTTTAATCTCCGTGTTTTATAAAAGTAATATGAATCAAGTTTTAATCGAACGGTTATTTGTTCGTGGTCTTTGAAAATTACAACGTAAATCAAAACATTTAAAATGTGCGTTCTATGTTAAGTTTTCATACAGTTGTTTGATTAATTCATGAGTCTTAGTAATGTGAAATTATAATGTCCTTATACGACGATAGTAGCACGCATGTCCAGTAGTTATGTATCTTAACAAGTGATAAAAAAATTAAAACTTAGTTTATAACATTGTTGGCATGATAGTATGAGTAAAATTTAATAGCTTTAATTGAATTTTAATCAAGGGTGAAATGTTTATACGAGTCCAGTTGTCTGCATATTTTATATACATTTGGCATGTTGTAATATCTCTGGCGTATTCATCATAATTGCATAGTGGTCGGATATATATATATAAATATAAAACCATATTGTCATATTCGTGTAAGTTGATGACGTTAAAAGATAATTTGATTTTTCTAATATACTCGCATGAAAATTATAATAGTTATGTTTAAAAATTTACACATGGATGGTAGTAATAAGTATGTCTAAATGTCCACCCATGTAGGATGTCATCTGAGTTTTAAAGACTTTCATGTGAGTTGTGTGCCTAAAGTTATACTTATTACTTTCATTACATTAAATTATTTCAATTGAAACTAAAACCTGTAACATGATAATAAACAGTGTCGTTATTCCTTATTGAATATGTTCGTTATTATATTGTCATAAAATGCTAAAGTGATTCTTGCAATTGTAACACGACATGTGACATACCAATATTCTCGAGTCATCACTATCAATTATATTCTAATAAGGATTGTTTATGAAAACTATGTTGGCAGTATTATAATGGGATAACCCTTTTGATGATTCACATGATAGGCGTTGGTTTAAATGATAGTCGTTAAAGCTACGTTTAATTGAGCCATGAATATAACTGAGTATAAAATTTGCCAATCAATGTGCATTCGTCATTCATGAATAAATACCAAACCCTTTGCTATGAAGATTAAAAATATTTCTAAGATAATAAGTACTGCGTAACTGATTGTCTTCATTGGGTGATTCTGTGGCTTGACCTAAAAGCGCACAATTATGTAAATGAAAATCGATTTGGACCTATTACGTTATAAATTTTTCATAAACCGATTTATTAAGTTTTGACCCTAAAATATTTTTTTCCTTATGCTGATTGATCCCCTATGTTTCTAAGGTATGAGATTACAATAATTGGTGAAATGAATAATTACTAATGATTTTACTGGTAACGGTAGCTTCCTTGAGAGAGTTTATATATTGATTGTCTTTGGTAGGGATTAGTTAACTTAAGCGAAAAGTTGAGAATCTTTTATCCTCTTTCAGTTGTTAGCAGTAGTTTGAGAACCTTGCTATAATAATGAAGGTTACGAGGACGTAACCATGTTTTTAGTTGGGTAGGATTGTAAAATCTTGATACTTAATTTGCACTTGTTTGTAGATTGTAGTTTTGACCGAGTTGATGTTTTGTTGTGAGGTTACCTATAAAGTAAGTCCTATATGTTTTGTTCCTACTTCTGTTAGTTGGTTGAGGTGAAAAAGGGGAGTATTGTTAAACTACTGGTATTGAGTTTGAATTGTGGGGCCTTTGCGCCGAGTTACGTTTACGGTCCAGTGCGACCATGGTTATTGAGTTACTTGAGGTTGAGATCGGAATTTAGAGGGAAGATGACGGTGTTCTCAGATGATTATATAGTGTTATACATGTGTGTTATCAGGTAGTTATTAGTTATATTTAGTTGGGTTAAGTAAAGACGAGTTAAACTTCGGGACGAAGTTTATTTTTAGGAGGGCAGAATGTAACATTTCGTATTTGTTATGTGTAATTGATGTGTCAAAAGTGTGTGTTAACCGAGTTAGAAATACGCGACGTCCGTAAGTACTATATGCAATACCCTTCTAAGGTTTGGGTAAGGGAGCGAACTTCGGGACGAAGTTCATTTTAAGGGGGGAAGACTGTAATACCCCGTATTTTTATATAATTAATTAAACGGATATTATTGAATTAAACGGATATTATTAAATGGATATTATTATATATTAATTATTATACATTTTATATTACTAATTAAGTCGGGTAAATTGTCGAGTCGATAATTATGATAAGTTATTTTAATTAACTCGCGTTGTATCGATATAAGTTAATTGTGACGGGTTTATAAGAATTCGAATTGTGAGCTAATCAGTTGAGCTGGGCCAATAACTGTCCAGCCCAAATTAACCCTAATAGTACCCTAACCTTAATTAATAATAGTACCCTAACCTTAATTAATAATAGTACCTAAGCCTACAAATACTACCCACTACCCGTAATAATCAAATCGCACGCCTCAACCAGCCTTCCCCTTTTCTTCAGATCCAATCTCACCTTTCACGCATTTCGAGAAAGAAAGAGAGAGAGTGGGCCTTGACAGTGCAGCAAGGAATAAATTAGGGTGGTTGTCAACGTGGTAAGGCGGCCCTGCTGGTGGTTTTCGTGACGGAAATGTAAGCATACAACCTCTGTCCTCTGTTTTTCGCTTTTGATGTCGGGTTGTTGGTTATTGTTTCGTGTCTTATAGAGGTGGTTATGGTGGTTGTTGATGGGTAATATGAGTAGGGTGGTATGTGACGAGTGTAGTGGTGGTGGTTAGGGTGGTTTTGAGCGGAGGGAATGGCGGCAGGTGGTGTTGTCGACAGGGGTAGCAAATGGGTCATGAGCGTGTCAGGCAGGGGTTGTGGGGGCTTCACCGGAGACTGGGGGGAGGTCGAGCCGGTGACGCCGTGCGTCTGGGGGTTTTGGGTTGGCCATGATTCGGTGGTGGTGGTGGCTTGTGGGTGGGGCGAGTGTGTCGTGGTGGCGCGAGTTGAAGGTGGGTCACATTATGGCGTTTTGTGGCGGCTGAGTTGCAGACAGGGGGTGTTGGTGGTGGCGGTTCTGACCACCGTCGTGGGTCGACCACGTTGGTGGTGGTCGGAGGTGGCCAGGCCAGACCTGGTGTCAGGCCTGGTGGTCGGCGGTGAGGACTGGTGGTTGTTGGAGGGAGTTGTGTCGAGTTGAAGGGGATGCGTGTGTTTAGTCGGGTTGTATTCGTTTTCTTTATTATTTAAATTATCGTGTTTAGTAGTTAAATTAACTTCCGAGTTATTTAAAGACGGGTTTTCATAATTTAATCGTTATATTTCGTAATGGGTCGTATTCCTAATTAATTAATCTAATCCCGAGTTATTTAAATAATTAAAGACGAGTTTAAGTCGGGTTGTGAGTTGTTCAATATTTGATTCGGGTTTTTCTTAATCGAATGATTCGTTTAATCTTTTAATTATCATATAAGTTATTTAATTTAATTCCCGAGACATTTAATAATTCAAGTCGGGTTTGAGTCGGGTTTGTTAAAAGAGAAAAGTTACTATATCGGGAAAGTTTCCATTTTAAGAAATTCTACTTTATTAACTTTCTATTTTGGGAAGTTGGGTCAAATACTAATCGGGTTATTTTAGCTATCAATTGGGCATAAGTTGGTGTCGGGATTGTATTTCGGGAAGCTTATATTTTGGGAGATTGATATATTTGGTAGTTAGTAATTATAAATATTATAATTGTTTTAGGTGGCGGATTCGTGAAGGATCGATAATCAAATTCATTACTTTATTTTGGATCGCTTAATCGCTTTATTGGATTTGTTGGCACTTGAGGTAGGGAAATACACTTGTCCTATTATCGTCATAGTTGAATTGTGTTTACTTGATTCCTGGTTGTTGATTTACGTTATCATTTATATTCGGAAAGGTGATTATTTGAATTTATCGTATTGAGTATGATATCACAACATCGGGTAAGCGGCATGACTTTATGATTTATCGATTCGATGATTTATATACATATTGCATTGCATTAATTACTGTTGAGCATTTCATATGCATTGGAGTTGGAGGATGATGTGGTGGTGACGATGTTGAGATACGATGTGATGTTGTGATAAGGCCCAGGCTGGTTCTGCAGGACTTGCCCTGGTGTCCTCAGCTGTTGAGTTGGTATATCGACGACGGTCGATTGTTGTGTCTGCCGGGGATCGGTATGGCCGGGCGTAAGGGGATATGAGATATGAGATTGAGTTGAGATGGTGGTGGAGGTGACGGAGTATCATGCATATCATATTTACTGTTTTATTGTTTTCCCTACTCAACCTCGCGGTTGACCCTGTGTATTCGTGAACACCTGTGATGAACCGTTTTATGGGGAGCAGACTTGACAGGTTTAAGAGATAGGACGGGAGCTTGATGGGCGTGAGACACTGGATCAGACGACCTAGTAGCTAGATCATCATCTAGAAGACTTCACTTTTATTTACGTCAGTTCTTGTAATTTAATTTGAAAAGAGAATTTGTAATAATTAAGTTAAAATATTATATAAATTGCCGTGGAGTTTAATTTGTTATTCACTACCTCGGGAAACCGAGATGGTAACAGTCCGCTTTATGAGGGAATGTCTTGACGAAGACTTCTTTTATAAACCGGGGTGTTACAATATCCGAGCCTTCAAAGACTACATGGCCATAAAAGGGGTCAAACTGGAACTTTTCACCCGGATCTTTCCATCATCCTTGGAACCGATCCCTCTCCAATGGTACTACTCCCTTGACCCGAAGAACCTTACTACCTGGGATGAGGTCGCAGTTGAATTTTCTAAGCAATATGCCGACAACGTCGAAATCCAAGCCAATACCCGTACTCTTGAGGTCCTAACCCAGAATGACAAGGAGGGATTCACCGAGTTCTTAACCCGTTGGAGGAGGGTAAGCACTTAGTTGGTTAGCAAGCTGAGTGAGTCAACCTTGGTGGAAAAATTTGTCAAAAATCTCTGCCCAGTATATGCCAACTTACTGAGGTACCAAAACATTAAGACCTTCCAGGATCTGCAAATCCTTGGGACACGCATTGAAGACGACCTCCGAAAGGGTATCTTAGCCAAAACCACCGATAGAGGCTACCAGGGATCCACATAAACCGGATGTCGCCCTTATGGTCAGATGAACAAGATTGATGAGGTCAACCTCCTTGAACCAACCGCCAAGAGAGCTAAGCGCCCCCAAAGACTATTCACCAATATAGGGTCAACTTATGCAAGCGCCCTGAAGAGGCTCATGGACCAAGGGAAACTACAACCAACCAGACCCACCCCGGATCCGTCTGATGCTAAGAAATCCCGCTTCTGGAACCCTAATGCCTACTGTCAATACCACCAAGGGAAAGGGCATGACACAGAAACCTACTTCAAACTCAAACACATCATCTAAGATGATACCGTCGTTTTGTATCAAAGTTAAATTTATAAACCAAACTAAAACTATAGCTAGTGATAGTAAGAGTCGAACCACAGAGAGACAAGGTTAATTCTATTTGCTATTTTTAATCTATTGAAGTAACAATTGTTGGGGGGGTTTTGGTTGGTTGATTCTAAACTAATTACTAGAATTTAAAAGAAGTTTAAAATAGATATTAAAAAGCAGCTAGGAACTTCGGTTCACCATGGCTTAAGGGTCAGTCAGGTAAAGTCAAGGTCTATCCAATACCGTCTCAGGGTGTTAAATAGGTCCTCTAAATCCCTATTTGAACTAAGCCTCTCGGTCTTATTTCACCCTAGAATGAAACTAGATTGCTTTCGCTCCACTAGTCTTTCCAATTACTTGTAAGAAATCTAACTCCGCTAATCTCTCAATCTAGCAAAGGGGTAAAATCTCACAACAGTAAATAAGACCGGTACGGGTTCAACCTAGACTTAATAAAATCAACTCATGACGCCATTGATTCCCTAATTCCTAGCATAGGAATTTAGCTACGCATGATTAAGAATATGACAATTGCAAAATTAAAGATATGGAATAAAATTGACATGATTGAATTAGAATTAAAACTAAGGGATTAAAACTAAATTGCTTAAATATAAATTGGTATAAACTAGAATTAAATTAACAAGAATAAGAAAAGATAGAAATCGAATTAAAGCTTACTAAAGAATTCGATGAACAAAACAATTGATTGAAATTCGTAGCCTTCACTTTTCGTTCCCAAAAACTAGGTCTAATACTTCAGTTTGTCAATGATAAAAAGCATAACCCTCTAATGTTTGTTTTTCCTTCTACTAATAATAATTCTGCCCATAAGATAAATTACAAGTGTGCTTTCAAAAGACAATCGCGCAAAAGAAATCGCAGCTTCGAACTCTGGTCGATCGACCAGTGACACGGTCGATTGACCGCCCGAAAGATCTTCGGGCAACATCTTGCTTCTCTCGCTAAACTCCATGGTCGATAGACTAGCGTCACGGGTCGATAGACCAAGAGTCTTTATGAAAGCGATTCAGCCCTCCAACTTCATGCATGCAATCCGAGACGATCAAGTTCCGAGCTTCTAACTTCATAGTTTCCATAAAATGCCCCCGGGAACAGATAAAGGCTCGATTTAGCTTACTTCCGGTCATTCCTACAATAATGACATAGGAAATACAAAGTAAACCATTTCGGGAGAAATAATAGCTTAAAGCTAACAATTACGCATAGAAATACGTGCCAAAAACGCTAATAAAGTGTATAGAATATGCACGTATCAAATCTCCCCAAACCAAACCTTGCTTGTCCCCAAGCAAGCACTAAGACTCAATCTAAACACCTATTGGAACGAATTTCTTTCTCAAAACAAGAACGTATTATCATGCCCAACCAATTTAATGCAACAAATAATATCAAAGTATTTTGTCAAGCGCAAACGAGTTGAACATGTTCAAGAATTTACCAAACTTTCGACCTTGCAAGACTCGTGTATATCGGACTCTCACGGGTTGCTCATTCACTCAATTTTAAGAATAGGGTGAGAATTTAATTCTGCAAGATAGAAGAATGAACGAAATAAGTCTCTCACCTAACTACGACCCACAAAACATGTCTGCAGTCTAACATGAATAAAATCTCTACAACCGTACATATGCATTCCAACCATTTAATGACCATGACACATGCCGAGGCGATTTGGGATTGTGAGGCTACGGGTAAGAAGGGGCAAAAATAAATTTGGATAAGAGGAGGTAAAGTCGAGCAAGCAACTTCTAAACACCAAATTTCTGAACATTTCCCAACTTCGTACTCGAGAGAAAATCAAACGGTGCTACTAAAAGCATAAATCTCACAATCTCCCAAAATAATAATAATTCCCCAAATAATATAAATAGCAACATGGGAATAAAAATCACCATCCGAAATTTTTTCTAATCATGTGATTGATTTTTTTCTTCTTCCTTTCTTTTTTTTTTCTTTCTGCCTCTTTTTTTTTTTCAAAACCTAAACTGGCAGTCGATCGACCAGGTGATGTAGTCGATCGACCACCCCTTTTTACCTGAACCTCTCTGCTCGGTTAAGTTTCTTCTTCTTCTTTTTTTTTTCCAATTCAAAGTTTCCCTCATTTCCCAACATATCATCCAAAACTGATGCATCTCTCACTCGAGACAATAAAAACCAAATCGCAAAATAATATTCCCGAATAACTACTCTTACTAGCTCGGCCAGGGTGGCTAAATTTAGAATGTAGTTTATGGGACAAAAAGGCTAATTCGGCTTTTGTGGGGCTTATGGGCAAAATGAAATAAAGGGAACCTCTTCCACATGTGTCAGCAAACCGCAAAACCAAATGCATACAGGTATTAAGCAGATAAAATTCATGTTTATGCAAATTTATGTGACATGCCTTACGAGGAGTAACTACTCTCATTCCTACATAAAACTGGTCATAAATGACACCAGTTTAAATAGGCTCTAACCTTAGAAATTTTAAGTAGTTTGCCAATATTGAGTCAAGTCTATTCGTTTAGTAAAATTCCAACAAAAACTCGTAGACTATGCAAGTGACATACTCAACGACATTAAAAGTGCAAGGAAGAGCAATGAACGTAAAGCAATTTTATCATTGAAATCCATCCATTCTGACTCGACCTACATGCTAATCATAAATGTGATATTTTTGTATTTTTGTACGTTTTTTTTTGATTTTTTTAAAGAGAAAATTGAATTGCAAATGCATGCGGAAATGCAATAAACATGACCTAAAAATGCGAGTAAAGCAATGCAAATGTGACAAGCATATGCATATACCCTCCCCAAACCAAAACGCGCAATGCCCTCATTGCGCTCATCAACTAAACGGCAGCATCCAAAATAGGGGGGCATAAACATCTACGGAAGAAATGGAAACTAATGAAAAAGAAACAGAAACTCACTAAATACGGCCTCCCCAAACCAGCCATCAAAAAGGGGAGGCAGAAAGCTGCTACTGGTCCTCCTCTGCTTCATACTCGGAACCACTTGCCTCATCGGACCCTGAGTCGTCCTCCTCCTCCTTCTCAGCGGCAACAGCAGTAGTGGGAGTAGACGTCATAGCAGGTGGAGGATATCCGCCCTCCGGGGAAACAAAGAATGACGGGTGGGTCCAGGGACCCCGTGGGAGCATCCCTGTCCGAGCAAACTCCTCGTAAACCGGGTACATGGCAAGAGCCATGTCTATCCTATGCTGATCAAAACTTATGCATAAGTCACCCAACACACATGAAACCGCCCTTTGGTCCATGACCGCAGGGATAACAATAGGTGTACGGGGTCGAAAAGTAGCCGGGAAACCCGACCCAGGAGTAGGAGTGGAGGAGGTAGGAACCTGGGAAGAAAAAGTAAGAGCTCCTCTCGAGGTGGAAGCATGAGATGAGCCTGCCCTAATAGGGAGCCTATAGCTAGGCAAGGGCGGTCGAGTCACCCCCAAAACAGTAGTAAAGGGTAAAATAGGAGGGAGGGCAAGGATAGGAATGGGGTCGGAAATGAAAGAATCGATCTTCAACCGACCCCGAGTATCGAGCCACTTCACGGACTTGACGTAATCAAGGTCCATGAAGCGTGCAGGAGGGTCGAGAGGAGCCTCCTCTCGAGGAAAGACAGGAATAAGACGGTGGGCTATACGAGTCACGAGCCCACCACAGACTATAGTAGTCAGAGAGGTGCCCACACTTATAGTGTTAAAGTGAGAGGCAGTCAAATAAGCAATGTTATAAATGCGGGCTACCCGACTCTCAATGTTCAGGTAACCTGCCAGAATAGACAATTCAATTGTATTAATGTTATTTGACTCTTTGCGGCCAAAGATGGTGTTGCCCATCAGCCGAAAGTAGTAACGAAAGGGGGGTAAATGGACGGAAGTGCCCTTCCTCTTAGGGGCGTCCAGGTCGGGTATGCACGACCACATAACCCTATTCACATCAGACGACTCCGAGGTGTTACTCTCGAAACAAAGACCCAAATAACCAGCAAACTCAGCTAGTGTCAAAGAGTAAGTGACATTAAACATCCTAAAAGAGACACATGAGCTATTTTTATTAGTTTCAAAAGAAGCTTGGTCGAAAGCAAAGGAAGAGAAAAACTCAAGGGTCAAAATACGGAATGTGAACTCAGCCATGTCCACCAACCCTGACATCCCTGTCCCATTTAGCAGAGAAACAGCGGAGTCAAGACACCCTAGCTTTTCTAAAGTCGGTTTATGCAGAAAACGGGTTGCTTGAACTTTCGTTTTTTCGACCAAAGTAAGAAATTTAGCTCTCTGTGTAGAGGAAGAGAAAATCACCTGCGGATAGCCAGGTAGACTATCCGTAGTTAACTCGACCATTGGCGGCGTAATCCGCGACCGTTTTGATGCCCCCTGACTGGACTGCCCACGGTCCACTGCTTTTTGTCCTTTTGTCATTTATGTTTCCTACAAAACTTAGCAAGTACAATTAGATTTCCCCAAACCCGAACATTAAGACACGTAAACCCTAAAATTCAGACGAAAAGCAACATACGAGTTAGGGTTTATAAGAATGCAATTAAAGCACAAATTCGACAAGAAATTAGCCCCAAATCGATTTTCCCCAAATCGATTTTTTCGAAAACAATGTTAGGTTGCTCGAATTTGGGCATAAAGATTCAACAAAAATCGAATTTAAAGGACCAAAAGATGATTAGGGACATACCTTTGATGAAACCTTGGAGATTTTGAGCAAGAAAATCGAAATTAAAAGGGAGATTAGCACGAAAAATCGCAATGAGGAAGAGCTAGGGTTTTTTTCTTTTTTTTCGTTCAAATGTGTTATGAATGAATGAATGAAAATAGGAAATAAGACTTCCCTATTTGTTGGCCTCTGATACGTGCTGTGGTCGATCGACTAACATACCCAGTTGATCGACCAGTCTTCCTCTTAAATAGTTTCCGATTGTTGGCGAGTTTTTCTCTTCAGTCGATCGACTGACACACATGGTTGATCGACTGAAGGTACTGACAGTAAAGCTCAATTACGTCAAAACTTTCTTTTCAATTTCAATTTCCCGTCTTTCTCTCATAGACATCTAGCGAATCATCCTACGCGCTTTGCCTAAAATAATTACCTGCAAACACTCACAAAGGTGCCCGTCTTCCCATAGCAGTAATCGCTAACTAAAATAAAATAAATCTCAAGCTCCTAATGAGATGTAAGCTAAATAAACGGTAAAGTTCCTAATTACACAAGAAAATTACAAGCCGGGTTGCCTCCCGGTTAGCGCTGGTTTAAGAGGTCCCGCACGACCTTCTTACCTCAATTTGCAGCTTCTAAAAGTGGGTCAAAGTATAGTACTTCGACCTGCCCAACAAATTAAATCGCACCGTGATAGTGTTTCACGTATTGACCATTCACTTTGAATCGGTCTCGGATGAGGTTTCAATTCAACAGATCCGAATTTTATAACTGCTGTGACCGTATAAGGGCCACTCCACCTGGATTTCAGCTTACCAGGAAATAAACGGATACGAGCATTAAAAAGGAGTACCTTATCACCGACATTAAACTCACGCTTGATGATTCTCTTGTCATGCCAGCGCTTCGTCTTCTCCTTGTAGATCCTAGCATTATCATAGGCCAGCAGCCTAAATTCCTCTAACTCATTCAACTGCGTCATACGTTTCTCACGAGAGAGGTTAGGATCTAAATTCAAATCACAAATTGCCCACCAAGATTTACGTTCTAATTCAACAGGCAAATGACATGTTTTACCATAAATCAATCGGAACGGAGACATCCCAATTGGCGTTTTAAACGCGGTCCTATAAGCCCACAAGACATCATCCAACTTAAGACTCCAATCTTTCCGTGATTTAGAAACAACTTTAGCTAACATTTCTTTCATTTCTCGGTTAGAAATCTCAACTTGACCACTAGTTTGGGGATGATACCCCAAACCTCTATGATGTTGGACACGGAATTTAGTCAACATAGCACAAAGTTTTTTTTCTTTAAAATGCATGTCTCCGTCACTGATGACAACCCTAGGGACACCAAAACGACGGAAGATTATCTTTTTAAACAGCTTAATCACAGCTTTTGCATCGCAATGAGGAGGTAGCAACAGCTTCTACCCATTTGGACACAAAATCTACGGCTACGAGGATATATTTATTACCTTGACTGCTCGGAAAGGGTTCTTGATAGTCAATGCCCCAGACATCAAAAATCTCAACTTCTAGAATACCTACCTGCGGCATCTCATGTCTCTTTGAAATATTTCCCGATCTTTGACAAGCATCACACTTAGCAACAAAATTCCGACTATCTTCATGCAAAATTGGCCAATAGAAACCAGATTGGAGTACCTTAGCCACAGTCCGGGACGAACCATGGTGACCACCATAGGCAGAAGAGTGGCAAGCTTCTAGCATAATCTCGAATGGGAGGTCCCAATAAGGCGGCTGAATGATTGGCGCAGAAACTAAAGCCTCCTTTAACCTGTTAAAAGCTAAAAGGCACTCATCAGTAAACTCAAAAACAGCATCTTTAAGAAGCAATTGTGTAAGTGGTTTAGCAATTTTCGAAAAATCCTTAATGAACCGCCGATAAAAACCAGCATGGCCAAGGAAACTTCTTACTTCTTTAACATTCATAGGAGGAGGCAGTTGCTCAATCACTTGCACTTTTGCTTTATCAACATGTATGCCCTTATCAGAAATCAAATGTCCCAACACAACTCCCTCATTGACCATGAACTGACATTTTTCCCAGTTTAAAACAAGATTAACATCAATACAACGCTGCATGACTTTATCAAGGTTAGATAAACAACAATCAAAGTCATTACCATAAACTGAGAAGTCATCCATAAATACCTCCATAATATTCTCTATATAATCAGAAAAAATCCCCATCATGCACCTCTAAGAGGTAGCTAGGGCGTTACACAATCCGAAAGGCATTCTACGGTATGCAAAAACACCCTGTGGACAGGTAATTGTGGTCTTACTCTGATCATCCGGATGAATAGGGATCTGAAAGAACCCTGAATATCCGTCTAGGAAACAGAAAAATTTATTAGAGGCTAGTCTTTCGGTCATCTGGTCAACAAAAGGGAGGGGGAAATGGTCTTTCTTTGTGGCAGCATTTAACTGTCTGTAGTCAATGCACATCCGCCAACCTGTTACAACTCGAGTTGGTATTAATTCATTTTTCTCATTTTTTACCACAGTGGTCCCTCCTTTCTTCGGGATTACCTGAACTAGGCTAACCCACTTGGAGTTTCCAACTGTATAAATAATACCTGTATTGAGTAGTTTCATCACCTCAGCCATGACAACCTCCTGCATCTTCGGATTCTGTTTTCGCTGACCCTGTCTGTAAGACTTGTGAGCCTCCTCCAGCTCAATTTTGTGCATACAAATGTTAGGGCTGATGCCCTTAATATCATCCAAAGAATAACCTAAAGCTTTCCTGTTTTTATTAAGTACACGCATCAAAGCAGAAAGCTGGTTATCGTCAAGCTTAGAACTAACAATAGCCGGGTATTGCTCCGTATCATCTAAAAAGACATACTTAAGATTTGGAGGAAGTGGCTTACGCTCTGGCACCTTTACCTCAACAGCATAGGCAGAATCAGCTTCAATGGTATAGCAAGTGTTTACCAAATTCGCGTTGGCCAGGCTTATGATCATCTCATCTTCTTCCTCTGTGAGCTCTTGGCCTTCCATTTCTGCTTCCAGAACATCCAGCTCATCAACATTCTTCGCTGGATTAACTGCACACTCATCTAAACGGGTTAAATCAGCTAAAGGATCCTTGGCTAAGGATTCCCTCAAGTTACAATTAACAGCCCTGTAAACAATATCAACGGAATAACACGTATCATCATCAGCAGGTTCAGTCGCAGTGCGAGCAAGACTGAACTCAATTGTGTCATCCCCTACCACCAAGGTCAAGACTCCGCGTTTGACATCTATCACGGCCCCAGCCGTATGTAAAAATGGTCTACCTAAGATAATTGGTATCTGACTATCCTCAGCAATGTCTAAAACGACGAAATCGGCAGGCATAAAGAACTTACCCACTCGAACGGGTACATCTTCTAAAATTTCTAAGGGTCTCTGAATCGATCTATCTGCCATCTGAAGGGTCATATTGGTCACCTTAAGGTTACCTATATTCAAATTTTCACACACAGAGTATGGCATAACACTGACACTGGCCCCTAGATCACAAAAAGGCTTTCCCAAATTCATGGTTACCTATAGTACATGGAATCGAAAAACTACCCGGGTCTTTTAATTTAGGTGGTATGTTACTTCGTGAAAGAACATTACACTCCTCCGTGAAAGCAATAGTACCAACATCATTAAAATTCTTCTTACGAGTCAAAATATCCTTCATAAACTTAGTGTAAGAAGGTACCTGGGTAATTAAGTCAGTGAAAGGAATGGTTACCTCAAGATTCTTGACGATCTCCAAAAACTTACCGAACTTACGCTCCAACTTTGTATTCTGTAAACGTTCCGGATACGGGACTGTAACACTTGTCGTAGGGTCGACAATTTTTGTCTTCCGAATGTTTAAAATCTCCGTCAAATTGTCACTAGCTGAGGTACTTTGCAATTCAATTGATGGATTTTCATTCAGCACTGGCGACCCAGTCGATCGACCATGGGGCTCGGTCGATCGACCAAGTGCACTGGGTACGAATAGTTCCTGGTCAGAAACTTTTTCGTCAGAGATTCTGGTCGATCGACTGATGTTGTTGGTCGATCGACCACCGCATCGCGATAGAGTTTGTTTTCGCACCAGAATTTAAATCTGACTTTTCATCATTTTCCGAGTCTTTTCTTGGCTTATCGGAACCGTCATATGAGAGACCACTGCGGAGGTGAATTGAATTTAGTGTCTCGATAGGAACCTCACATTTGCTTGAAGAATTAGCGACTTGGTTAGCCGCTAAAATCTCCAAATGCCTCTCAAAATTACTTGCAGATTCAATACCAGCTTCTTCTATTTTCGTAACTTGAACCAAAAGAGCTCGGACCATTTCTCTCAATTCCGCGGTCTCATTTGAGTTATGAATAGAAATTTCAATTTTCTTCTCGGAAGCCTTAGAAGACTCGAGCTTTTCGAGCCGGGCATTAATAGAAGCTTCAAATACCGCAACGACTATCATTTCATCACTTGGCTTTCGCGAATTCCCACGCGAACTCCCATATTCAGCTCTATAAACTGCCATCTCCTCAATAGTGTTCCAATATTTATTAGATTCCACATAGTTTTGGAACCTACCATTTGCAGCCGCATCAAGGATGACTCTGTAGTCATCGTAGAAGGCATTATAAAATTGGTTGCAAAGGTACCACTGCTGAAAATCGTGGTGAGGAACAGATCGAAATAATTTCTTGAAACGGACCCATGCTTCATGTAATTCGTCATCGGGTCCTTGCTGGAAATTTGTAATTTGACTTCTCAAAGCATTGGTTTTCACAGGCGGATAATATCTTTTGTAGAAAGCCAAAGCTCGAGATGTCCAGTTTGTAACTCCAGCTGCTACCTTATCAAGGTAACGGTACCATTCACGCGCAGAATCTTTCAAGGAGTATAGAAATAATGTCTCCTTTACTTCATCTTGGGTCACTCCGGCCGGTGCAGATATGGAACAGCAATAATCCGTGAAGATCTCCATATGCTTCCCAGGATCTTCATCTGGTAATCCCCCAAACAGGTTCCGTTCCACTAAAGAGATGTGAGAAGGGCGGATATCAAAAGTCCCCTGTGTAGGAACAGGGAGGCTAAATCCCTGAGAAATATCTTATACCTTTGGCTGAGAATGATCATATATTGTTGGCATGATTGTAGAAAAATCGGGAGTACTCAAGTCTTCCTCTCAAAATCTTCTTCTAACTGTGCACAAGCAAAACTAGAAGGAAAAGGTAAGCAACGGCCTCAAGGAACCAAAGTTCCTTGAGACAAGAAAAATAAACTAAAAATAAAGCAAACATAATTACACCGTCTCCCCGGCAACGACGCCAAAATTTGATACCGTCGTTTTGTATCAAAGTTAAATTTATAAACGAAACTAAAACTATAGCTAGTGATAGTAAGGGTCGAACCACAGAGAGACAAGGTTAATTCTATTTGCTATTTTTAATCTATTGAAGTAACAATTGTTGGGGGGGTTTTGGTTGGTTGATTCTAAACTAATTACTAGAATTTAAAAGAAGTTTAAAATAGATATTAAAAAGCAGCTAGGAACTTCGGTTCACCATGGCTTAAGGGTCAGTCAGGTAAAGTCAAGGTCTATCTAATACCGTCTCAGGGTGTCAAATAGGTCCTCTAAATCCCTATTCGAACTAAGCCTCTCGGTCTTCTTTCACCCTAGAATAAAACTAGATTGCTTTCGCTCCACTAGTCTTTCCAATTACTTGTAAGAAATCTAACTCCGCTAATCTCTCAATCTAGCAAAAGGGTAAAATCTCACAACAGTAAATAAGACCGGTACGGGTTCAACCTAGACTTAATAAAATCAACTCATGACGCCATGGATTCCCTAATTCCTAGCATAGGAATTTAGCTACGCATGATTAAGAATATGACAATTGCAAAATTAAAGATATGGAATAAAATTGACATGATTGAATTAGAACTAAAACTAAGGGATTAAAACTAAATTGCTTAAATATAAATTGGTAGAAACTAGAATTAAATTAACAAGAATAAGAAAATATTGAAATTGAATTAAAGCTTACTAAAGAATTCGATGAACAAAACAATTGATTGAAATCCGTAGCCTTCACTTTTCGTTCCCAAAAACTAGGTCTAATACTTCAGTTTGTCAATGATAAAAAGCATAACCCGCTACTGTTTGTTTTTCGTTCTACTAATAATAATTCTGCCCGTAAGATAAATTACAAGTGGGCTTTCAAAAGACAATTGCGCAAAAGAAATCGCAGCTTCGAACTCTGATCGATCGACCAGGTGACACGGTCGACCGACCGCCCAGTACAGTGCTGGCAACACTGCTTCCTCTGCTAAACTCCATGGTCGATAGACTAGCATCACTAGTCGATAGACCAGTAGTGCTGTAGCAGATTCCAGCCCTCTAACTTCATGCACGTAATCCGAGACGATCAAGTTCCGAGCTTCTAACTTCATAGTTTTCATAAAATGCCCCCGGGAACAGATAAAGGCTCGATTTAGCTTACTTTCGGTCATTCCTACAATAATGACATAGGAAATACAAAATAAACCGTTTCGGGAGAAATAATAGCTTAAAGCTAACAATTACGCATAGAAATACGTGCCAAAAACGCTAATAAAGTGCATAGAATATGCACGTATCACAAGACATGATTGAGAAAGGAGAATTGCCTTTGCCTCCACCAACTAAACCAAACAATAAAACGAACCATTTGGGAATCCATGCCATCTCCAATGAGGAGCCAACCTTGGACTGCTTACACCTCATCCTGCCAATTGATGACGAGGTGAATACCCTGGAGAAGGATGCCTCAGATGGGGTATTTGTGTTCAATGCCGCGACAATTCTCACCATGTTCCAACAAGTTGAGGAAGCTATAGCCAGTCTCTCCGAAAGGATCACCCGACTTGACGATGCTTACCGCCGACTGATTTTCAATCCTCCAACACCACGCCCAAGGGAAGGTCCCCCAAACACCCAAAACTACCCTCACCCAGATGGATTGCTCCCGCGACCATTCTGGCGTGCACTTCATGACAATCACCCTCACAATAATCACCCCCATAACAATCAACCTCACAAAAACTACCCTCACAAAAACGCCCCTTACAAAAACTGCCCACCGAGGAATACCCCTCCAAGGTGCCCTCGAGATCCCAAAATCAATGGCATCTGGAGAGAGATGATGTTGAAGATGTCTATATTATCCCAGGGAAAGTGAAACAGGCGAAAGAGATCGGTCACCTTACCTGGTCCGGATGCCCCTACCAAAACCCAAACAATTCAACGGTTGCTCCAACAACGAATGACCACGTTGTCCCGGACATGGACACTCAACCCAAAGCTCCCGAGAATTCGATCCACAAACAGCTGCAGAAAACAAAAGCAAAAATCTCAATTTGGCAACTGATTGCTATATCCTTCGAGCATCGGCAAGCTCTACTACAAGCCTTGGGAAAACTGACTGTGCCTTCTACCTCCTCCCCGGAACAAGTGGTGGCACATATTACAAGGGATGTCCCTGATTTGAGCAACCCAGTCATCTTCTCTGACAAGGATATCCCTCTCTTCGGAGTCAACCACAACCTGAAGCTGTACATCACCGTACAATGCCTTAAAAAGAATGTGCCTATGGTTTTTGTGGATGACGGATCCGCGGTGAATGTCATTCCCCTCAACACGGCTCACAAACTGGGTATTAAGGAAGCTGATTTGGTCCCAACCAATCAAGGAGTACGCGCTTATGACGGCACTCATCGTAAAGTCGCAGGGCTTATCACTCTAACTGTCGCAACCGGACCATTGGAAAGGCAAACCAGTTTCCAGGTAGTCGACATCGACGCCTCCTTCAACATGCTTCTGGGACGTCCCTGGATCCACGCCGTCAAGGCAGTTACTTCAAATCTTCACCAAAAAATTAGGGTCCCCTTCAACGGGAAAACAATCACAATTCCTGCTTCCCCGATCAAAGCTGTGATGAGAAAGGGAATAGCCTCCCAAGCCATCGAGGAGGACGACAATGAAATGTGGGGATTCCAAGCCGTGAATGCCATAACCGATTTATCAACACCCTTTGATTGTGACCCGTTTGCTAACCTCACAGTCAACCGCATTCTGATGCGCCAGGGCTTCCCGGGTTTACCCCTCAATCCACTAAAGGATACCTTACCTCCCTTGAAACAGGCTAAGGTCCCCAACATCTCCTTCGGACTGGGCTATGAACCTACCGATGAAGATATCCAGGAGATGAACCTCCTAGTTCGGAAGCGCAAGAAGCACGGAGTTATCCTCCGTCCCTATCATCTGACCCTCAATGGATACTTTGTCCCCGAGGGAGAGTCCGAGCTTTACCATGGCTTTTCGGAGCCAATCTATGGCTCTGTGGCCAAGGTCAAGTACCCGGGTGTGGAAGTCTTCCAGGACTGCTACTTCATCCCCGACAACACCGAAGCTGCATCAACCGAGTCTAAGCCGTCCTCATGCCTCGACGGACAAGCTGTCACTCTCCTCTTTGGAGAAGATAACATCACAAACCTCGACTATGAGGACATCATCAACATCGCTCTGAAGGACAACCAATTTGACCCAACCGCCTTGATCTCTGACACTGACCCAGAGAAAGATACGCAGGGCTGGAGGAAAACCGTCAAGTGGACAGATCGCAAGGCCGCATTCTCAAGATCACAACTGGAGAAGGCCCTAAGTTCAAAGAGGGAAGTGAAGAAGAATCCAACTCTGAGTCGGAGTCAGAGTCTATCATAGCTCCTAGCACTCCTAATGACCCAGTCAAGGTCCCCTTCCCGCTGTTTTATCGCAAACTTGTGGCTGATTCAGAGGCTGAGTCCATTAGGGTCATCCCCACTCCTATGGAAGGTGACAACCTGGAGGCTGTTCCAGGGGCCACCTCTTCTGCTGTGTCGCCTCTGACCGACCACGAGATGTCTGTCCTCTACGAGGTTTTCGCTCATGTCAACTTAATGAAGGCTAAGTTTGCTTATGACTCGTCTCAATTTAACTGCAATGCAATTCTGAAAGACTATGAGGAATTTAACTTGAGTGACTACCCACCTCACCTAGCCAAAGAACTTGACAAACGGGAAATCAGAACCCCCCATCATTGAGGAGACCGAACCTATTAACGTAGGAACCAATAACACACCTCAAAAACTTAGGATATGGACAACCCTTGACCCCTCGGAGAGACAACAGTTCATTAACCTCCTCCATGAATACAAGGACGTGTTTGCCTGGTCCAACAAAGATATGCCTGGGATTGACAGGGAAATTGCAGAGCACCGGATACCCATTAAGCCCGGAGCTAAACCCATAAAGCAAAGGCTGCGTCGGATGCGTCCTGAATGGGCCCTGAAAATCAAGGAGGAAGTGGATAAATAGTTCAAGGCTAGTTTCATCAAAGTGTCTGATTACTCCGACTGCGTGGCTAACATTGTTCCTGTACCAAAGAAGGACGGAAGAATTCGGGTTTGCGTCGACTTCAGGGATCTGAACAAGGCGAGTCCAAAGGACGACTTCCCTTTGCCACATGTTGACATTCTGGTGGACAATACTGCCGAACATGCTCTCCTATCATTCATGGACGGGTATGATGGGTAAAACCAGATCAAAATGGCTGAGGAAGACATGCACAAGACTGCATTCACTACACAGTGGGGTACCTATTTATACACGGTCATGCCTTTCGGTCTCATCAACGCCGGAGCAACCTATAAAAGAACCGCTACCACTCTCCTACATGGTATGATGCACAAGGAGGTGGAGGTATATGTCGATGATATGATTGTCAAATTAAGAGAATAGGACGGCCACATAAGCGCCCTTCGGAAATTCTTCGCTCGTCTGCGGAAGTATAACATGAGACTAAATCCTCAGAAATGTGCATTCGGGGTCACCTCCGGAAAACTCTTGGGATATGTTGTCAGCAAGAGAGGCATTGAGATTGATCCAACCAAAATCAAAGCCCTTCAACAAATGCCACGACCTAAGAACGAGAAGGAGATTCGGGGATTTCTCGGTCAGGTTCAAAACATCAGCCGCTTCATTGCCAAGCTCACCATGATTTGCGAACCAATATTCAATAAACTTCGTGCCTCCGATCACACCGATTGGGACGACGATTGTCAAAAGGCCTTTGACAGGATAAAGGAAATCCTATCCAAGCCTCCTGTCCTCATTCCACCTTAATCGGGGATCCCTCTATCTCTATACCTGACTGTTACCGACACAACCATGGGAGCAATGCTAGCACAAACAGTCGACGGCGAAGAATGAGCCATCTACTACATCAGCAAAAAGTTCATTGAGTACGAAACAAGGTACACCCAACTGGAGAAGACATGCCTTGCCCTAGTATGGTCAACAAAGAAGCTGCGACATTACATGCTCAGCTACACGGTCCACATCTACTCCAAGATGGACCCGGTCAAATACATCTTCGAAAAACCCGTACTAAACGGAAGGCTGTCTAGGTGGATACTCATGCTGTCCGAGTTTGATCTCAAGTTTGCACCCCTCAAGGTTATCAAGGGAAGAGCAGTCGCCGATTTCCTAGCAGAGAATCCCGTCAACGAGGATCCAACGACCGACACATGGTCACTTCCTGATGAAGACATCCTTTGTGCTGACTCCAACGCATGAGACTTATACTTTGATGGAGCATCTAATCTGAGAGGCTTCGGGGTAGGAATACTTCTAATATCACCAGAGGGAGAACATGTTTCGATCTCGATTAAACTAGACTTCGCCGTCACCAACAATGTCGCTGAATATGAAGCATGCCTCATCGGCCTACAAGCAGCCATCACACTTGGCATCAAGAGACTGAGGGTCCACCACGATTCCTCACTCATCATCAATCAGGTGTCCGGATCATGGAAAATCCGAAGTGACAGCTTAGCTCCCTACCGAGCGAAGATCAATCAAGAGGCCGAGTTCTTCGACCAAGTCGACTACTTCCACTTGCCACGAGAGGAAAATCAATTTGCTGACGCCCTATGTGTCGAGAGAAGGAGCGAGCCAGCTCACATTTGTGCCATCAAAAACGACGAGGAAAGCCATGATGAACCCTTGTATCAAGCCATCCTTAACTACAAAACCACAAACGAATTCCCTCCTAACTCTGACCCAAGAGGACAAAGAGCCATCCGTTTACTTGCATCACAATTTGTGATGAACCAAAATAAAATATACAAAAGAACACCCCAAGGGATTCTCCTCCTTTGCATTGACCATCACAAAACCAAAAAAGTCATGGGAGAGGTCCACGACGGAGAATGTGGCCCTCACATGAGCGCAATGATGCTTACCCGAAAGATCATGCGGTTAGGCTACTACTGGACCACCATGGAAGCCGATTGCCGTAACTACGTCAAACATTGCCACAATTGCCAAATCTTCGCCAACATACAACACATACCACCATCCCTTTTATATACCATGACATCACCCTGGTCTTTCTCAACATGGGGCATCGACATCATCGGGAAGGTTAACCCGATAGGCACTAAGGGGCATTGCTTCGTCCTCGTTACCATCGACTATTTTACTAAATGGGTGGAAGCGCAGTCATATGCAGTCTGGACTGGCAAACAAGTGGCCAAGTTCATCCAAAACAACATTATCTGCCGATATGGGGTACCCCATGAAATCATCAGCGATCAAGGCTCTCACTTCCGGGCGGAAACTCAGGCCTTGCTGGACAAATACAAGATCAAACGACATCGATCATCCCCCTACCGTCCCCAAACCAACGGAGCGGTGGAGGCAGCTAACAAAACTCTCATCACCATTATCAACAAAATGCAAGACAACTACCGCGATTGGCCGAGCAAACTCCCATTCGCACTGGGGATACCGAACCTCCATTCGAACACCGACAGGCACCGCACCCTTCTACCTAGCATACGGTATGGAGGCGGTTTAATCGGTAGAGTTAGAGGTCCCTTCTCTACGTATCCTACTGGAGAGTCAGATCCCTGAGGCGGAATGGACCCGTTGAAGGTACGAGCAACTCACTCTTCTAGACGAGCGGCGGCTCAACGCCTTGCACAACGTCCAACTATACCAACGATGTATACAACGGGCATTCAACAAGAAGTTTAAACCCAGGAATATCCGAGAAGGCGACTTGGTCCTCAAGTCGGTCCGAGGACCATTACCCGTCGATCCGAGGGGAAAGTTCAAACCCAACTGGGCCGGGCCATACCTGGTCAAGAAAATACTTTTGGGGTGTGCAGTGAGACTGAGTGACCTAGATGGGGAGGATTTTACAAACCCGACCAACCTGGACCAACTCAAGAAATACTACCCTTGAACCATAGCAACCAACGACCTCAACCCTAGTTTTACAACTAGCAGCCGCCTCAACCCTTTTCAAGTCAAGTTCCTCAACGCATTCTAATTTGAAATTGCATGTTTTATCGAGTCTAAGTTGCGGCACTTTTCCCGTTTCTAATGTCCTTTGATCTGTCAAAGGCAACATCCATTTGCACTATAACAAAAAAACCCTGAACTACGAGCATGGTTTGATTTCACCTCTTTAGGTGGATACGTAGGCAGTCATTTGTTACACAAGAAGGATACAACCATACCCTTAATAAAAAATACATCCCCATCAGAAAAAATTCCTTTATGTTTACCCACATACAGAAAATCATCCATATCAACTTTAAAAAAAAAAGGAAAGAAAAAAATTCCCTTTCCCACAAAATACAAGAAAGAAGCCTTTCTCCCTTCCTACAAAAATCCCACTTCCTAAGTGCAAATGTTTAGGACGATTCAAACCGAATTGCCTTTACAAAATGGATGGAAGAAACAAGCGCTCATAATTTTCTTTTGACACAAGCAATCCTCTTATTTAATTAATAATGGGAGGGATTACAAATTCAACAACAAATAAAGCTCGACGAGTCTACAACTTGTCAAAATTAAGGTGTCGACTAAAACACCTCACATAATAAAACTAGCAGAAAACACACAAAACATAGCTACTACAACATAATAAAAACTCACAACAATAATACAACATAATAATAAAGTGGGTAATGGAGGTCTTCATTCTTCCATTCTACCCTTGCCTTTTCCGTCGGGGTACATCTTCCCCTTGTTCTTCTTGTTGGCCCGCCTAGCATGGATTTCCTCCTCGTAACGGATCCTCAACGGATCTACAACAGCAACGGCCTCCGGTCTATTGCAAGATCCCATGTTCAGCCCAAAACGAGCCCATGCACGACTCACTACATTTTTGGGACCCGAGCTTCTCCTCTTTGGTGGTCTAATCACATTGGGCTAACCCCATCAACTCAAAGAAGGCACGATTGGCCTTGCCAACCTCTCGATACTTCAAGTCGACAACCTCGTCCTTACGGTATTTGGACCTCTCTTCCAAGGACGAAGCTCTTGACCAATTGACATAAGCGGGAGTCACCCATGTCGTAGCAATGAGGTTTGGTACCTCCCAAAGCGGCCGAGTGGCCCACCATCTTTCGAAGACCTCCACAAGCTCGGAGTTCCGGAAAACATTCTCCTAGACAAGGGTATCTTGAGCGGGCACCTTTTGTTGACGCCCCATTTGCCTCATGAGCCTTTCGGGATAAATGAAGGAAGCAACCTTCAAACCTACCACCATCAAAGAATGAGGACTAGCACCCGAAGCGGGCAACCCCATGAAGGACCTCAAGTGCCACCATGGCACCATTCAACGGATATGAAGACCACCCTCCTCCACCAATCTCGCGGCCCAATAAGCCTCGGTGGAAGCAAAACTATCCGAGTACAACTTCTTCCTTATAGTAAGGTGACGGAAGGAATAAGAAGAAGAATCAACCGGAAGCTCTACATACCTTAGCCTCTCCAATAGCCACACTTGGAGGAACCTTGGGGATCCAAACGAGGGAACTTCTTCACAAGAGCCTTCCATGTCCAAGGCTTGGATGATCTCGCCAAGTACCAACCAAGATGGATCCCTACCATGCTCCATTTGCTCAACCACATGAACGAGGGTTATGCTACCATAGCATTTTGGCCCCTCCTTCTTCAAAGAATCAACAAAGAGGTATACATGGACAAGGCAAAAGCCCTTCTCCTAGCCACCTCCGAAATATTGGCATCCAATCGGTTCGAGAAGATGTTGATAAGAGCCAACATATCCACACCATGTGGAGCAAGAAGGAAGTTGACTTGACTTGTCGACAAGACCAACATTGAACGGAATTTCTCCTTGTAGTACAACCGAGTCGGAGGAAGCACCGGAACACAACTCGGCCACCCACCAATGGCTCCAACTTCTTCGGCTAGTGGACAAATTTCACCTTTCGGGAAAACGAAAACATGGAGTTTCGAATCCCAAAACCGAGAACATGCTTCGAGAAATGAGGATTGCACCTTGACTTGATGGAGCACCAACAATTGACCAACTCCCATGCAAATGAGTTGATATTTTTCGGGAGGCGTCAAATCCCGGCACCACTGTCGCAACACATTCTCAAAAGCATCCATGAAATATTTTTTTGTGGAAGAGGAAGAAGAGGTTTTGTAGAGATGATTTTGTGTTTCGTATGATGAAACAATGAAGCGCAAACATCACTATTTATACAAAAACAATCAGCGCGTTTTTCAGAAAAAAGGGAGAGCTGACTTCTATCGCCCAATAGCTCGCGCCTCTTTAGGCCTATTCCCAGGATTCTCGCCTTGAATTGTCCCTTTCAAGTTGTGTTTTATCTTGACACCTCAAACCTCCGGCCGGAATGCTCGCGCCACTTCGGGATGGTCCAGGACATTTTGTGTTTCCTCACACTCACATTTCCTTGTTTTCGCGTTTTACGAAATCCGACACGGTTCCCATGACGCAGCTTTAAACATCAGTTAGTCTTGTTGAAGACGGGTCGAAGCAAGTGACGGGTAATGCCACTCACAAAACGAATAGGGGGGACAAGGTGGGGGCACCCCCATGTGCTTCCCTCTCTCCTCTATTTGGGTCATTTGTGAGAGGAAATGGTATCCGTCACTCCAAAGTGACGGATACGTGCCGTCTTCAATGAGATTTTGTGTTTAAACAAACGGATTTTTCTTTATTTTTTTAGGGGGGAAGGGCTAGTCGCCCCGATCCGCGACGGATCGTTTCCATGTCAGTCGAAATTCCGAAATTTTTTCGCTTTTTTTTTCGGGATTTTGCCAAAAATAAAATCGAAAATTGATAATACGACATCAATTTTCTTCAAAATTCAAGCACTCACAAATTCGAGTCTTGATCTCATAAAAAATCAAATCAAATACACTCGCAAAAATATTTTCTAAAATTCATCCCTGACGGTTTGAGTTTGAATTTTTTTATCGAGTCACAAATCAATTTCAACAATTCCGATGCAATTTAATTCAAGACACTAGTTAATTGCTCAATTTTCAAATCAATTCCTTTTGGAGTCCAAACGTGACGATTTGTCGCAAATTTTCAAAATACCCTTTCAAATTTCAAATTTCCATTTTTTAACTTCGAATCGTCAGGGTAAAGTTTTGTTTTCAATCAATTGCTTGTTACGTGTTTACGTTTATGCATATGTGCTACCTGTTGCCTGTTTTCTACACTAACGATGCAGGAACTAGTGCAAAGCAAAAGGGGAATTGACAGCCGACAGCGCTCCTCCGAAACACAACACAAAAAAGCCGAAAATCACAAAATGAGCCACAATCCAAAAACACATATATACAAACCGCCTCACGCAAAATATAAATGTGTACAAGCAAGAGTCCAAGACACGAACAAACTACTACTACTCGGCGCCTTCCGTCGGACCAGTCCCGGTCTCACGAGGAGTCGTAGCCAAGGAAGACACTACCATCTGCTCAGACTCCCTCTCTGAGGAACTCTCCAGCTTCTCGTGCTCCATCACGACGCGAAGCTCCTCCGCCGCAACCAACTGAGCCTTGAGAGAGGCAATCTCCGCATCTCGGCTCCGTAACTCGTCCTCATAACGCCTCAGCTCCTGGTCTCGACGGGTGATCCTTAACCCCTAGGCCTCGATCATCGACCTGGCTGTATCCAACTTAGCACGGACCCAAGCAAACTCCGCCGGATCCGCAATACCCTACAAAACACAATATTGGTCATCAAGATCTGAAACCATGAAATGCAACACAAAATACACAAAAACAACACACAAAAGTACCTGAGAAAGCCGAGCCTCCCTCGCAGCTAGGTCACCAGTAAGCGCCCTCCAGCGGTTAGCCATCCGCCACAGAGCCTGATGACTAGTGGTCGTCACCTACAGCCAAGAAGGTCCTTCAGTACAATGCAAGGCGAAACATAAATGAGGAAAAATGTTCGGGTCAAGAACTCACCCTCAGAACGACCAACCTCCACTCCATGCCAACGTTGTTCATCTCAGCAACCGCAGGCTCTGGCAAATGCAGCTGTAGCTCCTCGCCACCTGGCCCCTGAAAGGTGGTCTCCGCCGGGAAAACTGGCGGCTGAGTCCTCATCAGTATGTCGACTCCCTGTAATTTGTGTCCACATCAAAGGTAACAAACCCTCATATCAAAATAAACAATGAAAACAAAGGAACAAAGGAAAACATACCTCGATCGGGTACCAGGCAAGCCTCAACAACCGGAAGGTGTCGTAGTCGATCTCCCACAACAACAGCTCCTCACCTCTTTGAGCGTGAAGGTACTCCTCAACCTCGTCGGGAGTCGACTCTTGGAACAACACCCTAGGCGGGTCGACCGGTACCACGAAAGTCTCAGTAAATCACTGACGAGCTAAACGCTCGCCCAGGTACCAAACCGGCTCGATCTCTGTCTCCAGGTACAAACGCTGGGAGCTGCGAGGCCGCAGACGCTCCCTGATAGCGGCCGACACCTCTGTGTAGTGCTCCCAAGGCCACCCGACAAACTGCATTCAAGACAAAGCTACTTAACCAACTGGGGGCTTTCTAAGCTACCTAGTCATCCTGTCTCTATCTATTTCTATAAAGAAGAAGGAGTAAGGAACGACAACTCACGTCAGCAACTCGAAGGGTGTTCACACGACGCCTGTAGTCCTTATAAGTCGACTTAATCGACTTC
Source organism: Silene latifolia (assembly GCF_048544455.1). NCBI lineage: Eukaryota > Viridiplantae > Streptophyta > Magnoliopsida > Caryophyllales > Caryophyllaceae > Silene > Silene latifolia. The sequence goes on from NC_133538.1 coordinate 203,479,323, forward strand.
ATTCGAGCCACCGTCCAAGCCCTCACAGCAGGGTAAGTCGAAGGGACACCACCCGTAGTCCCCGGACACAGAGGGACGAAGTAAGCATACAACCAAGCCTGTAACCAAACACAACAAACACAAATTAGCCAGTCTTTCCAAAGAATTGCCAAAATCAAAATCAAAATCAAACTCAAACTCAAAACTACAAAAAACGCTCGTACCTCCAAGATGAGGCCGGGACGAACCAAAGCAAGGGCACTACCATCCCCCACTGCTTCCGGACGCACCGCTGCGTGCATATACCGGGTAAAACTCGCCAAAGCCGGCGTGACCCACTCAAACTGACCCAAAGTGTCGAGGTCAGCAAAGAGGGGAAGTACCTTGGTCGACAAATGCTCACCCTTTTCACCAAAGTACGTGGCACCCAAGAAGTACCACAACTACAACCGCGCCTCCTGCGCGTCAGCTCTAGCCTCAGCCTCTGAGCTCGCCAATGGCACCGAAGCAGCACCCACCACTCTCGCTCGGAAGTGGTCCCTCACATACGAGCTTGCGATCAGGTACGGAGTAACGTCGGAAGGCTCAGGCAAAACAATACCGATCAGACGAGTAACCGCAGGAGAAGACACCCTCTCCGGTGTCTTTGTGAACTCAACAAGCGTCTCGCCACAAGGGAGGCCGGATATCATGGCAAAATCCTCTAAAGTCACACCGACCTCCCCAAACTCCATGTGAAACAACGACATCGTATTCCAGTACCGATCCAACATGGCGCGGATCAGACACAGGTTCGTCCTAATCGAAGACCTGTGAATGTCTCGCCAAGCGGCCACCAACGGCCCAAAAGCCGACCTCTCTATCAACGCCCTCGTACCGGCTCGGAGAACGTCATAAAAACCCAGGCAAGTAGTGAAGCCCGAGAAAGTCCTCATGGTGCCGATCTCCTGAAATCAAAAACAAACAACGTCAGAACACCTATTCAGGTCTGATACTGCAAAAAGTGAAGAAAGTTCAATCAGATGACACGACTCACCAAGCCCTCATGAGCACGGTAGGAGATGTGCCTGTCCAGTCGAAGCAGCAACTGGCTACCATCGAAACCCTCGGCCCAAGCAGGCGCCGTCCGCAGGTTCTGCCCCCGCGGGGCTGTAACCCGTCTAACGTCCCAACCCGCGACGTGAGCATCGTCCTCAACCGTCTCCACTCTCCGCCTTTTCGGCCCACGAGACTCGACGTGACGGATAGGAGGCATCTCGACGATCTCGGCGACATTCTGTAATGTCCGTCTGGTCGGTCGAGGAGCTCGTCTCGTCCTAGTAACCCTCCTCCTGGAGGTACCAGCCTCAGACCCAGTCTGAGCTCTCTCAACTCTAGCAGCCCCAACAACGGGCTCCTCAACGGCTCTCTGAGCCACAAAAGTCGCCTCAGGGGGTCCCTCCTCCTCGGAGGCGTCCTCCACTGTCACGGCGGGTGCACCGGCCGGAGTACTAACTGGCCTTGTCTCAAACAGCTCCTCAAAAGTCGCAGCAAGGGACCCAGCCTGTCCCGAACACTCTCCTTCAACCAAAGAGCGTCAGCCGAAATTTCGGCATTACGACGGCGTAAAATGGACAAATGCAAAAAAAAAAACTTGCAAAGACGAACAAGGGCAACCCCGCCCAAACCCAACCAAACAAAAACAATTTACAAAAAAAACGCACAAAAAACGACTCGCCCTTCTTTTCAAGCAAAAGACGAGTCAAAACAACCACAAAAAAAAACGGCAACCCAAGGCCCGTACAAGGTCCGCCAACAAACCAAAATATATTCCCGATGCAATGGGGAATTTTTCTACTGCTCGAAAAGGCAATTCCTACGCCAATTTGAGCACAAACCGGTCAAAATTCCAAAATACGACCGCAAAAAGGCAACGTGATTTTATCACGCCTCAAACCGACCTAAACTACTAATAAGGTCCATTTCAAGGCAAACTGACTCAATTCAAGCCCTAAACAGGCGCTTATTCTGTCAGACATAAGACCGTCACAAAAGGCAAAAATTCCAATTTTGCCCATAATACCCAACAAAGGTCCACAATGGCAAATACGGTCTTTCCCGACTACAATGCAACCTAGTGGGACCCACTATCCAAGCAAATAAACTTGACATTGTGAAATGAGACGGTTTCTTCGCCTCACTCACGTTTTTCGAGCATAGGGGACGCAAACGGGGACCAAAATGCAAACTAAAAGCATCCCTATACTCTAAACAGGTTTCTAACCTAATGCAATCATTAATTTCACTCGAAATGGGCTCAATCAAAAACGCCCAAATCGATTTTCTTGGGTAAACATTTCGCCCTAATTCAATCTATCATAAAGACCAACAAATTCAAATGGATTCAAGAGGAAATACATACCTTGAGATGACATATTGATAATGGCACAAATGGAAGCAAGCTAGAGACCAACAATGGCGGTTTTTAGTTTGTCGAAAGGTTGAAGACGATGGAATGAGAATGGTATGCAAACCATTCTCGCGTCTTTTACAGGAAAATAGGGAAGCACCCTTATCTCGCCAGGTTGCTCGCACCTCAATGGGGTGTTCCCTGCTCTATTCAGCGAAATTTTGGGCTTTGGCCCAATTTCCCATAACAAACTTCAAATTTTCAACGACGGTAATTAAAACCGTCATTTTTCAAAGAAAAATAATAGTGAAAATTCAAATTCACTGGTTCTTCAAATTTTAAACGACGGAAATTAAAACTGTCATTTTCAAAATCATGGTTGGAAATTAAATTCCACTATTTTTCACCACACATGTCAACGGCGACAACATAAACCGTCACTTCAAAAGTAATAGTGAAGATTCAAAAGTCACTATTTCCTTCACATGTCACTGGCGGCAACATAAACCGTCACTTCAAAAGTAATAGTGAAGATTCAAAATTCACTATTTCCTTCACATGTCAACAACGGCAACATAAACCGTCACTTCAAACGTAATAGTGAAAATTCAAAATTCGCTATTTCCTTCAAAACTCAAACAAACGGCGATTAAAACCGCCACTTCAAATTCAAAAACGAGTATTGAAGATTTATAATTCGCTATACCTTCAAATTTAAACAGGGGACTTCCTCGCAAGACCCGCTTATGTCAAAAACAATAATAGTGAAATTCAGAATTCACTATTTCCACGGCGGCATCAAGAGTCCGCTATTTCCAAAATAAGCCCATCCAAAGCGGCTATTCTCAGGGTTGATCAACCGCCCCCATGGATGGCGAGCCTTACTACGCATCGCGGCTAGCGAGCCCTCCTCATATACGCCCCATAGATGGCGAGCCTTACAACGCATCGTGGCTGGCGAGCCCTCCTCATATACGCCCCATGGCTGGCGAGCCTTACAACGCATCGCGGCTGGAGAGCCCTCCTCATATACGCCCTATTGCTGGCGAGCCTTACAATGCACTGTGGCTGGTGAGCCCTCCTCATATACGCCCCATGGCTGGCGAGCCTTACAATGCATCGCGGCTGGCGAGCCCTCCTGATATATGCCCTATGGCTGGCGATCCTTACAACGCATCGCGGCTAGCAAGCCTTACTACGCGTCGCGGCTGGCGAACCCTCCTCATGTACGCGCCATGGCTGGCGAGCCTTACAACGCATCGCGGCTAGCGAGCCCTCCTCATATACGCCCCATGGCTGACGAGCCTTACTACGCACCGCGGTTGACGAACCCTCCTCATATACGCCCCATGGCCGACGAGCCTTACAACGTACTGCGGCTGGCGAGCCTTCCCCATATACGCCCCATGGCTGGTGGGCCTTACAACGCATCGCGGCTGGCGAGCCCTCCTAATATACGCCCTATGGCTGGCGAGCCTTATAACGCGCCGCAGCTGGTGAGCCCTCCTCATATACGCCCCATGGCTGGCGAGCCTTACAATGCACCGCGTGTTGGGGTTGGTGTCCTTAACAGTTAGTGCAAGGACTTATAAACCTCTAAAAGGATCAAAGGGTATACTTTGTATCATAATCAGTTGATCCACGTTTATCAATAACGGTTGGCTTGCTAGATAAGTTTGACGTTATTGTCATACAGATGGCGGTGATCAACTGGTCCCTAAAAGTCACACCTATAGGATACGTCTTGAGTGATGTGACGGTATGAAAATACTGATCATGTAGATGCCAAATCGACTAACCGGTTAGTCCGAGTTATTTGATTAATAATTAGTCAAAATATGATGTTGAGATATTATATTTAATACGGATTAAATATCATGGGCTAAAAGGCGAATTAACGATTAATTCGTAAAATTAAATATAAACGATTTATATTTAATTAAATGTATATTGAATATAATTATACAACACGCTTTGTCGGACACGAATTAATAATTCACTAACCCGTATTATTAGCGATGCCTTAATTTCCGATAACCGATAATGATTTATAATATAAACCCGTCATATACATTTTAGCATTTGGCGAACTGGACCTCGAGCTAAAATTAAGAGGAAGTGGAAGCCCACTTCCCCATGCATGCACTCGGTCCGGCCGAACCAAACAAAAGGAGAGACTCCCTCTCCTTTTGACCTAGACAATTTCATTTGCAGAAAAACTAGGGTTTTGAAGAGCATTCTCCTCGAAAAACCCGAGATCTCTCATCTCGACAAAACTCACATCAGTTCTCCCTATATTGCAAGGCAATCGGAGAACACTGTTCTAGCACAAGGGCATATCTCGGACAAAGTCTTGGGTGTAACGATTAGGAGGAAATGCTTTGATTTTGCATTTCTTTACGCCGCAATTTAAAGGACCCGAGGTTATTTCTATACATTAATCATTTCATTGTGTTTATCGTTTTATGACTATAAATTGCATGTTTAAATTTACGTTATAGTCCTGCAATTAAAGGGTAGTATACGGATATTAACCTACAAGTGGTATCAGAGAGAGGCCACGTGAATTTTTCATGTGTTTTTCATAAAACGTTTTTGAAACGATGATTTTACGCTTTGAAAACCGTGCCTAGTATACACGGCAGATTTTTTTTTTTCAAACCGTGTCATGTATTACACGGTAATTTCATGTTTTTTCGATTTGGTTTTTGCATATTGTTGTTTTATACAGAGATTATAACAATATGTCATGTTTTGTCAATTGTCAAATTTGTTTTAATGCGTTTTTGATCATATTTGCAATTGATTTTGTCTCGAAATATGTTTTCACGAGGGTTTTGGATTTTCAGAGATTTTTGCACTCGATCGACCATGTTTTTAATCGATCGAGTGGCTTTTCTGTATAATTTTTGCTCGATCGAGTCCCTGCTGTACTCGATCGACCTGTTCAAATTTTTGCTTGATCGAGTCCTTCTGTACTCGATCGACACGCTTTCAAAACCCCCTCCGCTCGATCGAGTTGTCCTCGTACTCGATCGAGTAGTTTTCTTGATATAGGTACACGATCGACCTCCGGTTTAGTCGATCGAGCACCTCTGGTTAGCATACCTCTCGATCGACTTGCGAGTTCGGTCGATCGAGCCCTCTGTCCCTCGATCGAGCACTTATGTCCCTGGATCGAGGGATTTCGATCTTTATGACTTTGAAAATTTGTTTCTTTTGATTTAAATTTTCTTTTGGCTTAAATATGTACTTTATACGGATATAGTACACTCGCTTAATAGTGAATTGATTCACTCACGTACCATATAGTTGTTTTAAAGCGTCTTTAAAATGACGGATTATAATGGATTAAAATTAAATGATAGAAGCGGTTTTATCACATGAATTTTAATCATTAAAAGGTGGTTTGGATAAATTTAACATAATTACGGAATTATGTCACGAATGAATTTTTTTAGTTGATGCATTTTTATTTATCGTTAATTTATGAATGCCGTGAATGCCTTTTAATTACGTATTTAATTTTTACAATTGATTGTAACTTAGTGTGGCCTTAGTAGAACGTGTTACCGTAATGATGGAACACGGTCTTGGTTGTATTTTGAGATCTTGTATCTCCGTTTTGGATTTTTCACTTGTAATTACAGTTTTAATTAGAATGTAAATAGGTTTATATTTTGTAATTATAAATTTGTAATTTTTGAGAAGACCAAAGATGGAGACCGGATGCTCACTCCCGCTACTTGGATCAAGATGGAACATCAAGACAAGCTTTTCGGGTCCAACGGTGGATTCCAAAGTTGTATTATGTTCTTTTACTAGGATAGGCCACACTAGGAAATTTTTTATTTACGTATTGCATTACTTTATTTATTCATTGTTACGATAATTTGCATCATTTTCCGCCTAAAAACCAAACCACCTAATTATTACATGAAAACTGACACATATAGAGGTCACGAGTTAGTTTTCTTTGACATTCGTATGTCACACGATCATGTTAAGCCATCACCCAAATTAATTCATTCACGCAGACGCTAGTTATTCGTTCACTTAAAATGAATTATAATTTAGTTGATGGGATCTTCCTCGTATAAACAAAAATTGAGAACAGTCTTTATAGGTCAAACTCCAATGAGTCCCTTCTTCGTCGGTAGGCATACTATGACCCCTTCTACGTCGGGTAAGTTGGAACCGATTGACCTATTTTATCTCAACACTATGGTCACTCGTACGATCCTGTGACTATGGTGGACTATAGATAGGATTTACGGAAATCTATCGACCAAGAGTTCTTAGGGAAGAATTAGCTAAACAGTTGGCTTATCGGTTTTACGAGAAATTGAGTCTTGGGATCACTTGTATCATTCTTGAGGGAGATCAATTATGCAAGTGGGAGAGTCTACATGTTTAAAATGAATTTTAAAATAGACTTAAATCACCTCGATGAGTTGCTTATTTCGTTTTGTTTTTCCTTCTTTTTCAGTGTAGATCACGTATTAAACTGCTAAACATCAAATGGCTGGTTCAAGTGATAACCCAATGCCAAGTGCCACATTGGACCGTGAGTCCTGGCTTAGGATCTTCATGAGTCGGATGAATCGTCTACTCGATCGAAGAATGACGGATCCAACTTCGCGGACCGGGAGGCGGCATTACGGAATCGCCCATTGACGGAAAGCTCGGATATCGCTTGAGCCCATGCCGTTAAACCCAGGCCCCACGGCCTGGAATAAACGAGATCGACAAGTATAACGATTTCGCTTTAGAAGCGGGTGCGGTAAAGAACGTACTTATTTTTGCAATGGAACCCAATTTGCAGAAACGCTTCATAGCCCATGGTGCAAACAAGATTTTCACCACGCTCACTAAGGAATTCTCGAAAGCACCGAGAATCGTGACCTATGAGCATACCACTCGCTTCTTTGATGCGAGACTCGTAAGGGCCAACCGGTTAGCCCACACATTCTCGGCATGATTGAGAATGTCGAGAAACTCGGAGACCTTTAATCGTAACATCAGCAAGAATATTGTTATCGACCGTATTCTTCACTCACTCCACGATGGTTATTCGCAATTCAGAGCGAATTACTATATGAATGATTTGAAGAAAACTCCCCATGAATTGCACTCCCCTCCTCGTACGACCGAGAAGGACATGAAGTTCGGTGGGAGCTCGAAACAGGATGTTCTCGTTGTATCAAATAAAGGAAAGGGTAAGGGCAAAGCTCGGGCAAACCTAGCAGTAGGTAAGGCGAAGTTCAAGAAGTCGGGCTCGGGTAAGAGTGGTCTGGTGAGGCGAGCAACTCATCGAGGCACGACAAAGAGCAAGAGTGAAAACATGGAATGCCATCATTGCCACAAGACTGGGCATTGGAGACGCACATGTCCTGTTTATCATGAGGACTTAAAGGCGGTCGTGTTAAGCCTGTTGGTATGTCTTCTCTCTCTTCTACTTTTATTCATATGATTGAGATTAACCACGCAAGTTACGGAACTTGGGTACTTGATCCTGGTTGTGGTTCTCATCTGTGTAATCATGTGCGGGGGCTCCGAAACATCGAACCCCTCGTAAAGGGTGAGGTGGACTGCGTGTTGGGAATGGAGCAAGAGTAGCGCCATCTCCAAGGGGACATATGTGATCCAGCTTCCTAGCGGATTCGAGTTGTCATTATATGATCGTTATTATGTTCCTAGTCTTTCGAAAAACATTATTTCGGTTTCGCACTTGATAAACTTGGTTTTTCATTTGTAATAGAAAATAATACTTGCATTTTCTCATTACACGATATGATTCTGACAAGGCAGTCTCCATGAACGGAATTTATGTTTTAGATCGGACCACCGAAATATTACACGTAATGAATAAAAAGTTAAAGGTTGGTGACAAAGATCAAACGTATCTATGGCATTGCCGTATGGGACACATTAATGAGAAACGCGTAAAACAGCTCATCAAACATGGAGCTATCTCGGCCTTTGATTTTCAATCATTTGGCACGTGTGAATCATGTCTCATCGGTAAGATGACTCGTATTTCCTTCAAAGGTGTTGGAATGCGCGCTGCTGACCTATTAGGACTCATACACACGGATGTATGTGGCCCTATGTCAATCACCGCACGAGAAGGCTATAGGTATTTCATCACTTTCACGGATGATTTAAGTAGATATGGCTATGTCTACTTAATGAAGCATAAAAGTGAATCCTTTGAGAAATTCAAAGAATACCAAAATAGGGTACAGAACCTACTTGGTAGAAAGATAAAAACACTACGTTCAGATCGTGGTGGCGAGTATCTTTCTCACGAGTTTGATCAACACCTTAAAGACGTGGGATCGCCCTACGTTAACTCCACCTGGAACACCTCATTTGAATGGTGTGTCCGAACGGAGAAATCGAACACTACTTGATATGGTTCGATCCATGATGAGTCACACGGTTTTACCTGATTCATTATGGGGTTATGCTCTTTTGTCAGCCGCTCTAATACTTAACCGAAGTCCGTCTAAAGCTGTTGACAAAACTCCATATGAACTATGGAAGGGAACGGTCCCTAATTTGTCCTTTATACGGGTTTGGGGCTGCGAGGCTTATGTCAAGTGGAGACCTGAAGATAAGCTCGGCCCGCGATCGGTCAAGACATACTTTATAGGTTATCCTAAAGGATCACGTGGTCATTACTTCTATTCGCCAACCGAACAACGTGTTTTTGTTGCGGCTAGTGCGACATTCTTAGAGAAGGAATTTCTCGAGAATGCAAAGAGTGATAGAACCTTCGACTTGTCGGAGATTCCAGAACCAAATACCGAGCAACTATTGGAGGAACCTATTCCTTCAATCCCTTGCAGTGAACATTCTGAGGAACCTAGGAGGTCGGGAAGAGTCTCTTTTCCTCCGGACAGATACATCGGTATGGTCGAGGAACATGACATAGATGACGTTCTACTCTTAACGAGTAGTGAACCCGCAACCTATAAAGGTGCCATGACTAGTTCTGACTCGAAACTATGGCTTGAGGCCATGAAATCCGAGATGGACTCTATGTATGAGAACAACGTATGGGATCTTGTTGACTTACCTGCTAAGGTTCGTCCCCTTCAATGCAAATGGCTTTACAAGATAAAGCATTCTGTGGAAGGTCAACAAGATATCTACAAAGCACGACTAGTTGCTAAAGGTTTCACCCAAGTGCCAGGTTTGCACTACGATGAGATTTTTGCACCTGTAGTCATGTTGCGTTCCATTCGGATTATCTTAGCGATTGCCGCTTTTCATGACTATGAAATTTGGCAAATGGACGTGAAAACCGCCTTCTTAAACGGCTTTTTGGAGGAAGAGTTGTACATGGTACAACCCGAAGGTTTTATCGATCCAAAGACATCCTAAGAAAGTGTGCAAGCTTAAGCGTTCCATTTATGGACTTAAGCAAGCATCAAGGAGTTGGAATCATCGCTTCGACCAAGTGATAAAAGAAAATGGATTCACTCGATCGGTCGAGGAACCATGTTTATATATCAAGTCGAGTGGGAGCAAGATTGTCTTCCTAATATTGTATGTTGACGACATACTCCTGATTGGGAATGACATACCTCTCTTAACTTCGGTGAAAGTATGGTTGAAAAACCATTTCCAGATGAAAGATCTGGGAGAGGCACAAAGAATTCTAGGCATCCGTATCTATCGAGATAGATCACGACGGATGCTATCTCTCGATCAGAGTCTTACATAGACAAAGTCCTAGAGAGATTCAAGCATGACTAACTCCAAGAAGGGGTTCCTTCCTATGTCTCCAGGGTGCATTTGAGCAAGTCTCAGGCACCAGAGACACCGGAAGAGAAAGAGCGCATGGCACGGATACCTTATGCCTCGGCAATAGGATCTATCATGTATGCCATGATATGCACACGTCCGGACGTGGCATATGCATTGAGTATGACAAGTCGATTCCAACAGCAACCAGGTGAACCACATTGGCTGGCTGTCAAGAACATTCTTAAGTACCTACGGAGGACTAAAGATTGGGCATTGACTTATGGAGGCTCTCAAACGCTATGCGCAACCGGATTCTGCAGATGCTAGCTTCCAAACGGATCGTGATGACTCGAAATCTCGGTCAGGATTCGTTTTTACTCTTAATGGCGCTGCATCGGTGGAAGAGTTCGAAACAAACTATTACAGAGATTCTACGATCGAGTCCGAGTACTATGCCGCGTACGAAGCTACAAAGGAAGCGATATGGATGCGTCAATTCTTACATGGGCTATCTGTAGTGCCTAGTTCGAATGACCCGATCACCATCTATTGCGACAATAGTGGTGCCATCTTCCAAGCTAAGGAGCCAAAGTCTAGCAACAAGTCTAGACATGTACAACGGAAAGCTCATCTAATCCGGGATTACGTGGAGCAAAAAGAAGTAGTGATAGAAAAGATTGCTACTGAGATGACAACATAGCGAGATCCTCTCACTAAAGCATTACGACAAGATAAGCATGAAGGGCACGTTAATTCCATGGGAATCAAACGTGTTCCTAAGTTGTAGTACTCTTTTATGGATCAGATTCATTCTCCTTTGTACTCTATACGACATCATCGTTTTGATATTTTATATATATATATTTTGTTTTTCATGTGGAATTGTACGACGATTTTGAACACCACAAAGTGAATCGAACAAACATCATATATTGTTAGTCCTTAATTGCCCACATGAGCTGATAACTCGGCAATTATTTTGTGACGTTGGTTGATGGTGGGTTCAACGAGCCATAAGTCAACCGGTTGGTGACCAATCACGAGGCGATTTATACGGATATTTCGTAGGACACCATTGTGACATCGACGTGGAGTCCTAAATGTTTTATAACATTCGTTGCCCGGTCGTGGATAGGACTTCCATGGTGATCCTTAGAGTCGAATCTCTTGACTATCGTTGTCTCTTGAGACTACGGCAGATTTTGGGTGACTTTGGTTTCTTTCTCACGGTCATCCGTAACAGGGGCCAAGTAGATTTTTTTTAGGTCATTTCATCTTTGTGCTTAGATCGGAAGGAGTCGAGTTGAAGGAAATATTCAGCCTTTATCAGGTACTCGATATTTCTCGGGGCCACTCGAGGAGTCAGAATCGAAATGCATGGCCATGCTCGGATACGGATTCGTTTTATCGGTTAAGTTACTCTCTAGTCGGGGAAACCACTCTAGATACTGATCGATTGTAAAATACGACCTTTGCGGATCCAGATCGCAAATTGTTTTACATTGAGTGGGAGAAATTTTTAAATGAATATGAGAATCGGTTATCGCACATACACTTGTACGGACAAGTGGGAGTTTGTTGGAGCTTGTGTCCTCCAGTTAGTGCGGATAACGTCATTGCACATGCACTTGTACGGACAAGTGGGAGCTTGTTGGGGTTGGTGTCCTTAACAGTTAGTGCAAGGACTTATAAACCTCTAAAAGGATCAAAGGGTATACTTTGTATCATAATCAGTTGATCCACGTTTATCAATAACGGTTGGCTTGCTAGATAAGTTTGACGTTATTGTCATACAGATGGCGGTGATCAACTGGTCCCTAAAAGTCACACCTATAGGATACGTCTTGAGTGATGTGACGGTATGAAAATACTGATCATGTAGATGCCAAATCGACTAACCGGTTAGTCCGAGTTATTTGATTAATAATTAGTCAAAATATGATGTTGAGATATTATATTTAATACGGATTAAATATCATGGGCTAAAGGCGAATTAACCAGTTAATTCGTAAAATTAAATATAAACGATTTATATTTAATTAAATGTATATTGAATATAATTATACAATACTGCTTTGTCGGACACGAATTAATAATTCAAGCTAACCCGTATTATTAGTCGATGCCTTAATTTCCGATAACCGATAATGATTTATAATATAAACCCGTCATATACATTTTAGCATTTGCGAACTGGACCTCGAGCTAAAATTAAGAGGAAGTGGAAGCCCACTTCCCCATGCATGCACTCGGTCCGGCCGAACCAAACAAAAGGAGAGACTCCCTCTCCTTTTGACCTAGACAATTTCATTTGCAGAAAAACTAGGGTTTTGAAGAGCATTCTCCTCTGAAAAACCTGAGATCTCTCATCTCGACAAAACTCACATCAGTTCTCCCTATATTGCAAGGCAATCGGAGAACACTGTTCTAGCACAAGGGCATATCTCGGACAAAGTCTTGGGTGTAACGATTAGGAGGAAATCGCTTTGATTTTGTTTTTACGCCGCAATTTAAAGGACCCGAGGTTATTTCTATACATTAATCATTTCATTGTGTTTATCGTTTTATGACTATAAATTGCATGTCTAAATTTACGTTATAGTCCTGCAATTAAAGGGTAGTATACGGATATTAACCTACACCGCGGCTGGCGAGCCCTCCTCATATACGCACCATAGCTGGCAAGCCTTTGTCCGCAAACACGCAAGGACATATCCGAAGATGCCTCAGGTATGACTCCTTCTTATGCCTGGTGTGCCTTTGTACGTAGTCTAACTGACTTTAAACGACCCGTACGGACAGTCGACAGACTCTAAACTGTTCCCGACGATAGGTCCTTGGCTCGTACCCTCGAGTCGCCTTGGCGTCGCCCTTCCCGACGGCAGGTCCTTGGCCTAAATCCTTTCGAGCCGCCTTGACATCGCTTGGGTCTCCAGGTTGTAATCTTTGATTGACCTGGGGGCTCTACTTTGACTTTCGCCCTTTCCAAGCCTCAGTCAAAGTGGGGGCTCTGTAGATACCCAGTATCTGCTGCGACTCCAACGAACACTCGATGATTATCGGACTATAACATGCTTTGGAATCGCGGCGTTTGATCGACAGTTCGTGTACAACTTTATGTCGGAAAACTTAAAACGATTTCAAAAATAAAACATTTCAAAACTTTTTAAAAGTACCTGGAGTGTTTAATGCATGACGACGGGATCGCAATGACACTAACTAGAGTCAAAACCGACACCGGACCAAAAACCGACTCAAAAGTTCAAATCCCGACTCCAACAACGAGTTAAACCGAGTCAAACACAAAAAACAAACCATTCAAATGCTTCCATGTTAAGATTTCCTGGATTCATGTATGGTCAAGTACCAAACATGTGCATACAAATCATAGGATAGAACAAATCATGATTTCATTTGTGTGAAAGCGATAAAACACCTCGAAGACCCGCAAAGTGGCGCGCGCCTTTTTCACCAGCCAAGGTGGCCACGTCACTCAAAACTTACACAAACACTCATTTTCCTATAAATACCCCTCAAATGCCCCCATTTGAGAACTCACGCGAGTGTCCGCCCCCTCTTTCTCCCTTAAAATTCTCGACTCGACTCTCTATGTCACAATCCGACGCGTATTTACGACCTACCGATCATAAATACAAGCCTTGCACATTGTTTGGTACCGTCGTGCATTAAATCACTTGACCGACCATCTCGACCACTACACCATCACTAAACTTAATAAAACACTCTTTTTACTTACTGAAACGGTTTTAAACCGAGTCTTTTCTGACCAAACGAGTTGATACACTTACGTCGGTTTCTCGCCATAAGCCAAGCATGTAAGTATGAGGGTATAAAAATCTTCTTTTATTATGTTTTCATTTGTTTCATGACTATAACATGCTAAATCATGCATAACATGGTCCAAAACATGGGAAGAATGAGCGATAACTGGATTTTTGGTTGAGGTAGAGGCTACTTACGTAGCAGATAGGCTCGCGCCTAAAGGACCCTGCCCAGCCTTAAGTCCAAACCGTATTTGGTCTCTTCATTTCCTTTATTTTCATTTTCATATTTCTAATCGGTTTTTACCATTTGAAGTATTTTCGAACATTTTCTACAAGTTTTTAACCACAAAACATTTTCACCCTTGGTTCTTAATACCATGACGGTTTAATCCGTATTTCGGTGATAATATTTGCTTAATTACATTTAAAAGGTATTTTAAAACCTTTTATTTCATATCTTTACATTTTGGAAGGTATTTTAAAGCCTTTCATCATTTCTTTACGTTTCCAAAATAAATGTATTAGTCAGCAACACAAAGTCATCCTTGGTTCTACATACCATGTCGGATTTTAACTCGAGTACGATGATGAGTATTGACTAATTATATTCAAATGAACTTAAAACAATTAGTTCATAACTATTTTCAAAATTATTCATGTCAAGCTTGTCAAGTCGAACCCGACACCGAATATCATCAAAATAATGATGATTATTCGAGCCTCGTTCCTCAAATTAACAAATACGGTCTAAACGACCCTTTTAAACCAAGACGGGTTCAAATACCCATTTTCAATACGTTTTACAAACGTTTTTCAAATGGTCAGAATGCGTCTTAAACCGTTGACTGACCCACGCCTAAACAGGCCATTTCTTTTCTATTTTCAAACCAGGGGAGACCCCCTTACACCGCCAACAAGCTCGCGCCTCATATGGCTGCCTAGTACAGGGTCTGTTCCCCTTCCAGCATTAGTCTAGGACGACCCCGACTCCGGTTAACCCGGATATAGGACAGATCAGATGACTAATTTGCTCATTCAAAAATCATGTTTGCAAAATGCCTTACTAAGACATATGGATCGCGTTATGCACCATAAACCTAACTCGGTAAATGGATGTTTAATTTACGTCTTGCATGCAAATCAATCATAAATCCAACTCGACATCTTATACTTGATACTTCGATTAAATCAACCGACTTAGAAAGCTCTCACATGTTAGGTTTAAATTATTGGATGCGCATTCATGCATTTAAACCGTTTTATCAACTTTTGCTTCAACCAACCAAGATCGATAAGTAGAGGCCGCTACCGCGGGCGGGATTGGGTGTCTGATTAAAGGGATTCCCAATACGTACCTTCACCTCTTACTCAGAAACTTTGGATAGTGGACGACCTTATCCAGGGCTTACGAGAGTCATTCTAGAGATAGGATGCTAAAGAGGGACGATTCCTTATCTTTAGTACCTATGTCAAACACTGCTTTGTGCTTCGTTTGACCGAGGTATAAAGTGGATTCGAACGGGTTCCAAGCATCCCACAAATACTTGGTGGCGACTCCGAAAATCTCTACATCGTTTCGAGACCTTTATCGAGACGAAACCGAGCGATCTAAAACGATCAGGTCGAAAGCATTTTTATGCCGCCGATCGTGGCTTTCAAAAGACCGCTGCCATTGTCCCTAGATCGGCTGGGCATATGCAGGTGGGCCCACGTCCACAGGTCAAATCCATCTGTACACAAACCCAACCGAACATTACGAGGCTCACTTGCAAATTTTGGATGCTCTCTATCGAAATGTTTCCATGCTTCTCCGTCACATGGGTGTGCCATTGTCCCACTTTCTGTTAATCTATAGTTTTTATAGTGCCAACTCATCTCACCTGCTATGTGCTTGGTTGCATATAGTCGTTGTAACCTTGGTGCAAGCGGGAAATAAGTTAGTTGTTTACAAGGAATTCGTATTCCACTTGAATTCTTTGCACTCTTATACCGAGCTGCATGACACTTTGTGCATTCCTCAAGATTAGCATTTTCTTCCCAAAAAGGCATCCATCCAGTAGGACATAATCAATCTTCTCATGGGGTAGCTGCAATCCCTTAAGCACCTTCTTAATCTCATTAAAATTGCGCGCCATTTGATTATCCTTTGGAATAATGTCACCAACGAACGACATAAAACCATCAACGGATCTAAGAGATATGTTGTTCTCACATTTGAGTGTTACCAACCTAGCGTCCGCTTGCAACAAACTCATATTACTTCCTTAATACACTGGTTGTTCGGCTTGTTCTAGCATTTTAAAGAAGGAAGAAATTTGGGGGTTTGGGGTTTTATAACGCACATCTTCATCGCTAAGGTCGTTGGGATTAAGTTGATCTTCCAATATTTGTTCAATATTATCGCGTAATGCATTTTCTACCATCTTCCGGTAAGGATTTTCACTAACTACGCTACTCGTACTTTCTTGGATAGGCAACTTCTCACCGTGGTGCGTCTATACATAGTAATTATCGGCAAAACCATACGAGTAAAGATGACTTATAACATCCCTCTTCCCTCTATTAGCTACATTCTTACATTTCTTACATGGACACTTCATTTCACCTACATCCTTATACACGGTACTTTGTTCCGCGAATTCAATAAACTCCCTCACACCCTTTGCAAATTCAGCGTTAGGTTTCTTTTTTTCATCTAATCTTTCATACATCCACTCTCGTTCTAATCTTTTCATGTTATATATCTACATTTCAATATATCTATGTTATAAACAAACAATAGTAAAATAAGAATAATAGCAACCAAGAATACACAATAAATATTATCACACAAATATATAGTTATTGTTCAACAAGTACTCCATCTTCGAATTGGGTCCTTATCACTCCAACCTAAACCCATCAATGTACGTTTCAAGTCACTAGTAAATACATACATGTTATTTATTAATGAGGAAAAAATTCGGTAGCAATTCCCCTCAGTTCTCCAAATACACAATGTAGAATAAATAATTATTCCACATATGTATTTAGAGAACATTAAAGGAATCGTCACCAAACTCTTTCGTCACTAATAAATCACAAGTACGTGTTTACTACCTAAGTGACTTGAAACGTACAAAGACAGTCCCAAAACGGGGACTATTCAAGAATTTCTCCTAATGAGAAATTCTTGAACGGGTACTAGGTAAACATCAAAACAAACAATAATTTCAACATCAACAATAAAAACAATGGCTACTAATTTTAAACCAATTTCTAACTTATAATTTATATTCTACTAATTTCTAACTAGCATAACAATTTGTAAATGACATTTTAAACCAATTTCCAACATTTGACATTAGTTTATAATCATTTCTAACTTACATTTTAAACAAATTTGTAACTTACAATTTATATTCTACTAATTTCTAACTTATATTTTTATCTAATTTACAACATTTTTGACTAATTTCCAACATTTTACTAATATATTAACTTTTATAACAAACATAACAATTTATAAGCTATTAATATACTACTAATTTCTAACTAACATAACAATTTCTAACTTACATTTTAAAACAATTTCTAACTTACAATTTATATTCTACTAGTATACTACTAATTTCTAACTTATATTTTTAACCAATTTACAACATTTTTGACCAATTTCCAACATTTTACTAATATATTAACTTTTATAACTAACATAACAATTTATAAGCTATTAATATACTACTAATTTCTAACTAACATAACAATTTCTAACTTACATTTTAAACCAATTTCCAACATTTTTAACCAATTTATAATATTCTACTAAAATATTAACTTTAACAATATCAACAACAATAATAGCTAATCACACAACATTAAAACTATAACATCAACTTTAACAACATAAATAATAACTACATCAACAACAATAATGGATACTATCCTAGAGTCATTAGCATAATTTAAATAATAATTAGTAATTTAAAAAGATAATTAGTAAGAAAAGATTACCTAATTAACTAAAACTTAAAATAAAAAGAAGAAAGACACGGTGGCAGCGTGACAGGCGGCGGGAGTGGGAGGCGGCGGCCGCGGGTGTGACAGGTGGCGGCGGCGGCGGGGGTGAACAATGATGCTAGGCGGTGGTGGCCGATGTTTTGGGGAAATTAATTGAAGAAATTGATTTAGGGGAAATGAGAAAGGTAAAGGGGGTCGCGTCTTTGTTTTCTCAGAAAAAAGAAACTTGTGACGGAATATCCGTCACAAATTCCGCCCCAATCCCATGTTTTTTTGCCTTATGTGACAGCATATCCGTCACAAGTTTCTCTTATATGACGGAATATCCGTCGCAGAAATACTTTTCAGATTCTCTTTATGTAACGTGATGTGTGTCAGAAAAAGAAAATTTGTGACGGAATATCCGTCACAAATCCATCCCAATCCCGTGTTTTTAATCCACTTTGTGACGGAATATCCGTCACAAATTTACTTTTTCAGATTCTTTTGTGTAACGGAATATCCGTCACATAAGAGGGACTAGTGACGGAATATCCTTTGCAAAATACTGTTTTTGTGACGTACTATCCGTCACAAGTCCCTCTTTTGTGACGCGTAATCCATCATAGCCTTTGGCGCCCTTGTTTTTGTTAACGCGCCAAATCTATGCGACGGTATGTGACGGATAGCCCGTCACAAGTGTCTGTCCATCACAAGCCCGTCACAAGTCCGTCACAAACTCGTGTTTTGTGACGGGATTTTCATCTGTCCCTACACTTCCGTCACTATGCCGTGTTATCCTTGTAGTGTTTTATAGAGGAAAAACAAGAGGAAGCAAGCTAGGGTTTTAAGTCAGGACTATTGGTCATGTGACAAAAAGTATTGACCTTCCCAAATTAGCACCAAAAGGGCTTACTTCTAAGAAGTATAAAGGAGAAAAGAAGGCTTGTGATTATCCTTAAAAGGTCTTTGTGTTTTTCAGAAACTAAGTGAAGAAAACATTCACAAGAGGACAACTCTTGAGCATAGAAGGAAAGAGCCAAACTTTATTTCATAAAAGCCAAAGAAAAGTTGTAGCATGAATGAGGAAAACTTTTGAAGTGCAAATTAAAATATCTTTTCAAAAACCACCCTTCCATATTTCAAGTTTAAAACTTCTTTTAAAGATGATGTATAAAAGGCCATTTTGATTAAAAATTAAATATCGAAAAAGAAAGACTTGCTTCAAGTGTGACAGACCAAAAGTGACAGTCAAGCATACTGTTAACAGCGAGAGTAACGGTAGGCTTGACTCTTGCCATTGCAACTATTCTACTCTTTCACCTTTACATTAGTTGACATAAACAACTCTAAATCTTGGGTAGCAAACTATTGAAGATTCTTGATTATGACTTGCAAATTGATCGATTAATCCTGAAATGGGAAACTAAGAAAGCACATGTTAAATGGGCATGTCATCACCAATTAAGAGAACCCAACAAATTCCCCCTTTGATGATGACAAGACCCAATAAAACGAATGTCTATCAAATCCCATATTCTCCCTTTCATATTTAGTCAAGGATCATCAAGAGAAAATATAGATAGAGGCAAGTTAACCTTATGAAGCAAAGACCTAAAGGAAGGTAGTCTAAACAAAGTTAAGAGACCACAAGGCAAGGATTAATCGAGTTATTTAGGGATAGGCAAGAGTTAATCAATTTACTTAGAAAAACTACAACATGAGTTTTACCTTTTCTCTCTCTTGACATCATCAAAAAGGCAAGGATGCTATCGTTGGTCAAGAGTAAATACACGTTTGAAAACACGTAAAGATATGCATAGATGTGACAAGATAACAAGGTCAACACAAACTTAGGTTTAAACATAGTTCAAACAAAGTTCACCAAGGCTAAATCAAGTTTAAAATTACATCACCAAATTGAAATAAGAGTGAAGGGCGAGGGGTGAAATCAAAAGGGCAAAAGGTTCGGGCCATAAAGACGGGTAGGCACTAAGATGAGGAGGCTTTTCACCATCAGAATTACCATCATCCGCATCATCATCCTTTGCTTGAAGGAGAGTGGAGATGATATCCACCTCTCCCCTTAGCCCATCAACCGACTGCTCAAGCTTAGCGATTGCAGCTTCCTTTTTTGCAGAATCAGCTTTCATCCATTCACTCAAGTCCTGGATGGCTTGAAGAACGGCTGACATATCCGAACCCGTACCCTTACTTGAACATGCCGCCTCACGAACTCGAGACCCACGAGATTTCACAGAAGTAAGCTTGTCATCACTAATCCTTATTAGCATTTTACCAAACTGGCCATCACTCATAGTGTTAAAACAGTTTTGACACCCCACACTCGTCGAAAGCAAAATAACCTTAGCCTTTAGAACCATAGACACCCACATACAATAGGGCAAACGGATGATACTTGTGTCATTTAGGTCACGGAGTTTGGCAGCAATCGCAGCAAAGCGGCAAAACATGAGACCGGGTAAGTTAACTTTTTTGTGTGTGGCGAGGTCGTAAATGAGGTACTGTTGGCCAATGAAGAGTTTGCTGCGGTCACCCGAGGGGTACAAGGTGCGACAAAGCATGTTAAAAATTAGGCGAAGTGAGAGAGGAATTTGGGTATTGCCGACGGGTCTACAAGTGAGAGCCCTAGGATAGACGACTTTTAGCGACGGTAACAGGGGATGCATATTCAAGAGTGGGCCTAGTCTCTTTGGGTAAATTTTCATATCCCTCAATGGGAATTTGAAGGATGGAAGAAAAATCACCTTTAGTGAGAGACAAAGACATACCATTTACTTTGGCAGTGAGGTAATTTCCGGACTTATCGACCCGTAGAGATGCATAAAACTGAACAACCTGGCTTACAAAAACTGGTTCCCGGAGCTCCATCAGTTTTTCCCACCCTTGAGTCACCAGAATTTCCCTGACCTTGCGAAAAGCCGGTCTTTCGTACCATGATTGTTCATAGACCCGTGAAGAGTGAATCATATCCTTTGTAATTAGTCGCTCACAATTCTTGTAAATCGAAGGAGGAAGATCTAAATCTTCGATTTGTTGCCAAAGGTTTACCACGTCCCATTTTGAGACAAGGGGGACCAAGTCATTTGGACTGAGATACACGACTTTACCCTTTCCCGACACATTCGGCATTTTGGCTTTCTTTAGGGGTGGTTCCCTTGTGGATTTCCCCTTTTTGGATTTTGCAGTCATCGGAATTGCGGTATCAAGCCCGACTCCATCCACTTCCTCAGTAATGATAGTAAAGGAGGAGGTTGCTTTTCCTTTTTATTTATCGACTTTCTTTGGTGACCCCGATTTTTCACATGCAGGGGTACCACTTTTAGGCTCGGATGTTTCTTCTTCAACATTAACCTCCTCACCATCTCCCTCTTCCTCGATCTCCGGGAGACATGAGGGTGTGTTTCCTTTTCTCTTCAAACCTCGTTCGACTTTTCCGGCACTGTATCCATCGGATCTCCTTGATCCACCTCTTCCTCAGTATAAAGAGGGCGATATAAGGGATCTACTTCTTCGTTATCGCCGTCAGTGATGGTAACGGTTCCGATGATGACCTGGAAGATGGTATAGCCTTTTTCTTTGCTCCTCGGGTTCTATTTTCGATCATTGAGGAGATCGGAGCTTCATTGGGTATTAGTTTGTCGGGGGGGTAAGGTGGCTAGAGGTTCGGGTTCCAATGGTGTGGGTTCGGATTGATCGGAAAAGCGTAGGATCCCTTCCGTTTACTGGTCATTTCAATGGTGTTTTTGGTTGGGGAAGAAGAGGGGTTAAGTGATGTGGTTGGTTGTGAAGATTGTGAAGTCATGGAGACTGATTTGACTAAAAGGTTGGTGTTAAAGGAAGGTTTTACCATAGTAAAATGGTAAGTTGCTTTATGGGTAGGTGAGAGAAAGGGGAGGTGCACAGTTGGTAGGTGAGGGACGGCAATGGGTTTGGCTTTGTGAGGATTTTGAACGGTATTAGTAAATAGCCCATTTAAGAGAGGGAAGTGGGGTAGTTGGCCCATATTGAATGAAATGTAAACAATCCAATTTTAATATGGTGAGTATAAAATAAACATAGATTTAGATATAAGGTTGAGTGATTACCGACTCACAAATATGGTATCGATTTACGGTCAAGAAACGATATGCATACACGAGAAAGAACAATATCATACTAACATGTCCCTAATTAGTCAATCATTTAGGAGAATAAATATAATCACTTTCATGAATTATAAGAAATTAATTAAACCTATATCTAGCCTAAGTTTCTCAAATTGTTTCCTTTCAAGTAGTTTAGTAAAAATGTCAGCTATTTGATCTTCGGTTTTGCAAAAGTTAAGTTTAACATGCCCGTTCTCTACATGGTCTCGAATGAAATAATGACGTATTTCAATGTGCTTAGTCTTAGAATATTGAATTGGATTTTTGGAAATATTTATTGCACTCGTATAATCACACATGATTGGAACGGAGTCATAAATAATACCAAAATCAAGGAGTTGTTGCTTTACCCAAAGAAGTTGTGAGCAACAATGTGCGGCACTAACGTACTCACTTTCGGCCGTTGAAAGAGCAACCATGTTTTGTTTCTTTGAGTCCCATGAGATTAGGTAAGGACCCAAGAACGTTGCAATTCCGGAAATGCTCTTTCGATCAACACTACACCCCGCATAGTCCACGCCGGAATATCCTATAAGATCAAAAGGACAATGTAAGGGGTACCACAAATAAAGATCTTGTGTTCCAATCAAATATCGAAGAATACTTTTAACCGCTTTAAAATGAGATTCTTTCGGATTTGATTGGAATATAGCATATAAACAAACGCTAAAAAGAATGTCGGGTCAAATAGAGAAGCGATCCTATCATACCTCGATACACCTTTTCACTAACGCTCTTACCTTTCTCATCTTTGTCCAATTTGGATTTAGATATCATAGGTGTGGGGAATGAGTTCCCATTAGTCATCCAAAACTTCTTAAGTATCTCTTTAATGTACTTTTGTTGATGGATCTTGATTTCGTCTTTGGATTGCTTAATTTGGAGCCCAAGGAAAAATCCTAGCTCACCCATCATACTCATTTCGAACTCCGATTTTATTAGTTCGAAAAGTAAGCATAGAGTACCTCATTTGTTGCTCCAAATATAATGTCATCAATATATACTTGGACAACTAACAGTTCGCCCGTTTGTTGCTTCAAAAACAATGTTTTATCTACGGAACCTCTTCTAAAAGCATTTTCATTGAGAAATTTGGACAATCTATCATACCAACACCTAGGTGCTTGTTTTAAACCATAAAGATCTTTGTCTAATTTGAAAACGTGTTTAGGAAAGTCATTTTTTAAAAAGCCCGGAGGTTGCTCTACAAATACATCCTCTTCCAAGTATTCATTTAAGAAAGCGGTTTTGACATCCATTTGGAAAAGCTTAATGCCATTGTGAGCTGCAAAAGCTATTAATAACCGTATGGCTTCAAGCCTAGCTACCGGTGCATAGGTTTCTTTATATTCAATTCCTTCTTGTTGATTATAACCTTGCACCACTAGTCTAGCTTTAAACCTTACGATTTCACCAGAATCATCAAGCTTATTGCGAAAAACCCAATCAGTACCAATGACGGTACGATTAGGTGGTCTAGGAGCCAGGTGACATACCTCGTTTCCTTTGAATTTATTGAGTTCTTCTTGCATTTCAATCAACCACTCAGCATCAGTCAGTGCGACTGTTACATTGGCTGGTTCGATTTGAGAGAGGAAGGCATTGTGAGCACAATATTCGTTGAGGTAGGTGTTTGTGGACATGGGCCACCCGCGCGTTAAATCGAGGCGGCGACACTTCTCCTACAGAACCTTGGTTTACCAAAGCACGCCATGGGCCGTTACCGATTTGTGAGGCATTGAAACCGGTGAAAGGTTGAATAAGCCTGCATTTGTGGAGTCGCCACCAATTTTTATGGAAAGTTGGAACCGTTTGAATACCTCGTGCCATGTCAAGACACAAAGTAGTGACATAAACACTAAAAACTTGTTACCCTTAGCATTCTATGTCTAGAATGACTCTCGAGATGCTAATGGACACGGATGTCCAGAGATAACTGGAGTAAGGGGTGAGGGTACGTATTAGGAAGCTATTTAATCGAACACATAATACCGCCCGCCTCGATAGCGGCCTCTACTAATGATAAGGGACATTGTTCATATTTGATATGTCGTCGATGTAATGCATGCAATGCAACAAACAATAGATTAGTCCAAACATGTGAGATTAAACTAAGTCGGTTAACACGTGTTTTAGCAAACAATTGGGTCGAAGTAGGAAGTTAGATTAAGTACATATGAAACATAAAATATAAATCATATATAATTAATAATAAATAATAATTAAAATTACAAATATTACAATGATTACAAAGCTTATTTGATCTACGTCAAAAGCACGCTCAAAACGGGATTTTGAAGAGGAAAATAAAGAAAATAAAATTAGAAATAAAAGTAAGAAAATCCGTCAGATTAGGAGCAATAATACGATTAATAGTTGATTTAATACATAATTAGGAGCTACGTTAAAGCGAGAAAGAGTTCAGGGACATAAACCAACCCAGAACAGGCGCAACATCTACTGCATCCTCTGGAAGAGGCGCATCTCTTTCTGCGTCTGTTCTTGGCTGGGCTCTATCTGCAAAGTTAAAACCGTGGATTGTTAATGTTCATTGGTAAATTTAAGGTCGATTATTGATATTATGACTCAAGTAGAAATAGTTTAATAGATTACATGCATCTGGAACCGTCATAAAACAAATTAAAGGTGAGAATTTACAGCGGTTTACATGATTATGCGACGAACTCGTGTCGAATTTAATAGGGGAACAAACTTGAACTTGAAAACGAAATTGGATCAAATAAATTGAAATCAAACAAATAAAATTATATACAAAGGATGAATTCCAGAGACTTGATATGAATGAATCGAACCTCTAAAATCTGGGTTTGAATAAGATGACAAACCCCGCAAATATTGATTATAAGGGATTTAAGTCGATTTAAACTTTATAATTTGAAAGGATTAATTAAGACATGATTTATGTACTGATACGAACAAAAGAAACGAAGAAATAAGAAAAATAAGAAAGATTGCAGAAGGTCGATGAAGAAGAAGAAGAGCAGGAGCAGCCTCAGGAAGAGGCGCAACATATGCTGCGATTCTTCGAAGTGGCGCAGCAGCTGCTGCATTTCTTCTCGACGTCAGACCTCCGCTGTTTAGTAAACACAGTTTTAAAAGATGGTTTTTAAGATGGTTTTGAACATGTTTTTGATATAAACCTTACATTCGTGATACAAAATAAAAGTACAATAAAGTAAAATAGGATTTACACCCTCAGACTTACATGTTTGATGAAACGTGATTGACTAAAGTTATCGTTTAGTGATTACTCGACTCGAATATGCGTAGAAAGAGCCCTTGTTAAAGGATTTAAAAGATTGATTAGATTGATTAAGTGGAGTTGGTAAAATTGGTCGGTCTATGCAACGTGACTGGGACTCAGAATGATCTGAGCTTACGTGATCGGTTGATCAAGCACGTAGGCGTCGAAAGCAAAAGCGTGGTCTAGAATGCAAAGAGAGAAGAGAATGGCGGACACTCGCGTGCCAAATATGGAGACCGAAGGTATCTATTTATACGAAACATACAAAGGAGTTTAGGAATGACATGGATACGGAAACAAATCACGGAAATATCATAGAAAGCGTGAAAAGAGGGCTGGGGAAGAGGCGCAGCAGCCACTGCGACCCTTGGAAGAGGCGCAACACCTACTGCGTCATTTCCCCAGATGTTTCCTCCTCAGCAATAAAGATTTCCGCGTTTTTATGGAGGTTTGGTAGATATACAACTCCTTATTCCGTGAAACACAATATACGGAAGATATTTCCTTAAAAATATTAAATTTAATTAGAATAAATATCCATAGAATTCTAAAACACTCTGGAACATTCTGACTCGGCATTTAAACGGTTTCTTAGAAAATGAATTGGTTTTTGACCCGGACTCCAAATGAACTTTAATTACCGTCAAAACGTCCGTATCGGTGCGTAGATGACGACCATGTGGTTGACTCGAGTGTTTGAGCTATCACTTGTCGATGAACTTACGAACTGTCATAAAATCGCTCTGCGTATCAAACATGCGGCCCAATCATCACTGAGTGGTTGGTGGGAGGTGCAGAAATGAGGTATCTACAGAGCCCCCACTTTGACTGAGGCTTGAACAAGGCGAAAGTCAAAGTATAGCCATCAGGTCAATCGAAGATCACAACCTGACGACTATGGCGACGCGAGGCAGTTCAAGGGGTCTGAGCCAAGGACCTATCGTCAGGAACATTTTAAAGTCTGTCGACTATCGGGAGGGTCGTTTAAAGTCTATTAGACTATGTAAGGAAGCTCGCCAGCCATAAGTAGAAATCATACCAGGGGAATCTGCCTGTGTCTGTCCTCAAGCAAACTCTATCGTCGAGAAATACATGGGCTATGAGCGGCAACGAACTCTCGCTGGGGAACATGTTGATGACTCTGTCGGGGTTGAATCATACGCTGGATCAACGACGGCACGCCATTAGCACCGCTGAGAAGAAAGGTAAAAGCATCGACAACGACGCGCCATTAGTGTCGCTGAAGAGAAAGGTGTCGACAACGACGCGCCATTAGCGTCGTTGAGGAAAAAAGGTAAGGGTATCGACAACGATGCCCCATTAGCGTCGTTGAGGAGAAAAGGTAAGGGTATCAAAAACGACGCGCCAATAGCGTCGCTGAGGAGAAGAGGTAAAGGCATCGACAACGACGCGCCATTAGCGTCGCTGAAGATAATAAATCTGCTTGAGTCGTTACATGCGAAATTCCGATAAAGAGGATAAGCCAATGAACTGTACTTAACAATCATAAATCCTTGCAGGAAACAAAATGTCATGGTTGTCTTTAGTCTATTGTAGAGAAAACGCCGATCCGGACGAAGAGAACGCCAAAACGGAGCCATATGCTGAGGAAGAGGCGCGTGAAGCCTGGGCCCACAAATAACGAACTTATAACGAATTTCAACGAATTCTGAGGAAGCCTGTTGAGGAAAAGGCACAGCAAGAGCTGCGACTTTTGGAAGAGGCGCAGCTAGTACTGCGTCCTTTCCCAAGCTCGTCCCTGTCTGGGTAAAAACCCGAATTTAAGTCGTGTTTTATTTTCATTTCAAAACATAATTATTTCATTTTCTCATCAAAACCCAATCAAATCCCATCAAGAACATGATCAAATCTCGCAATAAATCATGACTAATCAAGGTATGTGTCTTGCACTTGCTTTAATTTGCATTTGAGCTTTTGATTTTAGGTCAAAAATTAGGGTTTTTATTTCCTTATATTTCGAAAATTTGGGGCTTTTGCCTCAAATGGATTTGCCTCATGAAATTAACATTTGAAATGAGTAATTGGCAATGTTAGGAACACAACCATATATCCCTTTCGAATTTTCGTCGAGTATTAAGGATTTGAGGGCGAAATGTGACGGTTTCTCTATTAAACCGTAAAACCCTTGGAAAATGGCCCCACACTAGTCCATTTTTGATGAAACATGGTCTTCTGGAACCCTTGAGTAATGGGTAAACTTGCTATCATGCCGGCTTTTTGATTTGTGACAGCTCTTTCGGGACACTTTTATATGGCATAGTTGACATTGTAGCGAAATGCTGCCTAATTTTTGGCGCAAACCCGTAAATAGGATCGAACGTAGACTATTCTTAACCCGTCCTACCACACGAGTGGTTGGACTTTGGAAAGCGTGGCCAAAGATGGCCAGAAATGCCGCTTTTTACACTTGAAATGCTCGAAAATGCTTTAAAAAACTTCTAATATTGCTTTATTTGCTTTGATTGCAGAGGATATTCCTTCTACGTCAAGAGAGACTTCATAGAGATGGACGTTGAGCTTGAGCCTTCTACCATTCAGGTGATGGAGGAGGACTTAGAGGAGGAGGTGGCCCCGCGGAGGGCTAACTAAGGACGAGGCGGCCACCAGCTCGCAGGAGCGCGTGAGTGGGGCGAAAAATGGGATGGTAGACATCTCATTTGGGTAGCGGAGAGCCACCTGTCGTACATGATGGCAAGGAGTATGGTGAGCCTTCCACTTGTCATTTCTTTATTCGTTTCCTTATTTGTTCACTTCTTATTATTTCTTAGCTCATTCATTCCTTGTCATTTGCTATGCTTAAGAAAACTTTCTTTTGGATTGACGCAGGAGGTCGGAAACATGAGGTCCTTATCGGGTTACACGACGATGATGGATGCCTTCAGGAAGCTGACGGAGGAGGAGCATGGCATTATCGAGCATGGAGCTTTCGGTGACTTGGTGTGGGCTTGGAGAGAGATCAAGGAAAGGAATATTCGGGCTAACCTTTGCCTGATTCGAGCCTTTTTTGATCAGTTATGGGACATGACCTCAACTTTCCATATGCCTTTTGGAGAGATCGGGGTCACCTTGGAGGACTACAACATGATCTCGGGTCTGCCGTGTGGAGAGGAGCCGGTGGTGTGGCCGTCGACGGCCATGAGAGTAGACTCGGCCGAGGCGAGGAGTTTCATCGGTTGGAACCTGGCTACGAGTGAGGCCAAGGTTCCTGGTTTAGTGCTGAGTTCCTACGTGAGAGACTACTTCGGCGGTAGGGTTCTGACAAGGTTGAGGATGGATGGGCGCATGATGCCTCCAGCTCCTTGCACTGCTGAGCAGCGGGCTCGCTTGTGGCTATGCTAGTTCTTGTCTTCGATTTACCTCGGAGACGAGGGGGAGAGGCTGTCGACGAAGCTTCTTCCGTTTCTTGCTGAGTTGTGTAGCCTAGATTGTTGGGACTGAGTTACTCCTAGCTTTGCGGTCCTCACACGCTACACGAGGGCCATGGTTCATCCGGAGTTGATGGAGAAGGGAACTTCTCCAGCCACTGTCGGCCCTGGACTTCTGTTAGAGGTATGAACCTTTCTTACAACTATGAAAGATCACTTTATCATTATTCTTCTATTTTACTATGTTTTTGAAAATATGAAAGATCATTTTGGTAGAGAATGAGCTGTAATCACTATCATTTATCTGCAGGCGTGGGTGTACTCCTACTTTCTCAATTTTGCGCCCAAGAGGGCGGCGAACGTACTAAGGGAGTACCTCGTCGTCAGGGACTGAATTGTATGCCATCGAAAGAGTCAGCGGTCTTCTTACGACATTTGCCGGAGGGGCATGAACGTCCTGAGCTTGGACAGCGTAAGTATCATGGTTTTCATTTCAGATCTTTTCTTTGCTTAGAGACGATCATAGGAATGGCCCCTCGTTCTCTGCCTTAGTGGGTGCCTAGGCCTTAGGAGGGCTACACTGGATCTCCTGCTTTCGTAACCGAGGTTCTCCGTCCTCGGAGTTCGAGTCGGTTGCTATAGATGAAGCCCATGGGACCTGTGTGGTACTTGGGAGAGCGTTTGGCTCGACAGAGCTTCTGCGACACTTTTACGGTTCCCATCGATCCTCCACGGACAATGTTTAGGGAGCCTTCGGAGGCTGAGAGTACGACGGACCTGGCCGGTGCGAGTGGTGACACTCTTCTTCTTCCTGGTGAGGAGTACGCGGAGTTTGTTCGTCAGAGGTTGGCGTACTGGCCGATCGTGGTAAGCATATCTACTTGCTTTTTCTACCTTTGATAAAACCGATAAATGATGAATGATCATCAAAATAATGAATCATTTGAGCATTTCAGGAGATCGAGGTGGCGGGCGTCGAACCCCTAGCTTTTCCAGAGACACTGGAGTACACTGACCCGGCGGGTATGACGACAATCTCGGAGATCCGGGAGTTTAGTGAGGTTGGGACCAATGTGGATCTGGACGAGTGGCAGCACATCATGAGGAGGGTAAGCCCCCAGCTTTGGCTGTCGTTTGTACTTTTATGTTTTATTACATATGAATGCATTTGCTTGAACCTTCTCTGTATTTGAATGAAGGTGGCACTGTCCAGGCACGTGGAGATGTGGAGGATGGCCAACCGCCTGCGAGCTACAACCATCGAGGCCCTTGTTGGTGGTTCTGGGAGGTAGGTATGAACCTTCCATTCCCGTTTCTTATTTCTTATTTTTACTACTTCCAACTTTGTGAAGGGAAGTGAAGTGAAATGTTGCTTCATTTTCTTCTGTGTAGAGGGAGCGTGGCTTGGAGCGTGAGCTAGCGCAGTCCCAGGGGGAGACATCCCGCTTGTTGAGAGAGCTCGAGGTCAGAGACCCTGAGATCGCCACTCTTGAGGCAACAGTGGCTGAGTTGAGGGGTCGCCAGGACTAGTTAGTTGACTGCTTGTTGTACATTTTCTCTTTTTTTGTCACTTTGGCTTGGGCAGGAGCCCGAATTTTGATGTATATTTCTTTTGACTATATATATGATGGCCTGTGTGCCTTTGCTGCTGGATGTTTACTGTATCTGCAGGTTAGCTTAGAAAACAGGTTTGGCATGTGACGGTTTACGCCGTCATGCTGCCAAAATTCACGTAGAAAAATAACATAGAAAAGCATATAATAAAAGGAATTAACTTAAATAAATGGCCTAAACAAGCGCGAAAATGAAAAAAATGTCGTCTGAAAATGGACAAAAATGAAAAAAGTGATGCGACGCGACGCGACTGGACTGTAGGGGGGGCTACCCCCTAAAAAAAGAAATTAAAAGAAATGTCTAAGTGTATTAGAAATATTTTGAAAAGAGGGAGCGAAATGATTCCCCGAAAAGAAAAAGAAAATAAAAATGAGTACGTGTGCGTAAATGGCAAAAATATCGATGTTGCCTCGAAAAGCGAACCCGCGGCGATTAGGGAACACAAATTTGGCAATTACACGGAATTACCCAATTAAATCCTTATAAGAATATGAAATTTTAACTATAACGGAATTAGGAAAGATCCCGGCCGTCCAACGAGGAAAAAGACCTGGGGAAGAGGCGCAGTAGGAGCTACGATCCTTCGAAGAGGCGCAGCAACTACTGCGTTATTTCCCCATCTTGTCCGTCTTCTGCTCTAATTAATAGAGACCTCGGTCGAGCTTCTATTCTCACAATTCTTTCTTTCTCGACTTGTCTATTACATAAAATCTCTTATAAACTTCTCCAAATATTCCAACAAAATATGGATGCCTTTGAAAGTCGCATTAAGGAGTGGACGAATGAATTTACACATGTGGAGAAACACGACATGGGTGCTTTTAATTTGGGATCAATCATAAGTTTGAAGCTAGTGAAGGTCGTGAGGCCCTTTTTGGATGCTTGTCTTGAATATTGGAACCCAAATTTCCATGTATTTGTCTTTCCGGGAGGCGAAATTTGCCCTTTTTCTGAAGAAGTTGCTGCGGTTGGAGGATGGGAAGTAGAAGGTTTTCTGGTTTTACCTCCTAGCTATCAAGGATAAAAAAACAAATATAGGGACTTGCTTGGGTTGACCAAGGCGAAGGTGGACCGTC
The DNA here is from genome assembly GCF_048544455.1 of Silene latifolia. Taxonomy (NCBI): domain Eukaryota; kingdom Viridiplantae; phylum Streptophyta; class Magnoliopsida; order Caryophyllales; family Caryophyllaceae; genus Silene; species Silene latifolia. Next base: position 203,510,722 of record NC_133538.1, read on the forward strand.
TCGTGACCTCGAAAGGAGTCCGCATGTTTGATTTTGTTGATCGATTTATAAATAGGGAGGACCCTACTATCTCCTATGTGGCGAGGCGCCGAGCTTATGGATTCTGCCTTCTTAACTGTTACATCCTTCGAGGGCTTGTGGACCAATAGATGAGGGGTGACCCTCGATTTCTGGGCATAGTGGAGCAAATGGAACTGCGCAGGAGCCAGTGTACTTGACTCTAGGGGAGACCATCTTGGGATTGGACAACATGAAGGCGAACCGCGAGCTGCCCTATCTTGGGAGTCCTATCATTTTACAGGTAAGAACCCATTTTTTGTCCTATGTGGCTGTTTTTATATTATTTCCGTTCTTTTTTGTTGGCCGAATATGGGACTAATTCCCGTCTCTTGTTCTTTGCAGATTTGGCTGATAGAGAAACTGCGGCTGATCGGGCCCCCAGTTGACGTGGTAGGATACCACTCCCGATCGATTGCAATGAGAACGAGGCTGTACATGGTGGACTTTACTCGAGTATGAGATTATTGGGAAAATAAATTGAAGAGTGAAGGTGGGCCCTTGATCAGGTGAATAGTACCATGGTGGCATCTCAGGTCAGTGACTGGAGTATCATCCTTAGATCCGACGCGGTCCATTCGTGTTCCTGGCTTGGAATTCACGGTTCATACCTTTCCGGAGAGATTGATGAGGCAAGTGGGCTTAAGACAGAAAATCCCGAAGCAAGCCACCGTCTCTCAAACTGCCTTGGCACATACTACAGAGTCTTGTCGAGAGTGGGCAATTTGTTGGGCCCAACGGAATATGTGGTTCATACCCGTCCCGGTTGGCTCACTATGGGTATCTGACTCATATCTGCAATGGAGAAAAGCTACTACCCCTGAGGAACGTGAGAAGCTAAGGAAGCACGAGCCTATAGACTGCAAAATCCGTGAAGTGGCGAAGAAGAATCAAAGGTACTTGACTGAGGAAGAAGAAGAAGAAGCCAGATATCGGGTTGTTCGGCCGTCGAAGAAACCAAAGAATTCTCCTACTCAGAAGATGGTGGTGGATCGAAATGGAAATGCTAGACCGCGAGAACGACCATTACTGATTAGGTCCGAAATAACGCAAGAGCGTCCCGCTCGTGGTCGAGACAAGAAATATGACAAGGGTGACAATGGCAAGGGAAAAATGGAAGAATAGCCTTAGTCATTTTATAATATTATTTATTATTTGAGTTGTAATAAATGGCGGGGTTTTTAGAATCCTAGCCTAGCATTTTAATTCCAGCATTTAAACTTATATGTATTTGGCGTATTATTATTATTTATGGAACAATGAATAAAAGATTTATTAATTAAGAAACTTTCATAAATTTCCTTTATTTATTCTTGTCGAATTTCAAATGCAACATGCAAATGTCCTTCTATTTACATCTTGAAATGAAGGGTTGTATCCTGTTAGGGATTGCCTACGTATTCATTAAAAAAATGAAATAAAACCCTGTGCGTAGTTCGGGAAAATGTAAAAGAATAATTGTTCGAAGCAAGAGCTTGTAATGAACTTAGAAAATAAGCATGTGCTTTACATACTCCTAACGAAGTGCAATTTAATTTATTTGATGATATGAGTGTTGGGAATTTAATCTCATTATATAACATATTCATATATGTGATATTTTAATTTAGTCATAAAATTAAAACTAGATCTTATGCATGCAAACTTAAATAAGAATAGAGAAGAAATCGTCTTTCTTACTATGGAATTTCGGATTTAAGGGCACAAGTAAGATCTCCTTCTTACTTGTTCTTGAGCTTTCCTTATATGGATGAACAAAGAATCAAGCTTAGAATCCCTCCCAAAGATGAATACCCAAGATAACCTCTTAAAAGACTAATATTATTAGAACTAGAATAATATTAATCTTACTAAAATTGACCCAAAATATTTGTTTTTGTCTCTTGTAATTTCGGACAAGAGAAAGGAAATATATGAGTATTTTTCTCTCTAAACTTCTCTAAGTTTTGGTTGTGTAAAAGAATGAATAATACACTAATGAATATCTTAGTGTATGTATCAATATAAATTGTAGAAACCCTTGGCCTTTTCTCTAGGGAAAACCGGGTATGGGGGGGGGGGGGTGGCAAGGGCCAATGCATGGCTAAGATACTCATCACAAAAGCAACTAGGTGTGCATGGCTATCAATAAGGTTTAATGATTATGCTTCTTATATAATATAAAACATAATACAAACCCCAACCCTCCCCATATATTTTCTGTGCATATATTGTAAAATGGAAAGTCCATTTTATAATTTATTTGTCAATTTGTCACATGTAACATGTTCCATGACATTATGTGTATAAAATGTATTTTTAACAATTAAAAATCAACATATTAATAAAATATGTCACTTATAAAATTAACCTAGTAATTCATAATTACTTGTACCGTAATGGTTTCCGAATCATAAATTACAACATTCTGTATTTATAATAATTTATTCATTCTGTTTCAATTGTTTCCATAAACAATAATTTCATATAAGTAATAAAACAATTTGATTACTTAGATCGTATCTTATTTAATCGAATTACAATAAGATATGTCAATAATACTCACAAAATCGTCCGTCAATTTTAAGCAATTTAATTAACCCGTATCGACATACGATCAATTAAATAATCAATTAAGAGTGTTACCCTTTAGGTATGACCTAAGGGGATCAACTGATTACCACCGTCGCACGACAGTAATGTTAAACTCTAGTCAGCCAATCATTACCGATAAGTGTGGACCAGTTGACTGTAAAATATTACATCCCACATGTATTCTTAAAATGAGATTTAAACATGTGATCATCATGATCGACAGTTGTGATTGCATTATTGTCGGAGGACACATATTCCAACAATCTCCCAATTGTCCTCGACAAGGGTGCGTCACCAATTCTCTTGTCCTATTACTATCTCCCACTCAATGCAAGGTGTCTTTCAGATCGTACTTGCAAGTGATCATATCGAGAGTGGTTTCCTCGATCTGGAGAATAACTGATTGACCGAAATTATCTACCATAGATACCTTCCGATCGTGGCCACGCATTTCCAGTTCATTACTCCTCGAGTGGCCCTGAGATATTGTTATAACCCTGACAAGGGGTGGACAATTCCTATCGCACTTATTCCCTTCGACTAGCCACAGCCATCATAACCCAAAATATGCCCATTTGACCCTATTTACGAAGGTCGTAGTAACATAAATCAAAGTTAATCTGAAACTGTGCCACCTTAGGCGAACAGTCTTTAGTCAAAAGAATCGACTCATTAGAATACTATAGTAGCTCTCGCCACGACCAGGCTATATAAATTTGCCAGGACTCTATAAGCGGTCATAAGGCCCGACAAAGTTTTCCTAACAGTCTGCCTATGTGATAGACTAGTCATCTCATATGACTCTATGGCATTTGAACTTGCCATCAATCGCATCACACTCTAGTCACTTCGAGACGTCACCTCATGTAAGTGACTATGGGCGAATACAATGTTAATCCGTGTTCACTTTAACGGGGTTCAATTGTCTCTACAACCCGTTTGGATGTGACAAAGTATAAAGTGAGTTAATAATAACTCAAGCGACAAATGTGGACATCATATTCGGGTAGTCAATACAATATTACTACCTTGTGATGTATATAAGTGTGAAAACACTTGTTGATTGCAATAGAAGTTTAACATACCATGTGTCCATGTGTTCATACTTCTTGTATTGCACTTTCCTTTATATTCATGTTATCTCTCATAGCATGAACCTTACCAAGTACACATCTAGGTTCCCAACCTAGGTTTAGGTTCTTTATCTTGAAAGAACTTTCTAGTTGTTTATCACATAACCAACGAATTGTGGTGGATGATATAACTTGCACTGGTCAAGTGTTCTACCAACTCGCAATGCACTAGGTATACGTTTTGTAGGGTCTTGCAATAATTGTCAAGATGATTAGCCTAGCACTTCTCATAAGTCCTAGCATATTAGAAAATACTAGTTTTGAGTAACCTCTTACTATAACTTAGTATCCTTCCAACTTCTTATTTCTCTTTAAGCTTAATTAGCTTAGGATCTTCATAAATCCTTACGCGTTTTCGAACTTCAATATGTGCAACTTCTTGTCACATAACAGAGTGTTCTGTCAAACACTAGAATAGCTCATTAGTTCTCCTCGAGAATTTATGACGATTCTTCTATGACTTACCAATGACTCATCATGCTCTTAAGCATATGATTCATTATTGGACATGTGCATGATTATACTAATGACGGAAACATTAGTAATCTTTAATCATGTGATCAACCATTCTTAGGTTCAATGAATGACCATGACTGCTTATGGTAATTCCATTTTCATCGATATGAATAACCTATGTTTCTCGTTGATTTGAAGTGTATATCTCAATACCTATCCAACATCCCATGATGTGATTGGATTCATCATAGTCCATTTTCATCCAAAATTGAAAACTCAAATACTTCTTTGTGAAAGATAATACTAGCTCGTCATTCTCAATGAGTAACGAGTTATAAATTTTACAAGATGATTGCTCCCACTAAATTTCATGTCTTCACATTATAATTTCAAACTCGCACTTAATTCCACATGTTTCGCAATTGACTACTCAATCGAAACATTTCAAGAATTGAAATACATTTTGCTTTACCAAGTTATTAAGATTAAAACCATATATGTTTCCAACATATCCTTTCAAAATACCTATTTTGAAAAGGTTTCAGTCTTAAACTTTATGGAAAGAGATTTTAATCTCTAACTCATTCATTTTTATAATGATGCGTAGAAATGTCATTATTTAAATGTGAAATTCCATTTAATACACGTCCTTCTCAAAATACCCTTTTTCGGAAGGAGGTTTAACCATTTCATTTTCATAATGAGGTTAAGTAATGACACTAGCGTGGTTAATAATTAACTTAGCTTTTGTAGATATCGGCACATCTTCCTTTGCAACTTTTAGTCATAAATCTCATTTATATTCAAGGATGCAACTTTGTTTCATTTAGGCTCTTAAGTAAATATCAATATTGAAACTCTTGGTCATATGTTGTTCATAAACTAGCCAAATCTCTTGTTAAGACTTTTCTTTAGTCATTTTCTTTCAAAATTTTCTTTTGGTCTCCTCGTGTAGTTATCTTGAGAACATATTCTTTTGATTACTTCACTTGGTCTCTTTTGTCATGTAGATCTCATCCATTCGAGACCATAGATCTCATCTATTCGTGTATACTATCTATTTAGGTATACAAATCATTATTTCTTTCGTAGATCTCATTTACTCATGTATACAAATTATTCTTTGTATTCTTTGTGTCTCTTCATTTTTCTCCCACTCTATCTTTAGAATAAATACACTAAATATTCAAAGATAGTTTATGAGACACAAGTGATGATTTTGAAGTAGAAGGAGGGCTATCTCATAGATTGACTAATATATTTTAAATTTGATGAGTGTACTTGGTAATTGACATTTCTTTAGGAGAGTTCATCAACTCAACATCACTTTATAATTGATAATACACAAGCCTTAAGCTTGAAGACATATAACGAATCCCATCATTATAGTTGTCTATTGGATCACTTTAAGTAGATGATCATATGTTTCTATGTGCAAGCATATAAAGACGAATTTTTAGAACAAGGAAATACGATAAAAGGGGTGACTTGGGTTGTAAACCAAGCCACCATAATCTAAAATACAACCATTGTTTAGAAAGGATCAACCATTTCCATGTCGAACACGGAAATCAAAATAGTTCTAAAAATCCAAAACACAGCTTAAAATAAGACAATAATAAAAAGCAAAGCTTCATTGGTAGCTACTCCTAGCTCCTTGATGATTTCTCAAGCTTGCTTTTCCTTTCCTTTGTCTTTGCTTGGAGGAGGCCCTATTTACAATAAAAAGGGGATACATTATCATAACTTTGTATCAAAATACCATAGTTGAATTAGAAACATAAAAGAAAGGATAGTCATTTACCTACTGGAGTGATATTTCCAGCTTTGATGTCACCAAGGTACTTGGAACAATTCCTTTTCCAATGTCCAACACCATTACAATAATGACATTTATCAAGAGGACCCTTCTTGGTCTTGGAAGTGCTAGCTTCAAAAGTCTTAGCCTTGGTGGACATGGGAGCTTGCCTCTTACCCTTTTTCCCATTCTTCTTGAACTTCCCCTTGCTCTTGGTGCTTATATTAAGCACATCCTTAGGTGGGTTAACATTTAACCCCATGTCTCTTTTGGCTTGCACAAGTAACTTGTGCAACTCTTCAAGAGACACGTCCTTGTCTTGCATGTTAAAATTCACCCGGAATTGAACATATGCTTTGACTGTGGATAAGGAGTGTAGAATCCTATCTACAATGAGTTCTTTGGGGATTTCAACCTTTTGAAGTTTCAATGTCTCGACTAGCTCCAACAATTTGAGTACGTGAGGGCTAACCTTTTGGCCCTCCTTAAAATCGAGATCAAAGAATGCCGAGGCCGCCTCATATTGGACGATCCTCGGAGCTTGCGAAAACATTGTCACAAGTTTGGAATAGATTTCATAAGCGGTGCCCATTTTAAAGGCTCTCCTTTGGAAATCCGCCTCCATCGCAAAAATCAACACATTTCTCATAGCGGCGGACTCTTTGTGGTAAGCCTCATATGCTTCCCTAGTGGTGGCGCTCGACCTAGTATTAGGTTCGGGTAGAGTGGCCTCGGTGAGGTAACGAAGCTTGTCGTCATCTTGGGCGGATAATTTGAGTTGGGCATCCCAATCGGAGAAATTTGACCCATTCTTTTCAAGTTTACAACGATCCATGAAGGATCGGAGCCATGAAACATTAGTGAGAGGTGCGGCGTTGGTGTTTGGTGCGACCATTTGTTATGAGAAATAAAAGTGCTCTACAAAATGAAAAATAGAAGGAATAAAACATTTGTCGTTTTCAAAATAATAATAACACTCGTAAATTTTTAATTTAAACAAGTTTTATTGCATTTATCTAGTGATCTCTACCCAACTTTGATAAATGATTCCAAGACCCAAATTCGGTGGATTAACTCTTTAATCGATTCTACTTTTAGAACTCTTGGTTGATAAATTTACATTAATATTTATCTTTAGCCCGAAACACATCCGGCAACCGTCGGGAATACTTTCGTTGAGTTCAACCCAAATTTCGAATAAATGTGTCCATGATCCAAATTTACATCAACTTGGGCATCGGTAAAGCCGAATACAACCCTCATCTTTATAAATTCGGTGGGTAGACATTTATCACCCACTTCCCCTACGTAGCAAGGTTTGTACCCCGGTAAGGCCGAGTGCACTCCCTCACGAAATAGGTTTTCATGGTTTCTACTTTTTGGTAAGGCTAAGTCTCAATTGTTTATTTTAGCGAGAGGTCATGTCAATTTATTATCAATCACTTTTTAAGTGAACTAAAGCGGTGAACTACAATAATTGTAATTGACACGGTCGATAAACTCGATATAAATGATAATGCATGTTTTAGTTATGGCGATTTAGCGATGCATGCAACATATAAATAAAATGCAAAGCATAAATAAAATCCTAGTATGGCCTTCCTAAAATAGTAAATCTAATAAACTATTACAAATTCGTAAACCAACTCCTTTGGTCCCTTGAACTTCGGTCTTGGCACGCATTTCAAGGCAACATTTTCTTTGATGGTTCACCTTCTCAAGTGGCACCGTCTTCAAGGAACTCCGGAATAAATAAATTACATAATAAATTACATGATTTCCTATTATACATTTGTAATTAAAAATAAATCTATTAAATTATAAAACGGTGATACGAGATCACAATAAATTACAACTGAATCGATATTCCCATGCATTTCGGGTAATACCAATTAAAACTAAGGCCATACTAAGTAAAATTACATATTTCAAAAATTACATAAAATTAAAATATGACAATCATAAATAAAATGCAGCATTATAATATGTATGAACATGCCCAATTTTATGCTAAATCGCCTTTAAGGAGCCGATATCGTATAATAATCGGTTTTTACGGATTTGCGTGATTTAACCTTTCAAAAATCACAATAATTACATAAATTCATATTTATGTACAAGTTAATTACCCTAACCATCTTAGGACTCAAAATTAGTCTCCACTAACATTTGACAATAATTAACCTAGATTTCTTAATATTGTTCATAAATGGACCTAAAATACAAAATTATGCCATAAACTTCAAATTAAATTATAAAAATTTCAAATAATTTCAAAATTTGAAATTTAAACTCATGTAAATTCTGGAAAAATACCATGACACTCATAATGTTCAAAAACTTAGGTTAAAAATTTCAAAAATTTATCGAAAAAAACAATGTTGCGGTTTATCGATTTTAACAATTATGACCATAAAAATATGAGAAAAATCATTTTTACCAACTTTTCATTTTTAGATCTTAAATATATGATAAAATACAATATGTGACATTTTTCCTTAAGTCATGAAGTATGTTGTAGCATTATTACTAATTTTAGTCACTATTTATGTGATTTTTCATCAAAAATTCATAAATCATGCATAAAGACTTCATTATAGACAAATATTTTACACACATCTTGTAAAATTTCATGTGACAACATACTAAATTTACATGACCATATTCGAAATATAACTCATATTAACCTATTTACCCATTTAAATATGATTTTAACTTGAAAAATCCATATTTCGAGCAATACAACTCATTTTATTATGAAAATTTTCAGGTCATCAGAAGCTAATATATGTGAAAACATATCCAAAATCCACTGAACAAATTGAAGGTTAGCTATTTTTAGTCCAAAAATGAAATTTTTATCATAAAAATCACATTTTAATGCCATTATTATATAAAATGAACAAGAAAATCGATAAATAAACCAAAATATCCTAAAAATCACTTAGGACCAGAAACTTTTAACATGAAAATTTATTTTAAGGTTTTTCTTCATAAAACCAAATTAATTAGTTTTGTATGTTAATCATATAACTCAGAAAAATTATAAACCGATTTGCATGCAAATAACCTAAGGCTCTTGATACCACTTGTTGGGAATTTAGTCTCATTATATAACATATTCATATATGTCATATTTTAATTTAGTAATAAAATTAAAACTAGATCTTATGCATGCAAACTTAAATAAGAATAGAGAAGAAATCGTCTTTCTTACTATGGAATTTCGGATTAAAGGGCACAAGTAAGATCTCCTTCTTACTTGTTCTTTAGCTTTCCTTATATGGATGAACAAAGATCAAGCTTAGAATCCCTCCCAAAGATGAATACCCAAGATAACCTCTTAAGAGACTAATATTATTAGAACTAGAATAATATTAATCTTACTAAAATTGACCCAAAATATTTGTTTTTGTCTCTTGTAATTTCGGCCAAGAGGAAGGAAATATATGAGTATTTTTCTCTCTAAACTTCTCTAAGTTTTGGTTGTGTAAAAGAATGAATAATACACTAGTGAATATCTTAGTATATGTATCAATATAAATTGTAGAAACCCTTGGCCTTTTCTCTAGGGAAAACCGGGTATGGGGGGTGGCAAGGGCCAATTCATGGCTAAGATACTCTTCACAAAAACAACTAGGTGTGCATGGCTATCAATAAGGTTTAATGATTATGCTTCTTATATAATATAAAACATAATACAAACCCCAACCCTCCCCATATATTTTTGGTACATATATTGTAAAATGGAAAGTCCATTTTACAATTTATTTGTCAATTTGGAACATGTAACATGTTCCATGACATTTTGTGTATAAAATGTATTTTTAACAATTAAAAATCAACATATTAATAAAAGATGTCACTTATAAAATTAACCTAGTAATTCATAATTACTTGTACCGTAATGGGTTTCCGAATCATAAATTACAACATTCTGTATTTATAATAATTTATTCATTCCGTTTCAATTGTTTCCATAAACAATAATTTCATCTAAGTAATAAAACAATTTGATTACTTAGACCGTATCTTATTTAATCGAATTACAATAAGATACGTCAATAATACTCACAAAATCGTCCGTCAATTTTAAGCAATTTAATTAACCCGTATCGACATACGATCAATTAAATAATCAATTAAGAGTGTTACCCTTTAGGTATGACCTAAGGGGATCAACTGATCACCACCGTCGCACGACAATAATGTCAAACTCTAGTCAGCCAATCATTACCGATATGTGTGGACCAGTTGACTGTAAAATATAACATCCCACATGTATTCATAAAATGAGATTTAAACATGTGATCATCATGATTGACAGTTGTGATCGCATTATTGTCGGAGGACACATATTCCAACAATGAGGATGTCAAAATGTCAAAACGCAATAGCGAAATGTCATAAGCTTTTAGTGGGCCAGGGGCCGGTTTTATTTCGTGTCGCACGAGCGGCACGTGGGTCACGCAAGGCGCGTTTTATCCTATTTCTAAGGGTAGTACCGTTTCAATTGGTCTAGGTTGGTTGGGTTAGAAAACTCATTCTCGTCTAGGTCTGTGATATTAATCGCGCCCCTTGAAATTATGGACTTGACCAAAAATTGTCCTGGCCAATTAGGCTTAAATTTTCCTCGTGGACCGACAGGTAAGAGAGCCCCGACTGACTTGAGTACTAAATCACCTTCCTTGATATTTCTAGCATTTATTAAAAGCTCATTTTATGCGTGCCTGATATGTTTGCACATTATGTAATGCACGTAGCCTTCGTTCGTCCAAGAGGACGAGTTCGTCATACCTATCCCTTTTCTAATCAGCTTCTGGAATTTGACTTTCGAGTAAAATGCGCTGAGATGGGATTTCTAGCTCCACTGGTTGTACAACTTCAATGCCATAAGTCAAATAGAAGGGAGTAGCCCCAGTGGGCGTCCTAACTGACGTGCGATATAACGATAATGCAAAGGGTATTTTGCTAGCCCAATCACGATAATTGTCGATTATTTTCTTAAGGATTGTGACGACATTTTTGTTAGCTGCCTCTACCGCGCCATTAGTTTGAGGTCTGTATAGCGAGGAATGGTGATGCTTGATCTTATATTTGGCTAGCAACTGTGCAGCTTCGGCCTGGAAATGTGATCCATTGTCATTGATGATTTTACGTGGGCAACCATATCAACATATGAGATTGGTTTGTATGAACTTTGCCATATGTTTGGCTGTAAGGCTGGTGTAAGATGCTTCTTTGACCCATTTAGTAAAATAGTCGATGGCTACTAAAATGAAACAGTGGCCCTTGTCCCAGCTGGAGTGATCTTCCCGATGATGTCTATTCCTCAAGCAGAAAATGGCCAAGGAGATGTCATGGTATATAGCATTGAAGGAGGAACATGTTGTACATTCCCAAAGATCTGACAGTTGTGACAGTGGCTAACATATTTGATGCAGTCTGACTCCATTATCGTCCAATAATACCCTAGACGCGTAATCTTTTTTGCCATCATAGGTCCACTCATGTGAGGACTGCATTCTCCATCATGAACTTCTTCCGTCAATTTCTGTGCCCGTGAACGATCAAGGCAACGCAAGACGACACCAAGAGGTATTCTTTTGTAAGACTCTCCCTGCATGAGGAGGTATTGCGAGGTAAGTAGGTGTATTGCGCATTGTCCCCTCTTATCTATATCTGGTGGGTATGTACTATTGAGCTTGAAATTGAGAATAGCTTGGAACCAAGGTTCTTCTGGGTTTTCTTCCTCATCTGTGAGGAAATGTACATAGGCTAGCTCTGATCGCCGTTGAATGCACAAGGGCATTTCAACCATGTCGTCTGGCATATTAATCAAGGATGCGAGTTTTGCAAGAACGTCCGCAAACTGATTTTTTTTCACGAGGTAGGTGTAGATAAGTAACCTGATCGAAGAATTGGGCGAATTGATCTATCCTAGCCTGATAGGGTGCTAGACTTTCACTTCGGATTTTCCAGGATCCAGTGATTTGGTTGATGATTAAAGATGAGTCGCCGTGAACTCGAAGATGCTTGATGTATAAACTCACTGCTGCTTGTAGACCAATGAGGCAAGCTTCATACACTGCTACATTATTTGTCACCTCGAAGTCGAGTTTGACAGAGAGTGGTGTATGTTCTCCTTCAGGAGAAATGAGCAATACTCCTATTCCGAATCCTCTCAAATTGGATGCCCCATCAAAGTAAAGATCCCAAGAATCCATACTGGTTTTTAGAATATCCTCATTTGGAAACGACCATGTGTCTATTGCTCGCGTATCGTTGATTGGATCGTCTGCGAAGAATTTGGCCACTCCACGACCCTTTATGGCTTTCAAGGGTACGTATTTGAGGTCAAAATCTGAGAGCATTAAGGTCCATCTTACTAAGCGTCCGTTGAGAAAGGGTTTCTCGAAGAGGTATTTGACGGGATCCATTTTAGAATACACCTTGACAGAGTAGCTAAGCATGTAATGGCGTAGCTTCTTTGTTGCCCACACAAGAGCGAGGCATATATTCTCGAGAGGTGTATACTTACACTCGTACTCTAAGAACTTCTTACTAAGGTAGTAGATAGCTCTCTCTTTCTTTCGAACAGTTTGCACGAGCATAGCCCCCATGGCTGTTTCAGTGACTGTGAGATATAAACCAAGAGGTTGATCCCGTTGGGGAGGCATTAGCATGGGTGGCTTTGCCAGTATCTCCTTTATTCTGTCGAATGCCTTTTAACAGTCTTCGTCCCATATGGTATGGTCCATTTTCTTGAGCTTTTTGAAGATAGGTTTACAGATCATGGTGAGTTTCGATATGAATCGACTTATGTATTGGACCTTGCCCAAGAATCATCTAACCTCCTTTTCTGTCTGGGATTGTGGCACTTCGATTAAGGCCTTGATCTTGGATGGATCAATTTTTATCCCCCTCTGGCTGATAACATATTCCAGAAGCTTGCCTCATGTTACTCTGAATGCACATTTCTGAGGATTGAGTCTCATGTTGTACTTGCGCAATTTGAGGAAGAATTTGCGAAGGTTATCGATGTGTCCTTTCCTATCCTTAGATTTGACGATCATATCATCCACGTACACCTCCACTTCTTTATGCATCATGTCATATAGCAAAGTAGTCGCAGTGCATTGGTATGTAGCCCCAGCATTGATTAGCCCGAATGGCATAACAGTATAACAGTACGTGCCCCACTGAGTGACAAAGGCTGTCTTATGCATATCTTCTACGGTCATTTTGATTTGGTTGTACCCTGCATACCCGTCCATGAAGGATAACAACGCGTGATCGGATGTATTCTCTACCAATATGTCGATGTGGGGTAGAGGGAAGTCGTCTTTAGGACTCGCTCTGTTCAAGTCTCTGAAATCAACACAAACCTGGATTCGTCCATCCTTTTTGGGTACGAGGACTATGTTAGCCACCCAGTCTGAATACTCGGAAACTTTGATGAATCCGGCTTTGAATTGTTTATCGACTTCTTCTTTAATATTAAGAGCCCAGTCTGTCCTCATCCGACAAAGCTTCTGTTTTACAGGCTTGAAACCTGGCTTTATTGGAATGCGATGTTCTAAAATATCCCTGTCGATCCCTGACATGTCCTTGTAAGACCAAGCGAAGACGTCATTGAACTCGTGTAGGAGGTCGATGAAATTATCCCTTTCAGTTGGGTTTAGGGTCGTCCCTATCCTAAGTTCTTGGGGTTCTAATTCCGTTCCTACCTTGATAGGTTCGCTGTTTTCTATAACTGGTGCCCCTTCCCCCTCCTCTAGTATTTCTTTGATTATATATGGAGGTAATTCGATTGAGTGTGGGTCAGAATCATCCTCATTATCATCGTAAATAGAATTACATTCAGAATAAAACAAGGAGTAAGCAGAATCAGATTTATTCATATTAAAATTTGAAAACAGCTGAAACAAAGAAGCCATCTGCGCAGTAGTCAGTGGCGGTAAAGGGACAGTTGCTGGGGCATTCCCCGAGCCACTGTTACTAGGTAACGCTATGCTAGGAGAAATAGAGGGGTGGGAAGTGATGACAGGAGAAGACTCTCTAGCGACTTTTCTAGAATTAGGTTCCGACTCCGACTCTGACTCGAATTCATCGTCTTCGGGTTCTCCTTTGAACATCTCTCCTTCTTCAGTAGTGACCTTGAAGAGCTTTCCTTGATTGTTGGTTCATTTGATCGACTTTCTCCATCCTTTCTGCTGATTTGAGTTGGTGTCGGTGATCAGTGCTGTAGGGTTAAAATGGTCGTCTTGAAGTATCATGGTAATGATCTCATCCTGTGCTGCCCTTGACGAATCGATCCTCTCCAAACAGGAGGCTAACAGCCTGTTCGTCGAGACAAGGTGTCTGACGAGTTTTGACGGTAGGAACCGTTTCTGGAGGAATGAAGTAGCAATCGTGGAAGACCTCGATTCCAGCTAGATAAACGCCTTTAGATCTCCAAGGTTCGGGAAATGCATAAAAATTTTCACAGTCCCCTTCTCTGACGAAGTAACCATTTAGTGTAGGGAGATAAGTTTGCATTTGGATTCCCTTATTCTTGCGATTCCGAACTTGAGTAAGCATTTCAAGAGTTTCGGCTTTTGTGGGTTTGTACCCCAAGCCTAGTGGTATCTTTTGGGAGTCACATTCTTTAATAGGTGCAAAGGTACTCTCTCTGATAGGGTTTAACGGTATTCCTGGGAAGTATCCATGGGATTTGAGCATGTGGTTGACCACTAAGTTGGAGTATGGATCGAAATATAAGGGAGCCAGCTCGCTGGGGCGGTTTCAAACTCATCGTCAAAAGCTACCAACCAAAACAATATTTATAACTTCGCAAACTACTCTTAGCAAAGAGGCAAGTAAAGGTCGGATCCCAAAGGATGGGTATTGATGTAGGATTTTCAATTGTAAATGGTCGTGTCTTAGGGTGTCACAATTTGGGTTGAGATAGGAGATCAACTAAACTAATCAACAATATAAAAGTAAAGTAATAAAAACAAGCAAGATGATTAAAAAGAGATGTAAATAATTGATTAAAAGCAGTAGGGTGTCATGGGTTTATCGGGGATTCATGGGAGTTGATCATACAAACATGTTCTCAATTATATAGCAAGCAATTATTGTTGTGATGGGATTGAGTTGGTGTATAAGCTTACAATCCCTAAGAAGGTTTGAGTCCCGGAGCCTAATCGATTAGATTGTAAAACACCTACTAGTCGACTTAATCCTTCCTATTCAACTATATGCATGGTCCTATTCTCCAATATGACAGTCAATTTATTCATGCCAGAGTTCATATTAAATCAAGTCAGCAAGCTTTTTTGCTTACTATGGTCTATGCTTTTAATGAAGGATCTGATAGAGTTGAGTTGTGGAATAAATTGTCTCTCATTGCAGCTAGTTGTACTGATCCATGGGCAATTGCAGGTGATTTCAATACTGTTATTTCTCCTGATGAGAGACTTGGGGGGAATACTAAACAGGAGGATATGGATGATTTTATAACCTACTTAAATTCTTGTGGAATGGTGGATATTCATGCTTCAGGAGCTTTTTTTTACTTGGACCAATAAACAGGATGCTGTTCATAGGAAGTATAGTAGGCTTGACAGGTTCTTGGTAAACCATGAATGGGCTAGTATTTTTCCTGAGATGCATGCTCATTTTCATCCTGAAGGAATTATGGACCATAACCCTTGTGTTGTCAGTAATATCAAGCTAGAAGGGAAGAAGAATGCTAGTTTTAAATTTTATAACATGTGGAGAGATGCTCCAGGGTTTCTTGATAAGGTGCAAGGGGTTTGGAATCAACAGGTGGATGGTACTGCTATGTTTCGGATCTGCAAGAAATTAAGGGCCCTAAAACCTGTGTTAAAGAGTTTGAATAGGGACTGTTATTCTGATGTTGAAATAAATGCTACAAAATCCATCCTGTTTCTTGAGGACCTACAACTCCAGTTGCAGGATGCTCCCTCTAATCATGATTTAATTACTCAGGAGGTGTGTGCTTTGGCTGAAGTGCAGTATTGGACAAAGGCTAGGGACAGTTTCCTCCAACAAAAAGCTAAGACTAATTGGCTGGCTGAAGGAGATAATAATACTGCATTATTCCACAATGCTATCAAGAAAAGATATATGAGGAATAAAGTCATTCAAATTGAAGATAAAAATGGGAAACTTTGTACTGATTCTTCCAGTATTCAAGATGCTTTCCTGGATTATTATCAGTGTCTACTTGGGAGTAATAAAGGAACTGAAAAGGTGAGGTCTGAGGTGTTAAATAGAGGTAAGTTTTGTACTTCAAATCATATTGACAGTCTTAATTTGCCTGTAACCAGAGAGGAAATTAAAGGAGTGTTTTTCTCTATTCCTATTGATAAGGCTCCTGGGCCTGATGGCTATACAAGTGGATTTTTTAAGTCCTCTTGGGATATTATAGGAGAAGAGCTGTGCACTGCTGTGATGGATTTTTTTGACACTGGCCTGATGTTGAAACAAATTAATGCTACAAATATCACCTTAATTCCTAAGTGTGATAGACCTCTTTCTGTTACTCACTTTAGGCCTATAGCTTGCTGCAACATGGTCTATAAAGTCATCTCTAAGCTACTGTGTAATAGGTTAGCCACTGTGCTACCTGACCTCATCCATGAAAATCAAGGAGCATTTGTTAAAGGGAGATCCATCATTGAGAATGTCCTTATATGTCAAGACCTTGTTCACCTGTACAACAGGAGCACTGTCACTCCTAGATGTCTCTTCAAAATTGACCTGCAGAAAGCTTATGATACTGTGGAGTGGGATTTTTTGCATCAAATGCTAGTTGGTCTGAAATTCCCTGCTCACTTTGTTCAGATGGTTATGCAATGTGTGTGTACCACTACATACTCCCTTTCTTTGAATGGTACTAATTTTGGATATTTCCATGGGAAAAGGGGGCTTAGGCAAGGGGATCCTATTTCCCCTCTGCTGTTCACAATATGCATGGAATATTTGACTAGGCTCATCAAATTTGCCACTGACAGATGGCCCTTTCAGTATCATCCCCTATGCAAAAATCTGAAACTGACCCATTTAGTATTTGCTGATGACTTACTGCTATTCTGTAAAGGGAAGCCTGATTCTATTTGGCTCCTTATGAGAGCATTTTCCTCTTTCTCTAGTGCTTCAGGACTCAGATTGAATAATTCAAAGTCTGAAATTTTTTTCAATGGTGTTACTGATGAGATAAGAGAAGGTATACAATTGGTGACTGGTTTTAAAGAAGGAAGCATGCCCTTCAGATACCTGGGAGTACCAATTAAAGCTGGTAAGCTTAATAGGCAGGAATGTTCTTTGCTGATTGATAAAATGGTGTCAAGGATTAGAGGGTTAGGTGCTCAGAAACTTTCCTATGCTGGTAGACTTGTGCTCATCAACTCTGTCCTGAATACATTGCATAATTATTGGGCACAAATGTTCATAATTCCAAAATGTGTGATTAACAGGATAACAGCCATTTGTAGGAACTTTTTGTGGGACAGTTCTTCTGAATTTCACAGAGTTCCACTGGTTGCTTGGGATAGAGTGACTGTTCCTAAAAATGCAGGAGGACTAGGCATTAAAAAAGCTGAAATTTGGAATTTAGCCACCGTTGGAAAGCTGGTCAGTTGGATATACTGTAAGGCTGATCGTCTTTGGATAAAATGGGTAAATGATGTGTACATTAAGAATCAGGATTGGCACCAATACTCCCCCCCACCTGATGCCCCTTGGGTCTGGAAAAATGTATGCAAAGTCAAGGATAAATTGAAGGATGGTTTCATAGCTGGCAATTGGACTTTAAATCCTAAAGGATATACTATTAAGAGTGGTTATGAGTGGCTTAGCCCCACTGTTCCCCCTGTGGAATGGCCTTCCCTGGTATGGAATAACTGGAACACACCAAAGCACTCTCTCATTTCATGGCTCAGAATGCAGAATGGCATGAATCTGAAATCAAAACTATACAGCCTGGGTTGCAGCCCTGATGACCTATGTCTCATCTGTCAGGCTCAGTCTGAAACTGTTGAACATATTTTCAACAACTGTGAGTATACAAAATTGGTGCAACGTGAGCTGCAGGCCTGGTTTGGAGGCTGTCCTCTGCAAGTTCACTCTATACTGGCAGGGGATAGGAAGAGTCTTGATGGAAAATTAGAGTGGCTATGTACAATGCTATTACTTATCATATTTGGCTTCAGAGGAATAATGCTCGTGTTAATGGCTGGATCCTGAGACCTACTGTTCTAGCTTGCAAGATTGAGACTGATATGAAGAGGAGAATTCGGCAGCATTTGGCAGGAAATGATGAGGAGAATGTCAGGAATTGGTTGATTAACATTGGAGCGATTTGAATTTATTTTTTTGTGATGTAAAGGGGTCTTGAACCCATAACTCTCTTGTAATTGTGATGTTTTGTTACATGATATAATATACTCACCTTTTACCAAAAAAAAACTATATGCATGGTCTAATAAGGCTCGATTTGGTGTATAAGCTTACAAGCCTCATTGAAAAGATAGCTGATGGGTAAAAAATGCAAGGATTCATAGGATCGCATTTCATCAAACATAACATGTGCATAAGTCGAAATCACAACAAGCAAGCAATTTAATTATGAAAGCATATTAGATTAAGCATGAACCATTACCCATGTTGGTTTCTCCTAATTCCCCATTAACCCTAGTAGGAGACTACTCACTCATTACCAAATTCAACATGCTAATAAGATTGTCAATCAAACTAACAAGGCTAAACATAATGAATAAATGAAAGTAATTAACAATAATTAAAACAAGGGTTAAGAGAATTATACCTATGGAGATTCCAAATAATAAAGCTAAGAATAATAGAAGTACTTGATGATTGATGGAAGGTTGTCAATTCTCTAAATAAACCCAAATAATCTCCTAATTACCCAAAATAAATGAAGAACAATATAGAAATTAAGGAAAGATTTAATATTGAGAATTGTAGTAAAACTTGATTAAGAGTTGATTACAAGATTACTACTAGATTAAAGGATGATTACAACTTGATTAAGAGAGCATAAAGAGATCATGCTAATCTAGGTAGTACAAAGGGGTATTTATACTAAAGATTATGTACAAAGATTAGGGTTACTAAGGGCTTAAATGACTATTAAGACCTTAATAAAAGTTGAGGAAATGATCCTCTCGAAGGAAATGAGCATATCCGTGCTGCTAGTCCTGCCATAATCTGTGCGTCTTGAGCTGTGGCACGGGCTCTCTGGCCTTCGATCTGTGCAGATTGGTTGGGAGACGCTCGGCTCCGTGTGCTGAGATCTGCTCGTCTTAGCCTAAAGACGCCCGGATGGTGTTGAAAGGAGACTCCCGGATCATGTATGATCCGCTCGGATCCTTGGGCAGTCAGCTACTCTTCTTTTCTTCCTCCACAATCCGCAAGGATTATTTCGGGGATGCAAGGATCCTTTCTACATTGCCCAATTCACTTTATTATCTACTTAGGCCTCTAGTATTGGTCTTCTCTTTGATGCTTGGTCATTAGATGCGATCAATTTAGCTCTATTTCGCCATGTAAATGCAAGGTTAGCAATCCTTCCCTACCAAGGAGACAAAACCTCCAAGAATATGCAAAATGGGAAGCTAAAGATAGTAAATGAACCAAACAAGTGCTATAAATCATAGGAATGAGGTTAATTCGGGGACTAAATATGCTCATATATGAGTCACATCAATCGCTCTCTATGAGGTTTATGATTTGAAACCCTCCAAGCTCATACACTGGATTTGTAATTACTTGGTTTCTTGACATTTTCTCTATCACAGCCTTGATAGGTGACGAAGTGATCGTCACTACCTTGCCATCTAGAGGGATCTTGATTTTCTGGTGTAAGGTGGATGTTACTGCTTTGGAAGCGTGAATCTAGGGCCTACCCAAAAGTAGATTGAAAGATTCCTCGATGTCCACTATCTGAAAATTAACCTTTCGTTCGGTTGGCCCAGTGGCCATAGTAAGTTTAACTAGCCCCACCACTTTACGTCGCGTTCCATCGTACGCCCGAATGCCTTGGTTGGTAGGAGTCCAGTCGGATTCTTTCATGCCTAACTTGTATGTTGTTTTTAGTGGTATGACATTAACTTTAGAGCCATCATCCACCAAAATCATTGGTACATTTTTCTTCAAGCATGTGACTGTGATGTATGAAGCAAGGTTATGAGCGACACCAAAGGGAGGCAAGTCCTCACCCGAGAAAGTAATTGGGTTACTTAGCTTAACTGAGTCTTGGAAGACTAGGTTTACGACATCGTCAGGTGTAGCGTTATGTGCTACGTTCAATTTGGCCAATGCTTGCAGTAAAGCCTGGCGATGAGAAAATGAACTTGCAACTAGTTGCCAGGCTGAAAGATCATCCTTTGTCTTTTGAAGTTGTTTCAATAAATGGTCAGGAGAATTATCTTCACAATCGTTTGGTGTGATGAAATCGGTATTTATAGTAACTGGACCATTCGTTTGAGTGACATTTTGATATGGAAGCCCTGAGCGAGTTAGGTGGTCCACATCTTGATCTTCACTAGCCTTGACTAGAGGGTGTTCCGTGAGGTAAACATCTTCATCATCATCCTCCCAAACTCCATTGATGATACTGAGCTCTCTTAAGCTTATGATTTCAGCTTCTAGGCTGATTATTTGCTCGACTAGATCATCGGTCACTGCGATCACTTCTTGCATTGTGGACTCTTGAGATAAGTTTGGAACCATTGACCTGTTTTCCCTAGGTATAGTGCTTGGACTGCGTAGGGATGCCACTATAGCTTCTAGCTCCGAAACTTCTCTACTCATACTCTTTGCCCATGCGACAAAATCAGCGATAGTAGGGGAGATAGTGCAATAACTCTCCTCATTTTCTAGTGCATTGATCTCGTCTTCAGCTGGAGAAATGAGGTGCGAACAATCCAAGGTGGATTCCTCATCTGTAATCATCAGAATTCTAAGAGGATTATGAGTATTGTTAGGTTTACTTGCAGGAGGTATAGGCAGGCGCCCATCCTCAATCATATCCTGAATGGCATGCTTTAATTTGAAACACTTCTCTGTATCATGTCCTTTGCCTCTATAGTACTCGCTGTAGGCATTCTCATCCAAGAACTTAAACTTCTTCTCTAGGTCAGGTGTAGGCCCTATAGGTTGGAGCTTACCTTGTTTCATTAGTCTTTTTAGAGCGTTGGAGTATGAGTCACCAACGTTGGTAAACTTCCTATGTGGGCCATTCTTCTTAGTAGACAATTGGACAAGGTTAACCTCGTCGGTCTTGCTAGTGGAGCCATATGAACGACTCGTTGTGCCTTGATATCCGGGACCTACCATTTTGGACAAGAGTCCTTTGCGGATGTCGTCCTTAATTCTTGTTCCTAATACAGTTAAGTCTTTGAAAGACTTCATGTTTTGGTATCTTAGATGGTTCGCATAGATTGGCCTTAAGTTGTCCGCGAACTTTTCAACAAGAGTAGCCTCGTCTGGGCGTTCGACGAGTTGTGTGCTAGTCTTTCTCCACCTACTTAGGAAGTCGGTGAATCCTTCTTTCTCATTTTTGGTAAGAACCTCTAGAGTACGCATATTGATTTGAATTTCAGCATTATCTGCATATTGTTTGGTGAACTCAATTGCGGCGTCATTCCAAGTAGCAATTTTCTTGTGTACCAAAGAGTAGAACCATTGCTTAGGAGTAGTATCGAGAGATGAAGGAAAGATCCTTAGGAACATCTCTTGCTTGATGCCTTTGATAGACATATAATCTTTGAAGGCACGGATATGGTTCAATGGGTTTTCATGCCCCTTAAACTTCGGGATGTCAGTCATGTTGAAGTTAGTTGGCAGTTGAGCATTTACTGCCTCATACTTGCGATTGTTTTCCCTGTAGATGTCATCTCCCTTGAGGTACGTTAGTTGCTCCTCCAAATATTGGAGTCGCTTTTCAGCTTCAGTAGGACCTGGTGGAGGATTGAATTCTGGTTGTCCAACAAAGGGTGGAATATTATCGTGTATGACCATGTCGGGAATGGCATCCTCTGCAGGAGGAAGTCTGGCTTCTACAGCGACAATTCGGCCTTCAATGACATTAAGGCGAGCATAAGCTTGGTCTTGGCTTGTTTGGAGACGAATGAGCACAGCTAAGATTTGATCATTACCATTTACGGACGGCTGGGGTTAACCATTAACGCTTCCGTGACTAGTTCCCACAATTTTGGAACTGAGGATAAGGGATCGACAACGAATCAAATTACGATCGACCATTTTCAGACACTTACTAAAAAAAAGACTCGACTCGGGAAGTGGGCGTGTGCCACTGTGTCAAGTGAGGTTTGAAGATGACAAATTTTGAAATGTTTGTCCTAGACAACTGTAGTGTAGTTGTAGGAGAACTGACTCGAAGTGAAGTTCGAAAATGGGTTTGAGGCCCGAACTTTGACTCGACATTTGGACAAAGTTTCGGCTTATATTGCGCTATTTTAGGCCATTTTCGAAAATATTTACATTTTAAAAAGGATTTTATTTTACAAAATTTCGTCATGGTTTGGTTTACAAAATGGTGATCACGTATATGTTACAAACATACATATGGGCATTATAACGGTATGCTGAGTGCATTTAAAGGGTTTTGGCTTAAAAGGTGGGTTGTCATACCAAGCAATCAAACCCTGGTATGTGGAGAGGTACGTGCCAAACATGAGTAAGGTCGGTTCCTAGTCCATTTCCTCGAGTAGTGAAAGCTCTTGAGGTCCAGATAAGAATTTGGACTGTCCAGACGGGACGATTGGTTGAAAGGGTTGGGTTAAGCCTAGGAAGCCCGAATGAAACTACCTAAGAAAGTCGAGTAATGAAAACCGACAACCGTCTCGTATAAACTATTCCCTAACCTTGTTCAAGTTTCACCCTGGGTAACACGTAAGTGTATCATCCCCAGCAGAGTCGCCAAACTGTGGACATGGGCCACTCGCGCCGCGCGCACCCATGCATTGGTTTCGAGGCGGCAGCACTTCTCCCACGGAACCTTGGTTTTCCAAAGCACGTCATGGGCCGTTACCGATTTGTGAGGCATTGAAACCGGTGAAAGGTTGAATAAGCCTGCATTTGTGGAGTCGCCACCAATTTTTATGGAAAATTGGAACTGTTCGTATACCTCGTGCCATGACAAGACACAAAGTAGTGACATAAACACTAAGAACTCGTTACCCTTAGCATTATATGTCTAGAATAACTCTCGAGATGCCAATGGAGACGGATGTCCAGAGATAACTGGAGTAAGGGGTGAGGGTACGAATTAGGAAGCTCTTTAATCGAACACCTAATCCCGCCTGCCTCGATAGCAGCCTCTACTAATGATTAGGGAAGTTGTTCATATTTGATATGTCGTCGATGTAATGCATGCAATGCAACAAACAATAGATTAGTCCTAACATGTGAGATTAAACTAAGTCGGTTAACACGTGTTTTAGCAAACAATTGGGTCAAAGTTGGAAGTTAGATTAATTACATATGAAACATACAATATAAATCATACATAAATAATAATTAAAATTACAAATATTACAATGATTACAAAGCTTATTTGATCTACGTCAAAAGCACGCTCAAAACGGGATTTTGAACAGGAAAATAAAGAAAATAAAATTAGAAATAAAAGTAAGAAAATACGTCAGATTAGGAGCGATAATACGATTAATATTTTATTTAATATGTAATTAGGAGCTACGTCAAAGCGAAAAAAAGTTCAGGGACAGAAACCGATCCAGAACAGGCGCAGCATCTACTGCGTCCTCTGGAAGAGGCGCAGCTCTTTCTGCGTCTGTTATTGAGCTGGGCTCTGTCTGTGAAGTCAAAACCGCATATTATTAATGTTCATTGGTAAATTTAAGGTCGATTATTGATATTAGAACTCAAGTAGAAGTAGTTTAACAGATTACATGCGTCTGAAACCGTCATAAACTGAATTAAAGGTGAGAATTTACAGCGGTTTACATGATTATGCGACGAACTCGTGTCGGGTTTAATAGGGGAACAAACTTGAACTTGAAAACGAAATTGGATCAAATAAATTGAAATCAAACAAATAAAATTATATACAAAGGATGAATTCCAGAGACTTGATATGAACGAATTGAACCTCTAAAATCCGGGTTTGAATAAGATGACGAAAACCCGTAAATATTGATTATAAGGGATTTAAGTCGATTTAAACTTTATAATTTGAAAGGATTAATTAAGACATGATTTATGTACTGATACGAACAAAATAAACGAAGAAATCAGAAAAATAAGAAAGATTGCAGAAGGTCAAGGAAGAAGAGGAAGAGCAGGAGTAGCGGCAGCCTCAGGAAGAGGCGCAGCATATGCTGCGATTCTTCGAAAAGGCGCAGCTTCTACTGCATTTCTTCTCGACGTCAGACCTCCGTTGTTTTGTAAACACGGTTTTAAAAGATGTTTTTTAAGACGGTTTTGAACGTGCTTTTGATATAAACCTTACATTCGTGATACAAAATAAAAGTACAATAAAGTAAAATAGGATTTACACCCTCAGACTTACATGTTTGACGAAACAAGATTGACTAAAGTTATCGTTTAGTGATTGCTCGACTCGAATATGCGTGGAAAGTGCCCTTGTTAAAGGATTTAAAAGATTGATTAAGTAGAGTTGGTCAAATTGGTCGGTCTATGCAACGTGACTGGGACTCAGAATGATCTGAGCTTACGTGGTCTATTGATCAAACATGTAGGCGAGAAAGCAAAAGCGTGGTCTAGAATGCAAAAAGAGAAGAGAAGGGTGGACACTCGCGTGCCAAATATGAAGACCGAAGGTCTCTATTTATACTAAACACACGAAGGAGTTTAAGAATGACACGGATACGCAAACAAATCACGGAAATATTCTGTAAAGCATAAAAAGAGGGTTGGGGAAGAGGTGCAGCAGCCACTGCGACCCTTGGAAGAGGCGCAGCACCTGCTGCGTCATTTCCCCAGAGGTTTCCTCCTCAACAAGAAAGATTTCCGCCTTTTTTATGGAATTTTGGTAGATATACACTTCCTTATTCCGTGAAACACAATATACTGAAGATATTTCCTTAAAAATATTAAATTTAATTAGGAATAAATATCCAGAGAATTCTAGAACACTCCGGAACATTTCGACTCGGCATTTAAACGGTTTCTTAGAAAATGAAGCGATTTTTGACCCGAACTCCAAATAAACTCTAATTACAGTCAAAATGACCGTATCGGTGCATAGATGACGACCATGAGGTTGACTCGAGTGTTTGAGCTATCACTTGTCTATGAACTTATGAACTGTCATAAAATCGCTCCGCGTATTAAACATGCGGCCCAATCATCACTGGGTGCTTGGCGGGAGGTGCAGAAATGAGGTATCTACAGTGTTTTAACAAGATTTCACATGGAGATAAAGTCTTGTTAGGGATTTAATTGCAGGGTAATCTAACTCAAATAATTATGCCTGACTAGTACGATTGATAACTTAAAGAATGAGCCATAAAGTAAAAGACAAAGATTTGTACGTGGAAAACCCTGGGCATAAGGGAAAAAACCACGGGCACCAAGCCAGGAGGGAGTAATACTATCTTTTAGTATATCCTGATAGGGAATGTGTATGTCAGGCTAGAGGTAGAGTATAAATGCTTAATAAATATCCTCAAGGTGATTACAATAATGAAATAAGAGTAAGGATGAGTGAATAGTGGATGCCCTTTCTTGTTTCTTCTGCTTGCTATTTATATCTTGTTTGCAACGGTCTCTAACGTTTTTTTTGGACGTTCCTAGGCAATAGGCCTCGTGCCCTATTTACCCGGAGGGAGTTGTTTGACTCTACAATCCGCCTGCCGTTATCTTTGCTTAGTCAATTGCTCCATACTCTTCATATATTTTGTTGAATAGGTCTTCCATGAAAGTAGGAACCGTTTCTCTAGGTTTTAGTTGTGCTTTGGTTATTGCCTGACTTGTTCTAGTAGTGCCCAACATACGACTGGTGAGTTATTCCTTCAGGTCTGGCCTGGACAGATGGCCTGACCTGTGTTTCCCTTCTGGCTGGTACCTGCCTGGGTATAGTATGCTTGATATTGAGTTACTTCCGTTCAGGCTAGACTTGGTGTTTCTTTGCCTGACTTTTGTTTGATCAGGCAGGACAATTCTTGGCCCAACAATTGCCTCTTATCTCCCTATTTCCATTGGGTCTGGCAAGGAATGAGGAGATAAAAAATTGGGGCAGGCAAAAAATATGAGAATCTTTACCGGAAAAGAATTTGAGTCCCTTTTAACTTCCTTACGGCCAGTGTCCATAAATGAGGTAGGTTCATCAAACCCTAGGAAAGTCATGATTGAACTCATCCACTTGCATTATCCGTTGGATTGTTTTTGCGGCTATAAAATGCTTTGAGCCGTCATATTATTCCAAATTTTCATTCTTCAATTCTTCAAACTTTCTTTCTCTCTTCTCTAATTTCTTTGTGAGACAAATTTTCCTGTTTTAATAATCTTCATACTCTAATGAAGAAACAATGGCCGGTGGAAGAAGAAGGGCTGCCGCACCAAAGGCTACTGAGACTGATCAGCCTCCGGTGGTGGTAGATGTGCCAGAAGTCATCTCTGAGGATGAGGTTATGGAAATTTCTGCCCTTGCAGAAATTCTGTCTATCACACATAAGGGTGTCACTTTTGCCCCTGTGAAATCATTGTCTGCTTTATTTCCTGAGGCCAAACAACTTAAACCTTCTTTTAAACATTTGTTGAAGGGCAGAGGTCTAGTTCCTTCTGATGCTGAGGTCTGGGTCCCTGAGAGTGGTCCAGTCAGGGCTAACTGGTGCAGTCCTGGCGGTTTTGTATTTTTGAATGGTCGTTCAAGGAGGGTTACAGGCTTCCCTTTTCTCCATTTATGATTGAGGTTATTAGGACAATCAAGGTTGCTCCTTTTCAACTTATGCTGATGGTTTGGAATATTGTTCAATCTGTTGAACATCTACGTGCCAAGCACAACTTGGTGATTACTCTTGAGGATTTCAAGAATGTTTATCATTTGAAAAGTAATACCACTGGGCGCTTTAACTTTCGAGTCAGGGAAAAGATGACTCATCTGATCACCAACTTTGATTCAGGTGATGATAAGGGTTGGGCCACAACTTATATGTTCATCAGGGCAGATTCTGTTGCCCCTGATCTGGATTATCTTAGCTATCCGGCTGTGGAGGGTGGTAAGTTTTTTTTTCCTGCTGTTTTGACCGATTTTTACGTAGCCTGGAATCCGGCCAGGGTATTCGGGCCAGAGTTGATTATGGTGAGGTTAACTAGTATCATCCTATTATGATGGTATCATAGTTGTACCTTTGCAGGGTTGATTATAAAGTAAAAAGAGATAAATTAAAAGTAAAGAATAATAAAAGAAGACATGACACAATGATTTATACGTGGAAAAAACCTTGAATGGGAAAAAACCACGGGCACCAAGCCAGGAGAGGATTTCACTATGTATTTTGCGTAATATAAGAACAATTATGTAATTGCCAAATAATCGTAGTATATACTTGAGGTTGAGTAGATGAGAGTGGTATGAGATGTCCCTTGAATGAGCTCCTTCCCTTCTTATTTATAGTCACCGTTGGAGAGAAAAAGCCCCTTCCTTAAGATGTGGTGGTTGTTGCTAGTTTGTAGGTGAGACTCCTTAAATATAGTTGACTTTTCCTTATTAGTTGCTGCTACCTTATAATCATTCTTCTAGGGTTTTGATCTTCACCTCATGCTTCTAAAGATGTGGACTTAGTCTTCCACAAAAATAGGACCCAACTATGACTTAGTTTATTTTAACATGTGCTTAATTGCTTAGCATCCCATGCTATGCTGGCCGTCCACTTTATCCCTACATACCTCTCCTGGACTGTACCAATGCCTGTTAGGCTAAACTGCTCTGTACGCAAGCCTGACTGTGTCTGCTGTACCCTAACAATGCCTGTTGTAATACTGTACTGTGCTGACTTATAATAAGGCCTGACCTGAGTTGTACCCTGGTCAGTATTTTTAGTATGATGCCATGTCCGTCTGATATAGTCTTCTACCCTGTCTCCTTGCCTGGACTGTTACATTGAACTAGCCTGAACGGTACTGCTGAGGCTGAGTTCTAGCCTGGCGGTAGTGTAAAATATCAGGCCAATAATTGCCCCTTATCTCCTTATTATTTGTGGTTCAAGCCAATAATGAGGAGATGACTTCATTCCAATCATAGATAAAGCTCGATCATGCAGTTGTACATATTCCTGGCTTATTATTTCCTTACTCCCCTGGGTTAAGCCAGATATGAAAAAATAACAGCTTTCTTGTGCGTCTAAGGATTATTTATAACCTGCATACAGTTGGTAGGGCTTGTTTTTACCCGACTATATGATAGAAAAAATTAGAGTAAAGTGCATATCGACAGTATTTGTATGTTGATCAAGTGTATTTACCAAGTGTATATGAATCAATATCCCTGCAACACATTTTGTACTAGCATTCACATAGTCGTAAACAAAATTTAGATTAGTCATGCGCTCTCCCTGTACGTGAACGACGACTCCTGATAGGTGGACATTATAAGAGAAAAATAAGAGAGTGAAATTAAGTCTAGGAAAGAGTAAACCTGGTGGCAATAATCAAGCAATCGGTGATATATTGCTTGTTGTAAGGGTGTTGAAATTACTCTTGAAGCTTTTGTCAATTCAGGAAAGATGTAGCTTAATGATATATATATACCCTGACTTTAGAAGCCAAACGAAGAAGTTGAGACAACGTTTTCTCCTTCAGGACATGACGATGAGTATAAGATAAACTTTGAGTAATATCTTATGTAGGATGCCCCAATGCTGATGAAGATAAATAATGTTACAACTTTTCAGGACACCTTTTGAGTGAAGACATTATTTCTGGAACATTTTTGCAGAACTTGTCGTAGTTGGTTTTCCTCAATTAATCTTGTATTTCCTTAATACTTTATTATGTCAGCAGTACATTTCATATGGCATTCTTGATAGACAACATGTTAAGCAAAGTGAACACCTGGGATCCTAAGCTAGCGGAGGCTGATGTCCTTCATGAGAAAAGAAGAATTCTGGTTCTCAGTTAGGCGAGAAACAATTTATGATTGGTGATAGTGTTTGACCCTGAAAAGAGGGAGGTCATTGGCAGAAATGTTGAATAGTTTTTTGTGGTGTCTTACCCAACAAAGGAGAATGTACTTGGGAGAACAATTAACTTTTTGTGCCTTTGACCCCGGGGGTAAGGGTAAGTAATATGACTCTTGTCCTAGGGACAGTTGTCATATTTTGATGGTTTATGAACGTTGTTCCTATCCTAGGGACACGTTTTTTTTTATATCCTGTAAGAATTAAATCCTGTATATTTTACAACCTCCAAAAAAATAGAAAATTCCTGCAAAGGTTACACCTCTTTTTGTTTGTTTTTTGATAGTTGTACTTTTGAAAGGATCTTTGTCTGTCTGGAGGGCTTATGATCCTCGACCTGACTAGAGGGCTTTGATTATGCCTCTGGAGGGCTTTTTACGAGTTGTCAGGATCTTTCACCTTCGTCCCCATATAAGTAATGAGCTTAGATTTTTTGTACTTTCAAAAGGATTTTTGCCTGGCTGGAGGGCTTATTATCCCTAGCCTGACTGGAGGGCTTTGATTGTGCCTGTCTGGAGGGCTTTATACGAGTTGTCAGGATCTTTCACCTTCGTCCCCGCATAAGTACTGAGCTCAGAGTTTTTGTATTTTGAAAGGATTTTTGCCTGTCTGGAGGGCTTATTATCCTGGGCCTGACTGGAGGGCTTTGATTTTGTCGGTTTGGTGTTGGTAACCAATTATATTTAGGCACGATTGAGTGCTATACAGGCTAAGGGAGTGGCCCTCAATCCTGAACATTTGTTTATGCATATTATAGAAAATTAATAAATGAATATATTGAGCAGAAACAATTTTTCAGGATTTAAGTAAAGCAGTTTTTATTAAAATAGTAAGCATGTGAATTTACAGACAGGTAGGCAGGAAAAGAATGCACATTGTCACGTATCACGTTCAGGAAAGGCATATTGATCATTCACGAATTTCATATGATACATTCAGATGAGTGAGTTTGGGTTTTTACCTTGAACATGCAGGATAAAATTTACCACGAGTATGATTATGCTTTATGCGTGGAACATTTTTGGATGGGTGACATACCAAGAGGTTGGAATCATGTACCCTTGTAGTGTTTGTGGCCTGTAAGTGCCTTGTCCAATAATTGAATCAATTGGGTAGAGGAGCCTTCTAATGTAAGAGTTAGTTTTACCTGATGATATATCTTTAGTATTTGGGAAGACTTTTCGGCAAGATACGGTTCTCTGTCTTTGAAAACTTTATTCCTGACATTCTTGTTGTAACTCTTGGCTACTGCGTGGTGTTAGGATGTTATCTTGATTCTGGCTGCATCTCTTAGTTCTTCCTTCAAGGTCAGGCTTGTCATTTATTTTAATGGTGTTCAGGCCGTATCTTGGTGTTGGTATATACACCTCTGCAAGGATTACTACTTCGAAATCATAGACTAGGGAACAAGGAACCTGACCGCCAGGGTAGAATTTTTGGAGTTATCATATCTTCTCATTGTGTAGTGGTACCTCTTTATCCCATCTACCATGCTTTCTGATCAGCTTCTTTTTCAAATATTTAATAACCACTTTGTTGTTTGATTCTGCCTAGAAATTTGCTTTTGGATAGCCTGAAATCCTGCTGATAAAGAAAAAGGAGACAAGTAATCGTGTTAGATTATTGGAGTATGTTTGTGTCAAGCTTCACATTTTGTGTTGTAGTCCAGACAATTGGCCCTCAGTGTTGGCCAATAATAGTTAGCCCTGAGCACTTTGCTGGCCAGGCTTCTTCCACTTTATTGTTGACACAACATCCATCATGTATGTCCTGGATATCTTGCTTAGCTTTGTGTGGTTCAAAACATTTCAAGTATGGTCCAGCCCTGAGCCCTGCTATGAGAGTTTTGTACCGAGCTTCATTGTTGACAGCTTTGAATAAACAGCTTACAACATGTGCTATTATACCCCCTTGTTGCAATTTTAGTACTAAACCTAATCATGTCCCCTGCATGTTGGTTGCCAAATATATAAAAATGGTTCATTTCTGACCGGAGGTCTAGGTGTCTAATTGGTTTACCTTTTATTTGTTTATTTTTTTTTAAGTTTGATTCTAGGTTAGGACTGAAATCAGCCACAAAGTCTGCTAGGGCATGAGATTCGATTGTTGTCCGGGTTCAAAGGCGATATCATATGTGCTTAGCTGGGCAGACTACTTGGCATCTTATTGCCTGATTGTTCAGGCTTTCTCGGGACATATTGAATGGGGAGGTTAATCCTGACGATAATAGGGTGACATTCATAATAGGGACGAAACTTAGTATATGACATAATTGTAGCTAAAACATATTTTTCAAGAAAGTCATACCTCATGTCCGCATCTTGTATACTTTTACTTACATAATAGGCTGGGTGTTGCTGATCATTATCTTCCCTGACCAGGACTGTACTGACGGTTGTGTGAGTCATAGGAATGAGTAAATTGATAGTGGTTTCCTTTTGCCTGGCTTGGCCACTAACAGAGGAGTAGAGAGATAGTTTGTAATGTCGTCTCATGAACAGAAGTCCACACGAATAATTGTGTTTTCCTTCCAGGGAGGTTATAGAAAGCTTTGTATGTTTCTGAGGGCCTGGATAAGAATCTGTCCAAGGCTGTGACTTTTCTTGCCAGGCGCCAGCTTTTGGATACCCTTGACTGACTTTGGTGATTGGAGCTCCAGTTTGCTTTAATCTGTTCAGGACAGGCTTCTATGCCTCTTTTGGTTTCTTTGTAACATATAAGCTTACCACATGGTACAAAGAGTTGCACTTGGCAGGACTGAAATATCGTTCAAGGATAACACAAATAGCTTTTAAATGATTCACATGAATTATTCAATAACAACCATGTTGACTAGTTGGTTAGGATAGAATATGTCTTCCATTATCTATGTTTTGTCAACCATTAATACTAACAATTCTATTGGTTCTAAGTTTCTAATTCTATGGTGGACAAGCTTGATATATAATAAGAAAAAGTGAATGAGTAATCATGTGAGAATTTATTAAGGTAGTGTGATGATAGATCTAAGCATATCGGGACTAACCAGTCAGGCCAGGCCAATTTATCTTTCCAAAACAGTCAGGTCAGGCTGATTTTCTCTCCAAAAACAGTCAGGTCAGGCTGATTTTCTGTCCAAAAATAGTTAGGTAAGGCTGATTTTCCCTCCAAAAACAGTCAGGTCAGTCTGATTTTCTCTCCAAAAACAGTCAAATCAGGCTGATTTTCTCTCCAAAAACAGTCAGGTCAGGCTGATTTTCCCTCCAAAAACAGTCACGCCAGGCTTGACTAACACTAGTGTATCAGAACTGACTAAGAATATCATATGTAGGATGGTTATTTTAAAAAACAAAATTGATCCATAGTTGTTTTCGAATTTGTACTGCGATGACATATATATTTAAATGTTATAGAAAGGATAAGGACTTTTCTGTGTAGAAATATTTGAACACCTTTGTTGGACCAGGATAAATTATATTCTAACCAGACTTTGTGCAGCTTGGAAACATTTGGCTGAGGCATTCTAGCCAGGCTAACAGATGATGATCAAGCATCAGCCAAGAGAGGG
This sequence comes from Silene latifolia, assembly GCF_048544455.1. NCBI lineage: Eukaryota > Viridiplantae > Streptophyta > Magnoliopsida > Caryophyllales > Caryophyllaceae > Silene > Silene latifolia. The sequence goes on from NC_133538.1 coordinate 203,543,506, forward strand.
AATGAAGGACAGCCTATCATAGTAGACGTGCACAATAATTCTTGGTAGAACTTTCTCCCCTGCATGAAATTCTGCTAGAACAACCCTTATAATTTGTTCCTGGGCTACTGCGTTACATAGTGTTGGTAAGCATTCCCTGTCCTGATAAGACTGGTATGTGCTGCACTGCTACTGTTCTGGGCTGACTTTTAAGCCTGTTCTGGTCAGGGCTAAGTTGTCGAGCCAGGCTTGTATTTTGATGTTCAAGGTTGAATTTACTAAGGACATAAAATTATTAGAATTAAAAAAATCTAAAATTTAAATGCAGAAGTAAGATCAAAGTACCAAAATTTTAAGATATATTGCTTAGAGTTTGCGAAACTTGTATTGGATATGAGAAAGACTTATCTTTGAATTTCTTCAGTGAGAAATTTGCACTTAAACTCCACTTTCTCTTAACTAATGCTATACTTATGGTTATTGGAAGGGCTTTTAGCTTGTCTAGACAATATTTCTCGTAGATTCAACCTTTGTTCGTTCGAAGTGTAGAGTTATGGAAATTTTTGTATCGATTTTTCTTAAGGCTCTCAAAACTTGTTGTGGAGAATAAAAGATATTGTGAATAATTTGTAGGAATGATAAAATAGTTGCCCCATGGTGGGCGCCAATTGTTTTGACCGATTTTTACGCAGCCTGGAATCCGGCCAGGCTATTCCAGGGTATTCCGGCCAGGGTTGATTATGGTGAGGTTATCTAGTATCATCCTATTATGATGGTATCATAGTTGTACCTTTGCAGGGTTGATTATAAAGTAAAAAGAGATAAATTAAAAGTAAATAATAATAAAAGAAGACATGACACAATGGTTTATACGTAGAAAAACCCTTGAATGGGGGAAAAACCATGGGCACCAAGCCATGAGAGGATTTCACTATATATTTTGCGTAATATAAGAACAATTGTTTAATTGCTAAATAATTGTAGTATATCCTTGAGGTTGAGTAGATGAGAGTGGTATGAGATGTCCCTTGAATGAGCTCCTTCCCTTCTTATTTATAGTCACCGTTGGAGAGAAACAACCCCTTCCTTAAGATGTGGTGGTTGTTGCTAGTTTGTAGGTAAGACTCGTTAAATATAGTTGACTTTTCCTTATTAGTTGCTGCTACATTATACTCATTCTTCTAAGGTTTTGATCTTCACCTCATGCTTCTAAATATACGGACTTAGTCTTCCACAAAAATAGGAACCAACTATGACTTAGTTTATTTTAACATGTGCTTAATTGCTGAGCATCCCATGCTAGGTAAATATCTTCTCCATATTGTATGTTGGCCGTCCATTTTATCCCTGCATACCTCTCCTGGCCTGTGCCAATGCCTGTCAAGCTAAAATGCTCTGTACGCAAGCCTTACTATGTCTGCTGTACCCTGATAATGCATGATGTAATGTTGTACTGTGCTGACTTATAATAAGGCCTGACCCGAGTTGTACCCTGGTAAGTATTTTCAGTATGATGTCTTATCCGTCTGATATAGTCTTCTACCCTGTCTCCTTGCCTGGATTGTTACATTGAAATAGCCTAAACGATACTGCTGAGGCTGAGTTCTAGCCTGGCGGTAGTGTAAAATATCAGGCTCAACACTTGCGTTCAATTCAAATTATGATAGTATGTAAATCAGATTTTAATGAAAACTTACTTGTGTTGTATAATAGTGGCTGTCTGGGCTTGTGATCTTGATGTTGAGGGGTTGGCTGATCGGATTGCAGCTTTTATGGCTTTGCCAGATGAGGAGAGGGCGTGGGCTGCTTGTCTTGGTCAAGAGCCCCTGCCTCGCTTCAGAAAGGCTAAGCTGAGTACTTATAAGGCTGCCAAAAGTGCCAAGGCTTCAGGGGCCTCATCATCAGGCAGTAAGTTTATGTCTTTTCTATGTTGATTTTGATGCCTGAGTATATGTAAGTATTGCTGATATAGAATTTCATCATGTAGCTACTAGGGCTTCTGCAAGGATTGATAGTTTTGGCTTGTCCCTGGTAAAGGCATGCGTTTCCCAGATTACGGGTGAACAATCCCGGAGTAGTGAGGCTACAGGTAGTGATAGTACGCTTCAAATCGCAGTCCCTGCTCATCAGGCTCAATTAGTGTCTGCTCTGTAGGTTGTGGTTGATGTTGATTCTCCTAGTCAAGCTGGCAAGAGAACAAGGTCAGATGAGGTTTCTGAAGGAGTTGATGGTGAACGCGTGAGTGAGGTCAGGGCTAGGCTCGCCGATGTTTAGTTTGCCAAGGAACAAATCCAAGCTCACTCCTTCCTCGTTGATGATCCTTACTATAAGTATCAGGCTGAGGAGATGTCTGCTCAGGTAGTAGCTGCTATGTACAGTTCTAGAGACTGCTAATCTGGTTACCATGCTGTAGGAGGTATAATTCTTCTTTCCTTAGTTTTATTTTGGTTGTATATTTCTTGCTCCAGCTTGCCTGATTTGTGATCTTGCAGAATGTAAATGACATGTTGAAGGGTGCATGTTAGCTGAAATCTTCGAATGCCAAGAATGAGACTTTGTATTGGGAGGTGCAATGCCTGAAGAAGGACTGTGAATTTTTGAAGACGGATTTGGAAGTGTTGAAAAGGGAGAATGAGTCTTTAAAGAAGGAAAATGAGGCAGGCAAGGCAAGGTTGGTTGTTGAAACATCCAAATTGGGGTCTGCTCAAAATGTCGTGAAGTCCATCCAGGCTAAACTTGCTACAGTCCAGGATGAGTTAAAGGCTGAGAAGTAGGCCATGCAGGATCTCTTGAAGGCAAATGAGGAGCTGGCTGCTGAAAGGGATGTGGTGCAGGGGAGGTATAAGGATGTTGCCTTGTATTTATTTGGTAAGGGTCGTGTTAATGCCATGAAGGAGCCTGTGGAAGTCATGCCGTATTGGAACCCGGAGCCGGAAATGACTAACCTCAATGCTACCTACCCTGATCTGTGCAAGCTGCATGCTAATGATGAGGTTGATTCTCCTCCGACTGAAGATAAAAGTGGTGAGGCGGATGAGGATGAGGATGATGAAGTGGATGAGGCAGCTGATAAAGGCATAAGTTCTGCTACTGCCTTCAAGGGAGGTTGATGGTTTTACTTAGGATGACTTTTTTTGGCCCATCCAGGGGGGATGTTCCCTGGACAAACTTTGAATTTCGTGCTAGTTGGTATTTGTCTCATCCAGGGGGGATGTTCCCTAGGCAAACTTTGTTCCTTGCTTTTATTTAGTGTAATTGAAGTTTCTTTCTTGTTTCCATTGTGTGCTTGGTGTGATTAGATAGTACCTGTTGAAGTAGTGAAATTTGGAATATTTGTTAAGATAATGTCTGTCAGGAGGGCTTATGGCCCTCAATCCGTCCAAGGATTTTATGGCTCTTAGCCTGTCTGGAGGGCTTTTTTAGGTAAGATGGATAGTTTCCTGTCGGGAGGGCTTATGGCCCTCAACCTGTCAGGAGGGCTTAAGATAAGTATTCTGGATTTATCTCACCATTATGCCTGTCTTTTTTACTAAGCTCAGTTTTTATGTGTTTTTTAGATGTGGCAAAAATGCCAGTTTGTGAAACATTTCTGGGATGTTGTTCAGATTCGGTGGAGTGGCCCTCAATCCTGAATATTTGTTTAAGCATGTAAATATAATTATCTAAATACTTGCAGTGGAAGTGTAGAACAAGTTTTAAGGATTTTACATGGTAATTTGAGACACATGGTGAAAATTGTAATTATGACAGGCAATTGCAACTAGCAGGAAAGCACATAGAAAGAACATAGAAGGAACATGGATCATTTTATTCAGGGGTTTAAACATAGAATCATGTCAGGTAAGAGATAAGGTTGATAGTCTTACCTGGTTGAAGCATAAGATAAATGGTTTATACATGAAAGAGTTTTAAGTGGGAGATGTTCCAGGATAAATAGTTTATACGCGGTGTACTGACGGCCAAAATCAGGCCGTACTGACGGAACAGTTTTAATTTTCTGACGGAATTTTCGTCAGTGTATGACACGTGGCATTTTTTGTGGGTATTCTGAAAATTCAGAATATAATGGCTATGATGGAAAATCCGTCAGTAATCTGGTCTTTACTGATGGAAATTCCGTCAGTACGCAGACACGTGGCAGTAAACTGGAAATTCTGAAAATTGTGGAAAAAAGGGACCTGATGGAAATTCCGTCAGTATTTTGGACTTTACTGACGGAAATTCCGTTAGGATTAATTAATGGCAGTGGCTGGAAACAGCAGCTTGCTGCCCAGGCACGATGCGTATTTGCATCATTTCAAATACAGCCATGATGCCTATTTGCATCGTTTCAATTACAACCAAAACCTGCAAAACACATATAAAATCGTCGACCGCCAAGCGGAAACCCATTTTCACGTCGACCGCAATTGCGGGAATCAAGAGAGGCAACAAAAGAGAATTGAACGCAAATTTTTTATATAAAAAGTCGGTCAAATTTATACATTGTCTTACTAATTAAACACAAATCACCAATGTTTTTTCATACTCCCTACTAGACGACAATAATAACCTAACTAAAGGCTCTAACCTATAGGGAAAATAAAACTACCACCTCCAAACTCGTGTCCATCATCCGCAAAGTCGTCCCGCCTATGTGGATTGAATTGTGAACACGTGTTTGGGGGTTGAGATGCTTGCATATCAGCCCAAGCCTTTTGCATTATCGCCATTTGTTCGGCCTGTTGATGAACAGTTTCTTCAAGAGCAATTCGAGCGGCTCGCTCATCTTTCATTTGGGTGGAAAGCTGTGAAATCATGTTAGGAGCATAAGAGAAAGACCGTCGACTAGCTTTGTTAGTAGGAGGATCATACCATATTTCGGCCCCTTTATCTCTGGTCCCAAATAGCTGATTCTTCTCGTCAAAGCCCTTGACAGACTTGTAGTACGCCCGGATCTCGTCAGGAGACTGTCCAGGTGGCAATGATTGACTCATCTCCTCATTGTAATCATGCTGAAAAAAGAGACAAAATCGTCGTAAAAATGATATATATATATATATATATATATATATATATATATATATATATATATATATATATATATATATATATATATATATATATATATATAGTCAAGATCCGGTGAGAACTCCTATATATTTGAGGATTGAGGATTTGTGAATACAATATCACAAGTTCTTCAATAAAATATCTCAAAAAATCAGACCTTTGTCAAAAAAAAAAATTTTATTTGAATTTTTTTTTTTTTTGCACAGGTGTTTTTTGTGTGTGATATTTTATCGAATAACCTGTGATATTGTATTGAAGAACTTCTGATATTGTAACACAATCCTCAAAAAGATAGTGTATCTTCACATGATCCCATTCCTATATATATATATATATATATATTACCTATCTTTCTAAGAAAGATATTATCGTTCTTTCTAAGAAAGATATTACCGTTCTTTGTAATAAAAATAAACATTAAATTGAATACAAAAACTTACGTCTATCTCAGCAGCTCGAGGATTCACCCACTCGCCCTTCTTATTTTTCTTCGTCTTCGTAAACAACTTGTACGGAGTGGCTTCTACACCCTGAAAGTAGTATGGAAACAAGTAAATCCAGTTTATATTCGCCAATCATATATATTAACCACTTTTTAAAAGCAATATAAACAATACTTACCAATTCCTTAAAAGCATCGGAGAAACTCTTTCGACCATGAGTGTGGGTGCCCAATGCTTTCCCATCTTTAGCACACGACTTCCTATTTGCCGTGTTGATTTTTGAATGTTTGGCAAAAGTGGGATCTTCTGACCTAGTCTTAAGTTTCTCCCACCAAGTATCAGGCACCCACTTTGGCGATTTCTTATTACACTTCACTCCATTAATAAGAGAGGTAATCCGTCTCGTTACCCTACTTTGCCACTCGGCCCTAGGATCATAGTCACGATCGATGGATCTTAGATGACTCTGTTTCAAAAGCAAGTGTGAAATTAGTTATATAAAACTTAAGAAAATTATTATAAACTTAAAAAAATTATTATTGAAATACATAATTATAGATAAGTGTCAAATTAATTACCGCAAAGTAATTCCACGTCTTCTGACACTGTGCTTGCCTCGCTTCACCCCACCTAGTGAAGTACTCATCTCCGAGATTACGGGTGAACGACCAAGTAACATATTGCTTGACCGGCTTGTCATCTCACCTGAAAAACAAAAAAAATATTTGAAATTAAAATTGTTAATGATATACACACACAGACACACACAGACACACACACACACACACACACACACACACACATATAAGTTTTAAAAAATAAAAAATTAACATAAACTTACCAAAAATGACCTGGCTGACCACGATTCTCTGATGAGAGAATCACCTGCATGCCCTCCTGCTCCTGTGTTGGAGCCTCAAGATCGGTGTCATCCCCAACCTCCTCGTTCTCCTGATCACGACAAGATCCACCACTACTACTCCCAAAATAACGTCGAAAAATATTCGGCATAATTACTGCTTAAAAATAATGCAAATTGTTAGTCAAAAGAAAAAATCGTTAGTGCAAATCAACCATTTCTACAGGCTATATATAAACAATGGAAACAAACACTAACTATAATTTTAAACAATACAAATTTTATTGAATGTCTAAAATTCAAACTTTTTTACAAATGGATTAATAATTGTACAATTACAACTAGTCCTCCTCAGTATCACTGTCACTACAAATCAAAACAGGTTCATCATCTGAAAAAAGCACTCCTACTACTTCCTCTGATTCCTCATTTTCGTATCTAATAAGTTCTTCAACTTCATCTTCATCACCTTCTTCTCCGACATCCTGGTCATATTCCCCTTGACCTCTTTCCACTACCGCTTCGTATTCATCTTCATACTCTATATCTTCCACAAAAATTGTGTTGGAGCTTGTGTCCTCCACAGTTAGTGTGATAACGTATATAAATCTCTTATAGGTTCACAAGGGTATACTTAGTATTTTATCAGTTGATTAACGTTTACTTAATAACGGTTGGCTTGCTAGAAGTTTGACGTTATGATCATACTGATGGCGGTGATCAACTGGTCCCTAAAAGTCAGACCTAAAGAATGTGTTTGAGAGATATGATTGCATGGAAATATAATCACATTGATGCCTTATATGACTAAAAGGTTAGTCCATGTATTTGACTAAAAAGTTAGTCAATGTGATGATGAGACGATTATTTAATATAATTAAATAATATTAGCTGAGACGAATTAATTGTTAATTCGTAAATTGAATATAAACTGTTATATTTAATTAATGAATATAATGTTACCTTAAACGAATTAAGATGTTAATTCGTAATTAAACGTAACCAGTTATATTTAATTAGCAAATTATAAATATGCGATATTTATAGTTAAAGTATATATTATACGACATTGTCATAATAAATGATGACGGACCGGTACTAATAAATCGAGTACAAACTGTTATGTGTGGAGTTATTAATACGTGACGACATATATGACAATTGATAATAATACACATTATATACAATATGATGACAACCAAAAATAATAACATTATATCCTTATTTGTTTTGGTGGTCACTCGGTCAAACAAGAATAAAAAGGAAGAAAAATATCTTCCCTCTTTCTCTCCTTTTTCGGTTATAATAGGTGAGAAGGGAGATCATTTTTCTCACTTAATTTTTGACCTAATTCTCTCATCACACAAAAACCCTAAAAATAATTATCAATTTAGGGATCTCATTTTAGCAAAAAGAGAGGCATTTCTCAAAGCATTTTGGGTGCAACGATTAGGAGAATATCGATCTCGATATTGTTCTTAGGCCATATTGCTAGGACCAAAGGTTGATTCTAATCTCTAGTATTTTGTTTTTGCAAATTTCATTTATGACTAGCAATTTCATAACTATAATTTCGTTATAATCCGAATTACTTGATGAAGTATACCGATATTTCCCACAAGTGGTATCAGAGCATAGGCCACGAAATTATTTTATATGATTTTCATAAATGGATTTAAACAAAAAAAAAATTTGAAGGAAAAAAAATTTCGGCCGAGAGCAATTTTTTTGCCGAGTGCAATTTTTTTTCCGCCGTGATGATTTTTCGTTTTTGATGTTTTTGTTTCCATTTTGATTTATTCATATTGTTGTTTTAATTAGTTAAGATGATAATATGATAAATTTGTAGATGTTTTGATTTAATAAGAATTAAATTAAAATGTGAATGGAAATTGTTTTAATTGTTGATGATTTGTTTTTGCTATATAGTTTTGGCATACAAGTTAATTTAATAATGTTCAAATCAATTGTGATGAATCAAATATTCGGATAATCGATTTAATCATAATTTGGATATTCATTTTAAGAGGGTAAATTGAATCATCTAGTTTGAATCCATGTTTAAATTAAAAGATGATGAATATGCCAATCTTGTTATAGTAGCAACATTAAACAAATTGTTCACATTGAAAGGGAGTTTTCGAAAAAAAAATAAGGAAAAAAAATCTGTTTTTTTTTGTTCTTAGGGCAAAATGCCGCAATAAATAAAAAAAAAAACTGTTTTTGTTATTTTAGGGCATAATGCCGAGATGAAAAAAAAAAACTGTTTTTCTTTTTTTTTTTCAGATTTGCCGAGAGCAAAAAGAAAAAAAAAATATTTTCGATTTTTTTTTTGTGATATTGCCGAGAGCTGAAAAAAAAAACGTTTCGTTTTTTTATTTTGGCCGATTAATTTTATACATTATTTTCTATAATGTATGATTGTTTGTTGTGAAAAAGTTCACAAATTAGATACCCAATTATTTTAAAGAGGTTTAAAATAATGTTGGATTAATTCATATCACTAGTTAATGTGAATTAAGATTGGAAATATTGTGAGTAATTGAGAAATTGTCACATAATTTTGATAATTATAAAATAGGTGGTTTTGATAAATTACTTTACATAATTAAGGAATTATGTCTTGAATGGTTAATTTATAGTTGATGCATTTTTATTTAGTTGTATGAATTGTTGAATGGTTTAATTTACGTATTTTTGCAATCGGTTGTAATTTTGTATTACCTAGTGTGGCCTTAGTTAATTATGTTTTCGTAATGATGGAAACATAATTTTTATGTAATTTTGAGATCTCGAATCTCCTTTGGTTTTCTTTAGTATTACGTTTTTGAGATTAGAATGTAAATAGGTTTATTTTGTAATTTTATTAATTGTAATTTTGAGAAGACTAAAGATGGAGATTGGATTGCTCACTCCCGCTACATGGACCAAGATGGAACATCAAGACAAGCTTCTCGGGTCCAAGGATGGATTCCAAAGTTGTATTTAATGTTCATTTTGGTAGATAGGCCACACTAGGACTTTGTTTTTATTTTACGTTTTTCATTCTCGTTGCTTTTCTTTCGCATGATAATTAGTGCATCATATTCCGCCTAAACCAAACCACCTACTACTAATATGCATGAAAATTGACTCATATAGATTGTATGTTAGTTATCATGGACATAAAGATGTCACACTTTTTAAGCCATCATCTTAGTTTATTCATTCTCACATGCTAGATATTAGTTCACTTAAAATGAATTAAAATAAAGTTGATGGGATCTTCCTCTAAAATAAAATTGAGACTAGTCTTTATAAGGGCAAACAACTATGAATCCCTTCTTCGTCGGTAGGCATATAGGACCTTACTCTCCATGTGACCCCTTCTACGTTGGGTAAGTAGTTTGTGTTGACTTATTTTACCTCAACATTATAATCCGAAGAGTTTCTCGTGATTATGATGGACTATAGATAGAATTTACAGAAATTTATCGACCAAGAATTCTAACGATAGAATTAGCCAAGAGGTTGGCTTATCAATTTACAGATAATTGAGTCTTGAGATCATTTATATAATTGTTGAGGGAGGTCAATTGTATAAATGCTTGAGTCTTCGCTTATAACAGTTATGCATTAGACTTAAATCATAACGATGAGTATGCTTATTATATTTTTCTTCTTTTCGCAGTGTAGAATTCGTTTTATATTGATAATACTGCTTTTAACAAATGGCTGGAAATAATGATATCCCTATGCCAAGTGCCACACTTTCACACGAGTCCTGGCTCAAAACTTTCATGGACCACATGAATCAGTCCACACGACTGAAGAATGACGGGTCCAACTTTGCGGACTGGGAGGCATCATTACGGAATGCTGGCATTGCTGACGGTAAGCTCAAGTAATTAACTGAGCCAATACCGCCAAACCCAGGCCCCAATGCAAGAGCTAACGAGTCACTTGCTTATAGTGACTTCGTCATGGAAGCGGGTGCGATAAAGAACGTACTCATTTTTGCAATGGAAACTAATTTGCAAAGACGCTTCAATGCCCAAGGTGCAAACAAGATTTTCACCACGCTCACTAATGAGTTCTCAAAAGCACCGAGAATCGTTACTTATGAGCATACATGTCGCTTCTTTGATGCGAAACTCCAGAAGGGCCAACCGATTAGCCCACACATTCTTAACATGATTGAGAATGTCGAGAAACTGGAGGCACTTGATTGCAAAATCAGTGAGAGCATAGTCATTGACCGTATGCTTCATTCACTTCATGATGGTTTTGCCCTTTTCAGAGCAAATTACTACATGAATGACATGAAGAAAAGTCCTCATGAGCTACACTCACTTCTCGTACAGACCGAGAAGGATATGAAATTGAGTGGGAGCATGAAGCAAGATGTTCTCATGATTTCCAACAAGAATAAGGGTAAGGGCAAAGCTCACTGCGACCTAACTGTAGGAAAGCCAAAGTTTAAGAAGTCAGGAAACGATAAGAGTGGGCCTGGTGAGACTAGTGGCTCACAAGGCAAGGCAAAGAGCAAGGATGGTAACCTTGAATGCCACCATTGTCACAAGACTGGACATTGGAGGAGGAACTGTCCCGTGTACCGTGAGGACATAAAAGCAGGCCGCGTTACTCCTGTTGGTATGTCATCTTATATTCATATGATTGAGATTAACCATGCAAGTTTCGGAACTTGGGTACTTGATACTGGTTGTGGTTGTGGTTCTGTAACACCCCCATTTATATAGGAGCCTTTAGCAAGACATTCCCTTATAAATAGGACTGTTACCATCTCGGTTTACCGAGGTAGTGAATAACAAAGTAACAACACAGAGTACTTTAAGTAGTTTAAATGAAATAATCTTTACAACTGTTTATTAAAATCCAAACCAAAACAAAGTAAGTCTAACAGCGGAATAAGTCAAAGACAACACTAAATGTGATCTAGGACTCTAAGTCTCCGGTCCAAGCCTCACGTCCATCCAAGCCCATCCAGTCTCGTCACTAGCCTGTAAAATCTGCTCCCCAATATTTGGTTCATCACAGGTGTACACGAACACACAAGGTCAACCGCGAGGTTGAGTAGAGTAAAACAGTGCAGCAACAGTAATGATATGAATGCATCTCCTTCAATCCTCCTCCATCACAATCTCATCTCATAACCCGGAACTCCCAGCCATACCGATCCCCGGCAGACTATCAATCGACCGTCGTCGATATACCACCGCATGTTGAGGACACCAGGGCAAGTCTGCAGAACCAAAGATGGGCCTGACCCACTCCAAAACAACATCAGTATCACAACCACACCTGCCTCCAACACCACATGATATATATGCAATGCAATTGACAAACAACAATACAACAACATCTCACAAACATCACAATCATAACAATGTCAGTCCGAGTCACAGTAGAGTAGATACTCTACCTGAAATATAAGTTGCAATAACAATCAAGCGTAAGCTCAGAAATGTTCCACCCGGAAATCACCACCTAATATTAATAGCATACGATTACTAAACCGACAAGAAACTTAACCCATTTTATCAATTAATCATGCACCTAATCAAGACTCATCATAACTCAATAGAAACCTTAACTTATAGGGCAAATTCGACTTTTCTTATTTTCCAGAACCGGACAGACTTGCTATAAAATACATAACTAATTCTAGGAAAATTAAATCGATGCGAGGCCAATTGGGTTGGAACCATAACACTCTAATCTACAGTTCTTATCTCCTATACTTTTCCCAAATTCCAAACATATCGATGGTTTCCAGACTGATTTCCAAAGGCTGACATAATTCGTCGCATAAAAAGTAAAGACTCATAAAACGAGTTTGACAAATGATTTTTAAGTAAAACCAACGCCTAACTCATCTAAACTCTTTAAATTTAAATATATGAAAAAGACCCAGCACCAATTCAATATCTAAAGTATGTTTTAGAAGTAATCTTTTAGCCTCTACTGATTCGCGGACTTTTTAGATAGACGTTCACAAATAATTTATTCAGGAAAAACTACACAGTGAAATGCTACCAAATTTCACAGGCATAAACTAGGCTTGGAATAAACATGAGTCTCTTCTTTAACTTTTTGCATCCGACGACTTGAAGACAGGTAAAACATTCAAATAACACAAACCAACAAATCTGTAAATTGCTGTAACTATTTTATTCATTTATCTTATACAATTTATAATCAAAACCCCCAAACCAATTTCTAGGGTTACAAAAATTGTTCCAATACTACTATAATTATGCTAATAATTGAATAAAGAGGTAATAGGATAGTCTACTTACGAAATAGGATGAGAATAGGCTGAGAAATCGCCTCGCAATGCCTCACGAGTTCTTCACACACGGCTCCCTCTTCTCTCTTTTCTCTCTTTTCTCATGGTTAAAGTGAATATGGTGATAGGGAGATTAGGGTTTGGTTAGATGAGTTATACGTATAGAATAGGTGCTATTAAGACGATACGGGCCTAGCCTAGTTAGATTAATTAAAACCCGAGTCACATAGTTACCCGAGTCACAAATACACTACACGACCCAACTGGTAAGCCTAATATAATTCTTATTACATAGTCACAGTTTAATAATTGTAACCCTCTTAATTATCCCATAGCATAATCGAATAAATATAATTTTATCGACTTAACCGAATTATTTATCATAACATTAACTTGCTCTTATAATTAATATAACCACATAATGCCCATTACTAAATCTTTGATTAATATAATCATATATAATAATGAAGCATAATTATTAAACATTAATATAATATCATATTAAAATACCGGGTATTACAGTCTACCCTCCTTAAAAGAAACTTCGTCCCGAAGTTTACCCTCTCCTACCAACCAACGCAATCGAATTTATGAAACGCATATACAAAAGTATGTAAAGCACCCACCAAATTGAATATTAAACGCAGTATTACATTCCACCCTCCTTAAAATAAACTTCGTCCCCGAAGTTTAACCATAACAGAGAACACAGTAATAAAAACATTCATTACTCATAGGGAATAATTATGACACTCCAACAATTCACATAGCCAAACTGAGAAATCACACGCAAAGGTATCAAGATTTTACAATCCTACCCTCCTTAAACATGGTTACGTTCCCGCAACCTCCATCATTATAATAAAAGTTCCCAAACTATCGCTGACAAACTGAATGAGAATAAAAGGTTCGCAACTCACGCTCAAGTTAATTAATCTCTACTAAAGACAACCAATATACAAGTTCTCTTTAGGAATTATAGCTGTTGATGCTATATCACGTCTCTATGGGTCGGAGTAAAAGCTTTTATCACGTTGAATAACTTAAGAATTTCAGTACTAACTTACATTCTTCATATCGACCAATACATTCAATAACAATCACAGGACTTGCTTGTCAATCTAAATTACACGTTACTACTCAGTTTACAAGAATGAGGATGCCTAGGTGTTCACATATGGTTCATGTCAAATAACATCGTGTCATCAAGGTTACTAAGCAAGACCACTAGTGTGATATATTATGCTAATCCAATCCAGCGTATTCCATTGGCAGCATATTGTCAAAGAGCATTAGTAACATTTATTCATGTGACTAATCAAATTATGAATGGGACAATATTCTACAAGGTCACCGGTAAAATCATCAGTAACTATCCATACACCATTCCTTGAAATCTTATACTTTAGAAACATAGAGAATCAACCAACATGAGAAGAAGAATTAGGGTCAAAGCTCGATTACTCGATTTATGAAGATTTATAATTTAATAGGTCCTGGCTGATTTCCATTAACATATCTTTACAGATTTAGGTCAATACACAAATTTACCAATAGAATGAAGAGGACCAGTTAAAGCGACATACTATCCTAGAAGTATTTTTAATCCTCCTAACAATGGATTTGGATTTAATCACGAATGACGGACGCACATCGATTGGCAAACCTTTTACAAAATTATTGGTCGAGTCAAACCAAAGCAAATAATCGAGTGACATTGGAAAGTTAACACACAAGGTTATCATACATAAAATTTGTTCATGATATTAAATATATTTAAACGGCACTCAACACGATTGATATACGATTAAATGTATTTAAACCACACCAATTCCACAAAATATTCATTACATATCATGTTATCACATAACTTATGCAATTCATTAGATTACATTTCCCAGTGCTGAACATGCATAGCTAACCACAACACTACCAAATTACTACATGAACAACCAATCATGAACAATTTTAACTCACTATTTGTGACTCCGTTCTAACTTCATTCCTCCAGACTAGCAAATATCATGACTTAATTTAACTTTATTTTCAAGACTTTCATTTTCATGCTGGACGGTGGATAACTTTCTTACATAAATCTTATAACAGAGTCGTCCATAGAATCCATTTACAGCTTAATGCGAAGGTCAAAACTAGATAAACTCAATTCAATTCCTTCAAACAATACAATCTTAGGTGTCAACTCATACTTCATAATTTACAGGTTCATCATATTCATTTTAGCCCTATCTTTACTAATGAACGTCTATTACATCAACATCAGGATTTTAGTTGCACTTCTTTACTCAGTTAAACTCACAGCTAATACGACTACAACACTCAATTGAAGACACATTTTTTTTTTATGGTAGCACATTCCCTGGTAACACCTCATCAAAACATACGATTCGGACTTTAATGTAAAACAAGTAACTACGAATTAACTGTGTCCAATCTCGATTTTACCCCTTAATTACAGATCTAATTATCACTCCAGATTACATGGTTACACAAAAAGTATAAGTTCCAACTCAATCACATATTCCTATTTCCAAAACAATTTATCAAGATATAAGAACTAGACAAGAGCCAAAGCATACAATCAATACAAGAAGGTCATTAGTTTAGATTAGCGACACACTACAAAATTTTCGGTTAAAACCCCTTACAGAACAATCGTCTATATGTCAAACGTAATTAACTTAATAATGTAGAAGTCAAAGAACAACAGTATCCCAATTGAGTATTAATAGCTATATTACACATACTTGCTTAATACAACTTAGTTCTTTTGTTGCTTCACGATATCTTATAGTGATCACAATTATCCATTCAAAACATGGTGTATTATTGGTATACAATTTAATCAATTTGACTCGTGACTCACGGTTTGCTCTATTTTACACTTCATTTCCACCGTCCATGTCAACATTTAATCAAATAAATTCAAGATTAACATCCTTCATTACTTCATACCAATTTATGATTAACCAAGTTGCCTTAACATTCAACATTACCGGTGAAAATTTCGAGGTCACCAAACTAGTGAAACATCATTAATACACACAAGATGAAATTATTTCTCGGAATTAATTATGCATATCTATCTTTAATAATTACACCAATTAGAGTGGTTACAACCTTTTAGACCAAACCCCAACACCTTGAGCCAATAACATCTACACATTTTTTTCACCATCTCCAATTTCAAGCTTTATTCTTTAACTTTTGTTATTCATTATTAGGTGATATCTAGTCTTCACTGTCAGGAATTATTTTGTAAAAAAAATGTGCCACGTCTTGTGCATAGAACTTAAAAGATAGATTAACAACGAAACATCACACATTCACTCATATCCTACCCCATATGCCAAATTCATGTCACAATATAGACCATATACAAACTTAAATCGTCAATTACTATCTACGGACGGTCGTTTAAATACTTATTTTACCATATCATATTATCACAACTTTCTCACACCTACTATTTACGAGCACAACTTACGAATACTTATCAACCTACCTTGTCATCCACCTACTTATGTTAACCTATTATTATATCACTTAATAAGTCACTATTACTAGTAATAATACTCATGATATCAAAGAACTAATCTATTAGTGTCAACATTATACTGTCATCCATCCTTACACATACTTTTCTATCTTGCTATTCCGACCCTATCATAGGTAAGTTATTAATCATATAAATACACATATATATACATTTATAGGACAATTAATGATTCTCGAACATCCAATATATATCACAATCTCCTTATTCACTTCACTTTTAATAAAATCCCGACAAACTCATCAAAACCAAAATTGTCACAGTATCATATTCAACTATTTCCAACATTTACACCAAATATCCACACTTAGCCACAATAGAAACTCCTTTATGTCATAGACACCAACATATCGTTGGTTTCGTTAACACGTCATTAAAACTCACACATTCACAACTTAGTCACCACTTCCACATTTGACTCGCATCTACTCTAAGCACATATAATATGAGTCTAAGCATTACATTACATATACGTGGTTTCGGGATTCACATAACCGCATATCACTAAACATGATGCTACCACATATTATCACACAACCATTATTAAATCACAAATTGTGCCATTCTCAAATCACAATCAAATTCAAGGCCCGCACAATTTCCATGGCATCCAATCATATGATCATTCCAATCTCATTTCACTAGTCCAACTCAGTACTACATTTGTTACTTACCTCAATCTTCTCCTGCACAATGGTTAGTACATTACATATCAGATCTATTCATTCCTTTCTTTGGCTACCCCACTCTCCAAGTTTTCTCATAGGGTTCCGGTTCCTCGACTTTGAAAGGGCCCCTTTGGTTTGGTGTGAGGGGGCCCTAACTCATCCCAATTTTTCATGGGGCTCCCAACAGTTCTATCCGGGGTTCATTTTATTTAGACTCTTCCTACATTCATTGGGTTCATTGGTTTAGGCCTGAGGATCGTTCGCTCTGATACCACTTTGTAACACCCCTATTTATATAGGAGCCTTTAGCAAGACATTCCCCTATAAATAGGACTGTTACCATCTCTGTTTACCCAGGTAGTGAATAAAAAAGTAACAACACAGAGTACTTTAAGTAGTTTAAATGAAATAATCTTTACAACTGTTTATTAAAATCCAAACCAAAACAAAGTAAGTCTAACAGCGGAATAAGTCAAAGACAACACTAAATGTGATCTAGGACTCTAAGTCTCCGGTCCAAGCCTCACGTCCATCCAAGCCCATCCAGTCTCGTCACTAGCCTGTAAAATCTGCTCCCCAATATTTGGTTCATCACAGGTGTACACGAACACACAAGGTCAACCGCGAGGTTGAGTAGAGTAAAACAGTGCAGCAACAGTAATGATATGAATGCATCTCCGTCAATCCTCCTCCATCACAATCTCATCTCATAACCCGGAACTCCCAGCCATACCGATCCCCGGCAGACTATCAATCGACCGTCGTCGATATACCAGCTCGCAGCTGAGGACACCAGGGCAAGTCTGAGAACCACTGGGCCCGACCCACTCCAAAACAACATCAAGTATCACAACCACACCTGCCTCCAACACCACATGATATGTATGCAATGCAATTGACAAACAACAATACAACAACATCTCACAAACATCACAATCATAACAATGTCAGTCCGAGTCACAGTAGAGTAGATACTCTACCTGAAATATAAGCTGCAATAACAATCAAGCGTAAGCTCAGAAATGTTCAACCCGGAAATCACCACCTAATATTAATAGCATACGATTACTAAACCGACAAGAAACTTAACCCATTTTATCAATTAATCATGCACCTAATCAAGACTCATCATAACTCAATAGAAACCTTAACTTATAGGGCAAATTCGACTTTTCTTATTTTCCAGAACCGGACATACTTGCTATAAAATACATAACTAATTCTAGGAAAATTAAATCGATGCGAGGTAAATTGGGTTGGAACCATAACACTCTAATCCACAGTTCTTATCTCCTATACTTTTCCCAAATTCCAAACATATCGATGGTTTCCAGACTGATTTCCAAAGGCTGACATAATTCGTCGCATAAAAAGTAAAGACTCATAAAACGAGTTTGACAAATGATTTTTAAGTAAAACCAACGCCTAACTCATCTCAACTCTTTAAATTTAAATATATGAAAAAGACCCAGCACCAATTCAAGATCTAAAGTATGTTTTAGAAGTAATCTTTTAGCATCTACTGATTCGCGGACTTTTTAGATAGACGTTCACAAATAATTTATTCAGGAAAAACTACACGGTGAAATGCTACCAAATTTCACAGGCATAAACTAGGCTTGGAATAAACATGAGTCTCTTCTTTAACTTTTTGCATCCGATGAATTTAAGACAGGTAAAACATTCAAATAACACAGACCAACAAATCTGTGAATTGCTGTAACTATTTTATTCATTTATCTTATACAATTTATAATCAAAACCCCCAAACCAATTTCTAGGGTTACAAAAATTGTTCCAATACTACTATAATTATGCTAATAATTGAATAAAGAGGTAATAGGATAGTCTACTTACGAAATAGGATGAGAATAGGCTGAGAAATCGCCTCGCAATGCCTCACGAGTTCTTCACACATGGCTCCCTCTTCTCTCTTTTCTCTCTTTTCTCATGGTTAAAGTGAATATGGTGATAGGAGATTAGAGTTTGGTTAGATGAGTTATACGTATAGAATATGTGCTATTAAGACGATACGGGCCTAGCCTAGTTAGATTAATTAAAACCCGAGTCACATAGTTACCCGAGTCACAAATACACTACACGACCCAACTGGTAACTCGGCCTAATATAATTCTTATTACATAGTCACAGTTTAATAATTGTAACCCTCTTAATTATCCCATAGCATAATCGAATAAATATAATTTCATCGACTTAACCGAATTATTTATCATAACATTAACTTGCTCTTATAATTAATATAACCACATAATGCCCATTACTAAATCTTTGATTAATATAATCATATATAATAATGAAGCATAATTATTAAACATTAATATAATATCATATTAAAATACCGGGTATTACAGGTTCTCATCTGTGTAATCATTTGCAGAGCCTAAAAAACATCAAACCCCTCGCAAAGGGAGATGTGGACCTGCGAGTCGGGAATGGAGCACGAGTTGCTGCAGTCTCAATGGGAATATAAGTAATCCAACTCCCGAGTGGTTTTGAGTTATATTTATATAACTGTTACTATGTACCCAGTTTGTCTAAGAATATTATTTCTGTATCCGTACTTGATAAAGACGGTTTTTCATTTTCAATAAAGGACAATAGCTGTATTTTCTCTTTTAATGAAATGGTTTATGGCAAAGCAGTTTCCATGAATGGAATTTATATCTTAGATCAAACCACAGATATATTATATGTGAATAATAAGAAATTAAAGGTTGGTGACAAAGATCAAACTTATCTATGGCATTGTCGAATGGGACATATAAATGAAAACCGTGTAAAGAAACTCATTGAGAATGGGACTATTCCCACATTTGATTTCTCTACATTTGGCACGTGTGAATCATGTCTTATCGGCAAAATAACCCGAATTTCCTTCAAAGGTGTTGGAATGCGCGCTAGTGACCTATTAGGACTTATACATACTGATGTATGTGGACCTATGTCAATCACCGCGAGAGATGGCTATAGATATTTTATCACTTTCACGGGCGATTTGAGTAGATACGGATATGTCTACTTAATGAAGCATAAAAGTGAGTCTTTTGAAAAATTCAAGGAATACCAGAATAAGGTTAAGAACCAACTGGGAAGAAAGGTTAAAGCACTCCGTTCAGATCGGGGTGGCGAATATCTTTCAAATGAGTTTGATCAACACCTTAAAGACTGTGGAATAGTTTTTGATTAACTCCACCTGGAACACCTCAATTAAATGGTGTATCCGAACGGAGAAATTGAACACTACTTGATATGGTTCGATCCATGATGAGTCACACGGTAGTACCTGATTCATTATGGGGTTTTGCTCTTTTGTCAGTTGCTCTTATACTTAACCGAAGTCCGTCTAAAGCTGTCGACAAGACTCCATATGAAATGTGGAAGGGAACGGTCCCTAACTTGTCCTTTATTCGGGTTTGGGGCTGCGAGGCTTATGTCAAGTGGAGACACGAGGATAAGCTCGGCCCGCGATCGGTCAAGACATACTTTATTGGTTATCCAAAAGGAATGTTTGGTCATTACTTCTATTCGCCTACCGAACATCGAGTTTGTTGTGGCTAGTGCGAAGTTCTTAGAAAAAGAATTTCTCGAGAACAAGTCAAGTAATAGAACCTTCGAGCTGTCGGAGATTTAAGAACCAACATCCGAGGAACAGATGGAGGAAGATGTTCCTTCAACTGATGATACGGTTAATATTCCTCAGGAACCTAGGAGGTCGGGTAGAGTCTCTAATCCTCCAGACAGATACATTGGTATGGTTGAGGAAAATGACATTTTGCTCCTAGAGAGTAATGAACCCGCTGCTACCTATAAAGGTGCCATGACCTGTTCCGACTCTAAGCTATGGCTTGAAGCCATGCAATCCGAGATGGGCTCCATGTATGAGAATGACGTATGGGATCTTGTTGATTTACCTAACAAGGTAAGACCTCTTCGGTGCAAATGGCTTTACAAAATAACGCATTCTGTAGACGGGCAACCAGATACCTATAAAGCACGACTAGTGGCAAAAGGTTTCACTCAAGTGCACGGATTGCATTATGATGAAATTTTTTCACCCGTAGTTATGCTGCGTTCCATTCGGATAATCTTAGCGATTGCCGCTTTTCATGACTATGAAATTTGGCAAATGGATGTGAAAACCGCCTTCTTAAACGGTTATTTGGAGGAGGAGTTGTACATGGTACAACCCGAAGGTTTCATAGATCTTGAAAATCCTAAGAAAGTGTGCAAGTTTAAACGTTCCATTTATGGACTTAAGCAAGCTTCTCGAAGTTGGAATCATCGTTTCGACCAGGTGATAAAAGAGTATGGTTTCACTCGATCGGTCGAAGAACCATGCTTATATATCAAGTCGAGTGGGAGCAAGATCGTTTTCTTGATATTGTATGTCGATGACATACTCTTCATTAGGAATGACATTCCTCTCTTATCTTCGGTAAAAGGATGGTTGAAGAACCATTTCCAGATGAAAGATCTGGGTGAGGCACAACGCATATTGGGAATCCGTATCTATCGAGATAGATCACGGCGGATGTTATCATTGAGTCCGAAGTCTTATTTAGATAAGATTCTTGAAAGGTTCAGCATGAGCAACTCCAAGAAGGGGAACCTTCCAATGACGTCTGGGATGCATTTGAGCAAGTCTTAGTCACCCAAGACACCTGAAGGTATTGAGCACATGAGTCGTGTTCCTTATGCATCAGCCATAGGATCAATCATGTATGCCATGATATGCACACGTCCAGACGTGGCATATGCATTGAGTATGACGAGTCGATACCAAGGCAATCCAGGTGAAACACACTGGATAGCTGTTAAAAACATCCTTAAGTACCTACGGAGGACTAAGGATTGGGTATTGACTTATGGAGGAGATACCAAGCTATGTGCAATCGGTTATGCATATGCTAGCTTCCAAACAGATCGAGATGATTCGAAATCTCAGTCTGGATTCGTCTTTACTCTTAATGGTGCTGCGGTCAGCTGGAAGAGTTCCAAACAGGATGTTGTAGCATATTCTACTACTGAATCCGAGTACTATGCCGCTTCAGAAGCTGCAAAGGAAGCTATATGGATACGTCAATTCTTACAAGGACTATCCATAGTTCCTAGTTCGAATGACCCAATCACTATCTATTGTGACAATAGAGGTGCCATCTTTCAGGCTAAGGAGCCTAAGTCTAGCAACAAGTCTAGACATGTACATCGGAAGGCTCACCTGATCCGTGATTACGTGGAGCAAGAGGAGATAGTGATTGACAAGATTGCTTCCGATGACAACATCGCCGACCCTCTCACTAAACCATTGAAATATGATAAGCATGAAGGGCACGTTATTTCCATGGGAATTAAACGTGTTCCGGAGTTGTACTAGTTGATTATGGATTCGATACATTATCTTTTTCATATGATATATATAACTTCATCGTATTGTTTCATATTTTGTTTTTCATGTGGATTGTACGACAACATTGAACGCCACAAAGTGAACTGAATTACATTATATTTGTTTTGGTCCGTAATTGCCTACATGAGCTGATAACTCTGGCTATTATATTGTGAAGTTGATTGATGGTGGGTTCAACGAGCCATAAGTCAAACGGTTGGCTGATCGATCACAGATGTGAGTTATGACGATACCTCGTAGGACAATTATGACAACGTAATGGAGTCCTAAATGTTTAAAAACATTCGGTGCCAGGTCGTGGACTGGACGTCCATTGTGTTTCTAGAGTCGATTCTTTTGACTATCGACTATCTCTTGATATTAAGGCAGTTTTTGGGTGACTTTGGTTTCTTTCTCATGGTCGACCGTAACAGGAGGCTAAGCAGATTTTCACTGGGTCATTTCATACTGTGCCTATATATGCAGGATTCGAGTTGAAGAAAATATCCAACCTTTATCAGGTTTATTTATTTCTCAGGGCCACTCGAGGAATTGTAACTGAAATGCATGGCCATGCTCGAATGATGATTCGTTTATCAGTTAAGTTACTCTCTAGTCGGGAAAACCACTCTTGATATTGATCACTTCTAAAATACGACCTTTGTGAATACGGATTTTGCAAATTGTTTTACATTGACTGGGAGTAATTTTAGGATATGAGAATCAGTTATCGCACATACACTTGTGAGGACAAGTGGGAGTTTGTTGGAGCTTGTGTCCTCCACAGTTAGTGTGATAACGTATATAAATCTCTTATAGGTTCACAAGGGTATACTTAGTATTTTATCAGTTGATTAACGTTTACTTAATAACGGTTGGCTTGCTAGAAGTTTGACGTTATTATCATACTGATGGCGGTGATCAACTGGTCCCTAAAAGTCACACCTAAAGGATGTGTTTGAGAGATATGATTGTATGGAAATATAATCACATTGATGCCTTATATGACTAAAAGGTTAGTCCATGTATTTGACTAAAAAGTTAGTCAATGTGATGATGAGACGATTATTTAATATAATTAAATAATATTAGCTGAGACGAATTAATTGTTAATTCGTAAATTGAATATAACTTGTTATATTTAATTAATGTATATAATGTTAGCTTAAACGAATTAAGATGTTAATTCGTAATTAAACGTAACCAGTTATATTTAATTAGCAAATTATAAATATGCGATATTTATAGTTAAAGTATATATTATACGACATTGTCATAATAAATGATGACGAACCGGTATTAATAAATCGACTACAAACTGTTATGTGTGGACTTATTAATACCTGACGACATATATGACAATTGATAATAATACACATTATATACAATATGATGACAACCAAAAATAAGAAGATTATATCCTTATTTGTTGTGGTGGTCACTCGGTCAAACAAGAATAAAAAGGAAGAAAAATATCTTCCCTCTTTCTCTCCTTTTTCGGTTAAAATAGGTGAGAAGGGAGATCATTTTTCTCACTTATGACCTAATTCTATCATCACACAAAAACCCTAAAAATAATTAACAATTTAGGGATCTCATTCTAGCAAAAAGAGGGGCATTTCTCAAAGCATTTTGGGTGCAACGATTAGGAGAATATCGATCTCGATATTATTCTTAGGCCATATTGCTAGGACAAAAGGTTGATTCTAATCTCTACTATTTTGTTTATGCAATTTCATTTATGACTAGCAATTTCATAATTATAATTTCGTTATAATCCGAATTTTTTGATGAAGTATACCGATATTTCCCACAAATTGGTGAAATTGAGTGATCATTCACAACCACATCTTCCTGAAAGACACTTTTTTCAATAGGAGCATCAACTTGTGATCTTGCCTTGGTTTTAAAAACCGCAGACCCTTGAATACCTTGATTACCTTTCTTAATGGTTAGATAAGGAGCGTAACAAACTTGATCGACTTGAAAAGCTACCACAAATGGGTTATGTCCACAAAGTTTCTTTTTTTTTTTCTTTTACATCTACAAGTCCGTAAACCTTATGGATACTAAGTCCTTGTGGGGAATTATCAAACCAATCACAATTAAACAATATCATCCTATAAACCCTTTGCTCGGTATAATAAGAAAGCTCAATTACTTCATTTAGGGTTCCATAGTAGTCCAACCCTTCAGTTGAATTCACAGAAACCCCATTGCTTAAGGTGGATTTCGAAACATCAACTCCCTCCTTAAAATCTCGAAATTTATAGCCGTTGATGGAATACCGTCTCCAAGACTTCACCATGTTACTAGGACCTAATGCTAAAGCTATTATTAGATGATCCTTCCATCTATGAACCTATGAATATAAAAAAATGTTAATTAAGTTGTTATATTTTTTTCAATATTTAATAAGAAATTCAAATGTGTAGTTTAATTTCAAAGAAAATGTATCATCACTTACTTCATTTCGGAACCATTTCGGAAAACTTTTGTCATGTTTTGTCCAAACATCATCAGAGGACGAGACATCAGGAAATTTGATTTTGATATGTGTCTCAAATTCCCTATAAGTACGAAAAGCATGTTTTAGTTATGTATTACCTATAACTTCAATCTAATTTGATAATTAAAAAACAATTGAGTAATCATGAAGTATTAACTTACTTTTCATAAGTCTCTAAAAATTCTCCACAGTTCCTTACCACATAAAAATGAACTTCTTCATACTCTTTCTCAGTCAAGTACCTCTGTATAGATTTTCCGGTTGTAGTTCCCATGTCATCATTGAATAACTCAGGTAACTTAGATTTTAACTGGTCATCCGAATTTACACCAACATCTAAGTCTTTTGCTTTTGTGTCAATGTTATCTTCGAAATAAAATGAACAAAAATTAGAAATTTCCTCTAACAAAAAATCGTTGCATATTGAACCCTCCACCCGAGCTTTGTTGCCAATCTTTTTTTTTTAAATGATTAAGAAATCTCTCAAATGGATACATCTATCGATATTGAACAGGTCCTCCAACTTTCGCTTCATAAGGTAGGTGAAGAGGCAAATGCTCCATGGAACTGAAGAAAGACGGGGGAAATATCTTCTCTAACTTACATATTATCTCCGTAATGTTTGTCTGCAGACGTTCCATAGAATCAACTCTAGTCGTAGAAGTACACAGGTCTCTAAAAAATTGGCTTATCTCAGTTATTGCATTCTATGAACCTGTCGGGAGCAACTCCTTCAAGGCAACATGGAGTAGTCGTTCCATAAAGACATGACAATCATGAATTTTCATGGAATGCAACACCATCTTTTTATGGTCAACACACCGACTCAAATCTGAAGCATAACCATCCGGGAATTTTAAATTAGCAACCCAGTCACATAGAGCCTTTTTCTCCGCGGTTGATAAAACAAACCTAGATGATATGGGCCGTTTATAACAAAGTTCATTAAAGTCGTCTTTACCCTTAGGGCCAAATTTAGTTTGCCTGGTACATCCATCATGGTGTTGATAAGTTGTTCAAAAAAAATTTTCTCAATGTGCATAACGTCTAAGTTGTGTCGAATCAGCAACGTTTTCCAGTAGGGAAGTTCCCAGAATATGCTTTGTTTCTACCAACCTTCATTCTTATCTTTCAATCTTTTCAATTCTTGATCAGAAGTGTTTAGCGGGATTTTCCCTGGAAAGATCCGACCTACTTAATATGTGATCAGGGTATCTAGTTCTGTAAATTATAAGTAGAAATTTCAAAGGGAAATAAATAAGAATGGGGAATAAGTAATGTTGTTGTATTTCTTATCTAGGCTGAATACAAATGTTGTGTGTAAACTTGAGTACAAGAGAAAAAGTAGTGAGTAATCTATAAAATATAAAGAATAATCAATGAATACTTTACAAATGTTTGATGATGCTATTTATATCTCTCAAATGCTAACGTTGGATGCTGCTCAACGTCTCTCTTGGCCGTTGGTAGTTGTTTGCTAAAAAATAGGGCACATTCCATATTAATCCGCTTGACTTAGTCTTCTTCAACAAACATTGGCCTGTTGTGTTATGCACGATCTAATGTGTGAGAATAGGATGCTTTTTGGAGTTGGACTAGGTCTTCCATGAAAATAAGACATGATCATTTCCCGTTATGTAACCGTTATGTTTCCTGTCAATTCAATCCGGCTTGTTTAAGAGCTCTGCCAGGCTGTTCTATGCTTTCCTTTCTTGGCAGCAGACTTTTCTTTCAAGGTTCAATAGGTTACCTGCCCTGGAATATACTTTAATTGTCAAATAGTAGTCACTTTTGTCCGGACCTTGGTTTTCCCACTTAGCCTAATTATGTCAGGCTAGACTGAGGTCGGTCCAGGCTAAATTGGGCTCAACAATTGCCCCTTGACATCTCATCCATGCTGGATCCGGCCAGGGGTAAGATGTCAATTGATCGGGGCTAAAAAATAAAAAGAATCATAGTTGTTTGAGGAATCTTAAACTTCTTGTGACCGTTGGATGCGGCAACGACTATCTCAATGATGTCATGCTGACAGATTTGTGTTTCCTATGGTTTTTAAACCGTTAAGCCACACTTTTCCTCCTATAAATATGCGTTTAAGGATGAATTCAACATCTACCAAAATTCTTCTTTCTTGTTTGCTATATTCTCTCTAAGAGATCTTCCTAATTTCTCAGAAAAAAACCCTAATTTATTTTCTGCAATTTCCACATAAAACTTCTCCCAACTTCCATAAAATTATTTACTTGTGAATTTTGAAAAACATGGGAGCTAAAAAACGTCAAAAACATGGGAGCTAAAAAACGTCCTGCTTCTCAGAAGGCTACAACCAGTCCTGATCCGACAGAAGCCCGTGAGGAGGAGGTAGTTAAGATAGATCCTCCTGCCCGCGTTATATCTTTTAGGTACCAAGATTTTATCTTTACTGCTCTTCGATCACTTGAGTCTACTTTTTCTGAGGAGAATTAGCTAAAAACAAATTATGAGGGGATTTTAAGAGAGAAAAAATTGATCCCTGATTCAGCTGAAGTCTGGGTCCCTGAATCTTGTCCTGTTAGGGCCAACTGGACATCACTATGCTGGTTTTGTATCTATGAATGGGCCTTCAAGGCTGGTTGCAAGCTGCCCTTTACTCCTTTAATGATTGACACCATTCGGGCCATGGAGGTATCTCCTTTCCAAATTCTGCCGATGGTTTGGAAGCTGGTTCATTCTATTGAGAATTTATGTGCCAAGCATAATCTCACAATTACTTTGAATGATATCAAGGCAGTGTATCATCTAAAAAATCATTCTGCTGGTCGTTTTAATTTGCGGATTAGATCAAAGATGTTTCAGCTGATCACCAACCTGGATTTGGGTGATGATAAAGGCTGGGCGAAAACTTACTTGTTTGTCCGGATTGAGAGTCTGGGATCTGGCCTGGACAATTTGAGGTATCCTGCCATGGAGAGTGGTAAGTTTCCTGCATCTTTTGATTTATACATATTTTATTTTGTGTATATTTGAAGTATGTAAATTTTACCTGAGTGTTTGAGGATGTTTGTAGCTCCTGATTGGAGTTTTGATCCTCTTGATGAGGAGTTTGTTGCGAGGATAGAGGCTTTCCTGGCTCTTCCTGAAGAAGAGAGAACTTGGCCTGGCAGTTTAGGCAGGGATTTGGCTGCCCCGGTACATGAGGCCTAAGCTAAGTGGTATTAAGGCGCCTAAAGGCAAGCTTACCTCTTCTGCCCTTTCCTGTATGTCTTCTTTATTCTTTTATGTTGATGATTTTCTTTTTCCTGTTGGTTTCCTGCAATTTATACGTGTTTCTTTTGTTTATCCAGTATATAGATCTTCTGCTAGGCTGGCTAGCTTTAGTGCTGCTGATTTGAAGGCTGTGGTTGCCAAGATTTCTGAGCAGTCTAGGAGTCAGAAGGCTACTGGTAGTGGGAGTGATAAAACACTTAATATTCTAGTTTCTAATGCCCGGGTTCAAAGGGGGCCAACTCAGCTTGTGTCTCCTGAGGTCGTTCAGGCGGCCAAAAGGAGAAAAGAGACTATTATAACTGAAGAGGCGGAGGAAAAGGAAGAGTCTATCCAAGCCCAACCAATCAGAAGTATCAGGGAAATCCCTGCCCAGGTTGGCGATATAGAAGCTGCCCGGGAACAGATAAATGATTGTTCTACTAACATTGATAACCAGCTGTTATCTGGTTATGCTGCTGAGTCTTCTGCCAAGGATGTGGCTCTCCTGACCTCTCTTATGACGAATGCTGCTGTTGTTGCCTCCCAAGCCAAGGAGGTTGGTTATAGCTGTATTTTCCATGTATTGATTTTTGCTTTAGACTTAGTCAATAAGCTTTCCTTGCTTCTTTTAAGGGTTTGGATGCAGGGTTGATTAGTGCTTGCCAGCTAAGGGATGCCCGGGCCAAAATTAGCAGCTTGGAAGAGAGGTTGGATAGGGTTAACCATGAGTTAGATTTGTCTAGGGATATGAAACGGTACTTCAGTCCCAGCTTGGGTCAGCCAGAGAAGCGTCCAGGGCTGCACATGCATGTGAGGTGGCAGCCAAGAATGCCGAGAAGGCGGTCAGGAAAGAGCTTGAAGCTGTGAGACGGGAACTTGAAGCTGTAAAAAGGGAGCTGCTTCCTGAAAGACAGGCTATGCAGGATCAGTTGAAGAAAAATGAAGAGCTTGGTGCTGAAAAGGAGTTGGTTGAGGCGCGGCTTGCTGATGCTGCCCAATATTTCTTTGGTAAAGGTCTGGTCGATGCCATGAGAGATCCTGAGTTTGATAGGGCTAGGTGGGATCCGGATCGGGACGAGACAGCTCTGGATGCCAAGTATCCTGACTTGGCCAACTTGGGGCAGGAAGAAAAAGTGGACTCTCCTCCTTCCAAGGAGAAGTCTGCTGATCACGAGATGGTGGAGGGCTGTGGATCGGTTTCTGATTCGAAACCAGTTTAAATCTTTGTTTTTGCCGAGGTTTGGTTTAGCCAATCCAAGGGGGATGTCCCTGGAATGAATATTTATTATCACTTTTAAGGTAGATTGATGGGTAGGTCCCATCTAGAGGGGAAGTCCCTGGTTTTAATATTTTGGTGGTCGATCAGCTGTGTCTGGTTGACCTTTATATAACTAATATTTTGCTTTCTGCTATTTGGGTTTGTGTTTTTGAGATGTGTTTGAGTAAGGTCATAGTTTTTGTAGTGGGTCAATTCAGGATTCATAGTGTTTGTATTTCTACTGGATCAGGCCAGTTAGTCTACTTGATCGCGCCAGGTTTTCGCGCTGGATCTTGACCAGGCTTTTGTGATGGATCTGGCCAGGCTTTCGTGCTGGATCTGGCCAGGCTTATATGTTATGGGTGGTGTATTTGCCTGTCTGGAGGGCTTATGACCCATTTAGGACAAGCAAATCAGGGAGAATATCCCCTATCCTGTTATTCGGACTGAGCTCAGTATTTTTAAGGCCTTTTTTGAGAATTTCGCAATTGAAAGTTGGATAATTTTTATATATGTGTGGTATGTATGCTAGTGGAGTGGCCCTCAATATTGAAAATTTGTTTAAGTAGAGTGTCAACTAAATGAATGCACTTTGTAAGTAAACAAGTATTCAAGATTCAGTTTGATAAAAGCTAAAGAATAAAAGAAGAGAATTTTATATTAACAAATAATCAGGCGTATAGCAAGAAGAAACATGTAGGATATATTTATTCATGTAACAGCAAGTATCATACACGTAGTTGCATATCAGGCCAGGCAAAAAAGGTAAAGTAAAGATTTTTACCTGGGCTAAGGAGTGTATTCTATATGTGAAATAATTTTAAGTGTGCAACATTCTAGGCTCTGGGAATCATCTCGCCATCCAGGGTCTGTAGCCTGTAGGCGCCCTGACCGATGATTGAGTCGATCAGGTAGGGACCTTCCCAGGTTGGAGCCAGTTTGCCTGCACTTTTCTCTTTAGTATTTGGGAAAACTCTTCTGAGAACAAGGTCTCCTATTTTGAATAGTCTGGCCTTGACACTCTTATTGTAACTTTTGGCCATTGTTTGCTGGTAGGCTGACAATCTGATGTTGGCTGCATCTCTTAATTCTTCTGTTAAGTCCGAACTGTCCTCTATCAGGGGAGCGTTGTCTGCTACTGTGTTTAGGCTACATCTGGCTGATGGAATATCAATTTCTGCTGGAATCATTGCTTCACACCCATAGACCAGGGAGTATGGGGTTTGGCCTGTGGCTGTTTTAGGCGTAGTTCGGTCAGCCCATAGGACCAAGGGGAGTTCTTCAGCCCATCTGCCTTTTCTTCTTTTTAGCTTTTTCTTCAGGCAACTAATTATTACTTTGTTACTGGATTCCGCCTGACCGTTGGCTTTTGGGTAGCCTGGTGTGGATGTTACCAGGTTGATATTCCATTACGCGCAGAAAGTTGCTGTTCTTTTTCCCATAAACTGCGTGCCATTGTTAAAAACTATTTCTGAAGGTATCCCATATCTACATATGATGTTGCGTTTGATGAATGATATGACATCCTTTTCTTTGACTTGTCTGTATGAATATGCTTCTATCCATTTGGAAAAGTAGTCAGTCATTGCTAACATGAAGACTTTCTGTCCAGGTGCTTGAGGTAATTTGCCTACTATGTCCATGCCCCATTTCATGAACAGCCAAGGGGCAGAGATTGAATGTAGTTCTTCGGATGGCTTGGATGTATAGTCCATGAATTTGACAGGCTTTGCATTTAGAGCTGAATTCCAGATAGTCGGCCCTCAGTGTAGGCCAAAAGTAGTCTGTCCTAAGTACCTTGCTTGCTAGACTTCTTCCACCTTTATGATTGCCACAGTGTCCTTCATGGATTTCTGATAGTATCTGTTCAGCTTCTTGTGGTTCCAGGCATCTGAGGTACGGTCCAACCTGTGATCTCTTGAAAAGCACATTATTAATAATGGTGTATGAAACAGCTTTGATTTTAAGTTCTTTGGCATCTTGTTTGTTCAGGGGTAAAATTCCCTGCTGGAGCCAATCGTAATAAGGTTTTGTCTATGAATTAGCAACATATATTGGAAAGGTTTCATCATGTTTATTTATTGCAGGTTCCAATAAATGTATAATGGGGATCTTATCAAAATCAGGGGGACTGAAATTAGATCCTAGGCCGGCTAGGGCGTCGGCCTGGGTATTCAAGTCCCTGGATATTTGATCAATATTAAAATTGCGAAATTTACATTTTAAATTTTTCACAACTTCTAGGTAGCATCATTTTTGAGTCTTTTGCAGTATAAACTCCATTTACTTGATTTGAAATGAGGAGGGAATCAGTACGTACCTTTAGATTTTGTACACCAAGGTCAATATATACCTTTAACCCAGCTATTAGGGCTTCATATTCAGCTTCGTTATTGGTAGCTTCAAATGTACAACTTATAGCATGTACTATCTTATACCCTGTGGCGATTTTAGTACTACACCCAGGTCAGTGCCCCTCATATTAGTTGCACCATCGACAAACAAGGTTCATTCTAGGTTTGTCTGGTCGTTGGTCAGTCTATTTACTTCTTTAATTAGGACAGGCTCAAGGGTAGGACTGAAATCAGCCACAAAATCTGCTAATGCCTGCGACTTAATTACTGTCCTGGGTTCAAAGGTTATGTTATAGGTGCTAAGCTGGACTGACCATTTTCACATTCGTCCGGACAGTTCAGGTTTTCTAAGGACAGACTTTATAGGTAGGTTGGTTCTAACTATTATAGGGTGGCTCTCAAAATAAGGTCTTAATTTAGTGCAACTCATAATTAAAGCCAAAACATACTTTTTAAGTAAACCATACCTCATTTCTACATCTAGTAGACTTTTACTTACGTAGTAAACAGGGTGTTGTTGTCCGTCCATTTCTTTGACCAGGACTGCACTGACCACAGTCTCTGTGACTGATAGATATACCGTCAGGGGTTCATCCTTGACTGGCTTGGCCAGCAAAGGAGGTGAGGATAGATATGCGTTCAGGTCGTCAAAGGCTAACTGGTGGTCAGGAGTCCACTGGAAGTCTTTGTTTTTCATGAGCAGGTTATAAAATGACTTGCACCTCTCCGATGACCTGGAAATGAATCTATTCAGGGCGGCTACTCTTCCTGTCAATTTTTGTATATCCTTGACACTTTTTGGTGGTTCCAGCTCCGGGATAGCTTTGATCTGTTCAGGACTGGCTTCGATCCCTCTTTTTGTCACAATATTGCCCAAGAACTTGCCTGCTGAGACTCCGAAGTGGCACTTGGACGAATTTAACTTCATGTTGAATTTTTCCAGTATTTGGAATGCCACTTCCAGGTCTTTGACATGGTCCTCTGCTTTCTTTGATTTAACCACCATTTTATCAATGTAGACTTCCATGGTGTCTCCAATTTGATATTTAAACATCATGTTGACTAGCCTTTGGTAAGTTTCCCCTGCATTTTTCAATCCAAAAGGCATGGCAGTATAGCAAAAAATTCTCTTTCGGTAATGAAGGTTGTACTCTCTTGGTTCGGAGGTGATGTGAACATTATTTGCGCACATTTAGTCCCCTAATTGAGCCAATTTTGCATACTATTATAACATTTTATGGCCATTTTATCCGTCAAAACCTTCCTATTTGCTTTTCTATCGCATTTCATATGTTTTGTAGGAAAGAAGATAATAAGGCGGAAATTCCCGTCTTTTATGCGTATTCGGAAGCTATTTGACAATATTTGATGGACTAGTATGAAGAGGAAGCGAGAACTAAAGGCCAATCCCACAAGAATAAAGTGAAAATGAAGGAAAGGGAAGAATAAAAGAGAAAACGAGATAGCCCTCCAACCCGTGCGGATTCTCTAGAATCCGGCCATCCCCAAACCACAGAAGACGTGCGTCTTCTCCCAAATCCGCCCGTCTTCCCCTTCTACAATCTGCCCATCCCGACAACAATCCGCCCGGATTCCTTCACAGCACAATTTCGTCTTCTTCAAGCTTCAAAGAAAGAAGCCCTTCCTTCGAAAAATACCGGCTTCTCCCTGCTCAATCTAAAAAGTGTAATTACTAGTTTAGCCCTTAGTTAACCCTAATGCATCCACCTAATTTCCACTATAAATACCCCATTTGTAATAATCAAGGGGGGGATCTTTATTAAGTTTTTAAAGTAGAAAATCCTTCTTTAGATTAGATTAGGAGTAGATTAGAATAGATTACTCTTTAATCTTTCCACAAATCTCACATTAATCTCTCCTTAATTATTGTTCAAGTTTGTTACTTTTGGGTAATTGAAGATTATTGGGTTATTATTGAAGGATTGACAACCTTTCATCAATCAATCAAGTTTCTTCTATTATTCTTTGCTTTATTATTTGGATCATCTCAAGGATGGTATAATTCCTTTACTCTTTAATCTTTATTGTTCATTTCTTCATTCTATTATCATGTTTATACTTGTTGTGATGATTGACACCATTAATGACATGTTTCCCATGATAATGAGTGAGTAGTTTCTTTAGCTAGGATTAATGGGTAATTAGGAAAAACAAACATGGGATTGATTCATGCTTAATCTAATATGTTTTCACATGATTAAATTGCTTGCTTTTTGTGATGTCAACTTTATGCACATGTTATGTTTGATGAAATGCTAAGCCTATGAATCCTTGCATTTACAACCATCTCTTATCTACTCAACTAGACTTATAAGATATAAACCAACTCGAGTCTTGTTAGACCATGCATAGAAGTTGAATAGGAGGAAAGTAAGTTGACTTGTAGGTGTTGTACAATCTAATCGATTCGGCTCCGGGATCCAACTCTTCCTAAGAACCGTAAGACATAAACCAACTCGGTTCCTCCACAATATTAATTGCTTGCAACCTTGTAAACATGTTTGTATGATCAACACCATGAATCCCCTATGACCCCATGATATCCTAGCACTTTTAATCATTTGTTTACATCTTTCCTTTTATTGCTTGTTTTACTTTATCGCTTCCATTAATCTAGGACACAACTACAAACCCAAACAAATTGTGACACTAGCATAAATTGAGATAGATAGACTTAGAACCTAAAGCACACCGTCCCATGGATCGACCTCGACTTACCGCTAACTAGTTGTATGTTGAGTATTATAAATGTGTTTGATTGGATGTGTGACGACCAACTCTTGTCTATCAAAATGGCGTCGTTGCCGGGGACGGTGTTATGTGATTAAGTTCTTACTTGTTTGTCTATTTTGATTTTGCTTTCACCTTGAGGAACTTGTTCCCCAAGGTTTGTTTTTACCGTTTTCTTGTAGTTTCCATGTTTGTAGTTGTACCTTTATCTTGACCATGTTTATGCAAGACTTGTCATATGGAGTATGTGGTGGATCTTTTGAGTATGACTATGGGTATGGGGAGATTGAGGAGCTAGTCAACACAAACCTACCTTACTATTTGTACAATAAAAATCCTAACCACTACCCCAACTTTTCCCACCAAAATCACCACATCCAATATCAACAACAACCACCCACCCAATACCCACTTCATAATGAGTTTCAATTGCCATAATACAACCACTTTCACACTTACCCACAACAAGAAGATGAACCCATTCAAAATGTGATTCTCCAAATGATGGGAGATCAACAAAACTTCTTCAAACGAATGATAGAGGAGAGCCAAAAGAGGGACAATGTTCTTAAAGGCATTGTTGCCCAAGGTGAGGAATTGGAGATCCAAATCACCCAATTTAAAGAATCCCAAGCAATCACTCCCCACCGTTTTTTGGACATTGAGCATAAATGCGAATTTGAAGTAGTAACTTTTGATATGGAAAGTGAGAAATGTGAAGAGCCTATCTCCTTGAGCTCTTGTGACTATGAAAGTGTTGTGTTCAATGAGGAAGATATGAAGTTGAGTAAGCCAAACACTCTCAACCTTTGTGAGTATGAGGGTGTGTCCTTTGAAGTGAATGTTGGGATGTTGGAGAAAAAGTTAAATGAAGCCCCCATTTATGATTCGTATGAAGATAGCAACAATGATGATGAGCCTAACGGATGGACTCACAATATCACCTTGCTTGAGGAGCCTATCCTTGAGACATTTGAGATACCCTATCATGAAGAAGAACGCCCTTCCTTTATTCTTTGTGAAGACAACTTGACACCTATCATGGAGCCAATGGTCATTGAAGAGGATATGGTAGATCTTCTTCAAAAGGCCAAAGTTTCATACAAGAGCTACTTGGTGAAAAAGCTCAAGGAGAAGATTGATCGAGAAGCCACTTGCAAAGATTTGGCGCTCACAATGACAACTTCTAAAGAACTCGATCATCAATGCCATGAAAATTCTCCTTTCACCTTGGAAGGATTGAAAAATCAAAATGCTATCATCACCACCAAGATTGAAGAAGAAGTTGGTAAGTGGAAGTCTACGGATGAAAATGAACCACACTTCATGCCTAGTGTTGACAAGAATCATGGGCTCGTTTATTTGAAGAATTGGGAAAGCTCTAACGCTAAGGACAACGCAAGGGAAAGAACATTCTACAAACTTCCTTGGCCAAACTTCATATTCAAATTGAGCAACCCATACTTGTGCTTATTTGGAGCTTGTTCACAAGCTTTTGATCTCTTATTAAGAGCCCTAAGCTCTATGGATAAGAACTTCTATGATTTGAACTAGTTTGGTGGAGTCCTATCTCAAACCACCATTTGTAAGATAATTCTTGGAACCTTTCACTTTGTATAATATTGTACATTATTGCATTTGCATTTAATTTCTTGCATGAGAGTGGTGAGAGAGAGTAATCTTACATTTTTAATGAGCGAATTTCAGAAAAAGATAAGGAGGAATAGCAAACCGGTGAAGGGGTATGTTATTGCAAGGAAAAGAAAAGAAAAAGAAGAAAAGGGAGCTGAAGACGCCCGGATTTAGAGGAGGACGCCCGTCCAGGTCCCACGTCAGAAAAATGGTTAGCGCTGTAGCAGAAGACGGGCGGATTCTTCACAAAACGCCCGTCCTGGAAGAAGCCGTCCGTATTCTTTGCGGGACGCCCGTCCCGTATGTCACCCAAAAACAAGATTTTGCGCTGCACCAGAAAACAGGCGGATTTAATTCACGACGTCCGTCCTAAGTCCCAAGACGCACGTCTTCTTCCTGCTCTCAACTGGGAAAAATCCCTGCATCAGAATCCGCCCGGATTCAGGCCAAGACGCCCGTCTTCTATTCTCTCGAGACGCCCGTCCCGAAAAGAATCCGCTCGGATTGTCCTGTTTTTTCGGATAGACCAGATATGACCCACCCGTATCCGCTCGGATACCCCCTTTCTTCTATATAATCACCCCCTTTCTTCCTCATTTCTTCACCTTATCAAACCCTAAAACACTCATCTCCATCCTCAAAATCACACCTCCTCTCAAGAACACCCCATCACCCACATCAAAATGGCACCATTGATGAACCTCAAGGGAAAGGCCAAGAAATTGGTTGAATCCATCGGAAAGAAGCGCAAGGGATTGACCTCTTCAATGCCACGGGAGGTAGTGCTACCAAGGAGCTCCCAACCCCTAATGAGGGGAGGAATTTAACAACTTGACTACATCCAAGAGGTGCTATTTGAATCCGATGACCACCGCATGAATTTTGTCAAATTACTAGGTAAGAACTACGAACCCACTCAATTCGTAGATACTAGGGTGTTGGAAATCCTTAAGATAAGGTACCCTACCAAGATGTTCTTTAATGGTCTTGGCATTGGGAAACTTTTCCATGCCCATGAGGAGACGTACCTTAGTCTCACCCTTGAATTCTTGAGTAGCCTTCGCATTGTAACGAATACCCACACCGATGTGGGTATGGAGTTTAGGTTGTGCAACCTAGACCATCATCTTTCACTTGAGGAGTTCGCCTACGTTTTCGGTCTTGTAGTGCCCACCAATTATACCGAAAAACCCGATAATTTCGGTGTGGACCTTCTTTGGAAGGCTATCTCCGGGAGGGATTTTATCCATCCAAAGCTTTGCCATACCTTCGCCATCCAACATCCGGTGATTCGATTAACCGAGCGCTTTGTGGCCGGTACCATCAATGGGAGGTACGAACAAGATAGGTGTACTCTCATCGATTTAACCTTTCTTGAATCCTATTTGAATGTTCGAGTGGTGAGGCGTTATAACTTCAATACGCCACTTGAGATACTTACTAGGTTCAATGATTTTGCTCAAGGAACCACTCAACTGAAGACCTTCGTGATGGGAGGTCTAATTACTATTTTGGCCCACCACCTTTGTCCCGGGTTCAATGCTCGAGGGACCTATACTCCTCTTAAGGGGAGGACTTTGATTGATGAGCACACCATCTTCAACCATCACCGATGGTGTAACTACACTCGAGACGAGAGTGTAGAGTGGCACACCAAAGGATGCACTTCAATGATCCTTGAAGGTTGGAATATACCGGGCATTGACCCAATATTGAGCCCATACTCGCCTCCACCAAGCTACCTCCTTGATATCCAAATTCTTGATAATCCCCCTCAAAGGGAAGAGCCGCACCGCCAAATACCTCGTGGAGCACCGGGAAGGCCTATTCGCCCACCCTCCTATGTACCCATCCCACCATACCCTACCCCATATACCGAGTTTAGGCCGGAAATCCCCAATACCCCGGGTATTAATGATTTGATGAAACTCATGAATAGAGTGGACCTCGGGGTACATGAAGGGAGGGTCGACAACTACTTGGCCCTTTACCCCAAATACTATAACATGGCTCAACAAGGGTATATTGACCCCAATGGTCCTAAGCCCTCTTGGGCACAACCAGAGCTCTTGTTCCCTAATCAAGGGAACCAAGCTTGGGGTCGCGATGGCGGAGGGCATTCTAACCAAGGTGGAGGGTACTCGGGGCAAGGGGGAGAATTTGACCAAGGAGGGTATTGGGGTCAAGCAAGCGGGTATGACCAAGCCAGGAGCTCTCATCGCTATGGCTATGATCAAGATGAGGATGACGAGTGAAAGAAGCCTACCTTACCACTTCCATTTGTATGATACCCATCTCTCTCTCTCTCTCTCTCTCTCTCTCTCTCTCTTTTGTACATACATTGCATTTAGTGTAGTTTTCGCATGCATTTGTATCATATTTCATTTGCATTGGCTAGTTCATATAGTATAGTTTGCATTGTAATATATCTCACATAATCCACGTAGATAGTTGCATATAGACTAGAATTCATGCATAGTCACTAATGACCAATCCTATTCTTTTCTACACTAGAGATAGTGTTTAAATCGGTTTGGGGAGTTTTGATCATAGGTGACCATAGTTTACTAGAAAACATGCATCATATAATATAGTTTAGATTGCATTCATTTGTTATATATGTCATATAGAATTGCATTTAGCTAGAGCATGCATGCGTTCTTATCATATCATTGCATTTGTACTTCATTTCAAAAAAATCAAAAATCCAAAAACATGTATTTCCTTTTTATTCCTACTCCTACATGTACATTGAGGACAATGTCCAAAATAAAGTGGGGGATGGGAATTTATATTCCAAAAAACATAAAAATTGAAAAATTTCGAAAAATCCCAAAAATATGTTCTTTAATTTCATAAAAACAAAACCCATAAAAATTTGAAAAATTGAAAAACTCAAAAACATGTTCATTTCCTTTGTAGTGTAGTCTTATATATATTGTTGTATATATTGTGTTTGTTCTATCCTTTTTCACATTGATCGACTATGCCACACCCGAGACATGAGGATCATGAAGACCGCATGGTATGATCTTTCCAATCTCCTTTTTCCTCTTTATGTTAATGACTATGTGGCTTTATTTTGATTGATGCGGTATAACAATGTGAACTTAGGACTTGCATTTAGTTTATATGTCATATTAGTTGGTAGAATCACTTGCATTAAGATGTATATATTAGTTGCATCATGGCATATAGTTGCATTTAGGTAAAATTTTTGAAAAGTGCCTAATTGAGAACTTTGATAACAGCAACTAAGCCATTACAAATACTTTTTCAACTTAAGACTTCGCCTACTAGAATGGTTGTAAAACACCCTAGATAGTGTCATACTAGTGTCTTTTGACCTATGACCGAAAGCCTAGTCAAGGGTTTGCATGTGAGTCACCTATTCCAACCCCGTGATGCGATGTGGACTTGGTTAACTTGTCTAGGTGACCTTGATTGACCTTGTGGTAAGGCAACCCAAAAATACTTTCTATCAATAAGTTTGAAGTGCTCATTTCGAAAATTTTGTCATGTGGAAGTAATTTATTGCTAAGGAAACCTCAAATGTTATGAAATGTTGAAATGTTGAGAAATTTAGTTGTCT
The DNA here is from genome assembly GCF_048544455.1 of Silene latifolia. Lineage (NCBI taxonomy): Eukaryota > Viridiplantae > Streptophyta > Magnoliopsida > Caryophyllales > Caryophyllaceae > Silene > Silene latifolia. The sequence continues at coordinate 203,583,098 of NC_133538.1, forward strand.
TGATGGAGGCGTACCACTTCGATGTGCTTTGGAGAGAGATCCATTGAATTGGGCCCCCACACGGTTGTGAATTCGACCGCCCAGAGACAGAGTGACTATCACCCCGAAAAGCTATTGTCTAGAGGTTAACCGGTTGCCTAATAAGCGATCGGCGAAAGCAAAGGACACTAGCCCGGAAGGGACAAACCCCATCTTAAATTTTTGAAATGTGAAAGTTGAATGAGGTCAAATTTTGAATACTAGTCATATCCACCCTTGTTTATAAATATTTGAGCATTTCATTCCCAAAAAGCCTTTTGTCAAACCACTTTGTCGAGCTTGGGACGATCCATGACCTTTACTTTTGTAGAGAATTCGAGACTTGTCATGTCATATGCTACTAGCATCATAGGGATCATCATTCCACCACCATCCGATCGCTCTTGACGAAAGCATTTGGAAATTGAGGACGAAAGTAGTCTAGTTTAACGCCATTTGGAGGTGATTTAGTGTCATCCTCTTAGCCTTAGTAATTTTTTGAACTAGTATTTGTGAAGGGTTATATGCTCTTAAATTTGTTCTCTTTTGGTTGCCTCCGCCACTTGATGAGGAAGTGGCTATTCCTTTTGTAGATGCATCCATTATTCGTTTTTGTGTGCTTAATGTTTGGATGTGTCGCCATTTTGACAAGACCCACCTTGCCTTGAAAGAAGGCATCCTACCTCATGGTTGTCTTGTTGTGAGTTGAAGGGGCGGAGTGAGATCCGCCAATTGTCTCATATCGGCTATATTAGTCGGCTAGTTTAAATAAAGGTCTAGTTTTAGTCACCTCTTTACTCGGGACGAGTAAAGGTTCGGTTTGGGGATATTTGATGTGAACATTATTTGCGCACATTTAGTCCCCTAATTGAGCCTATTTTACATACTATTATAACATTCTATGGCCATTTTATCCGTCAAAACCTTCCTATTTGCTTTTCTATCGCATTTCATATGTTTTGTAGGAAAGAAGATAATAAGGCGGAAATTCCCGTCTTTCGTGCGTATTCGGAAGCTATTTGATGATATTTGATGGACTAGTATGAAGAGGAAGCGAGAACTAAAGGCCAATCCCACAAGAATAAAGTGAAAATGAAGGAAAGGGAAGAATAGAAGAGAAAACGAGATAGCCCTCCAACCCGTGCGGATTCTCTAGAATCCGGCCGTCCCCAAACCACAGAAGACGTGCGTCTTCTCCCAAATCCGCCCGTCTTCCCCTTCTACAATCCGCCCGTCCCGACAACAATCCGCCCGGATTCCTTCACAGCACAATTTCGTCTTCTTCAAGCTTCAAAGAAAGAAGCCCTTCCTTCGAAAAATACCGGCTTCTCCCTGCTCAATCTAAAAAGTGTAATTACTAGTTTAGCCCTTAGTTAACCCTAATGCATCCACCTAATTTCCACTATAAATACCCCATTTGTAATAATCAAGGGGGGGATCTTTATCAAGTTTTTAAAGTAGAAAATCCTTCTTTAGATTAGATTATGAGTAGATTAGAATAGATTACTCTTTAATCTTTCCACAAATCTCACTTTAATCTCTCCTTAATTATTGTTCAAGTTTGTTACTTTTGGGTAATTGAAGATTATTGGGTTATTATTGAAGGATTGACAACCTTTCATCAATCAATCAAGTTTCTTCTATTATTCTTTGCTTTATTATTTGGATCATCTCAAGCTTGGTATAATTCCTTTACTCTTTACTCTTTATTGTTCATTTCTTCATTCTATTATCATGTTTATACTTGTTGTGATGATTGACACCATTAATGATATGTTTCCCATGATAATGAGTGAGTAGTTTCTTTAGCTAGGATTAATGGGTAATTAGGGAAAACAAACATGGGATTGATTCATGCTTAATCTAATATGTTTTCACATGATTAAATTGCTTGCTTGTTGTGATGTCAACTTTATGCACATGTTATGTTTTATGAAATGCTAAGCCTATGAATCCTTGCATTTACAACCATCTCTTATCTACTCAACTAGACTTGTAAGATATAAACCAACTCGAGTCTTGTTAGACCATGCATAGAAGTTGAATAGGAGGAAAGGAAGTCGACTTGTAGGTGTTGTACAATCTAATCGATTCGCCTCCGGGACCCAACTCTTCATAAGAACCGTAAGACATAAAACAACTAGGTTCCTCCACAATATTAATTGCTTGCAACCTTGTAAACATGTTTATATGATCAACACCATGAATCCCCTATGACCCCATGATATCCTAGCACTTTTAATCATTTGTTTACATCTTTCCTTTTATTGCTTGTTTTACTTTATCGTTTCCATTAATTTAGGACACAACTACAAACCCAAACAAATTGTGACACTAGCATAAATTGAGATAGATAGACTTAGAACCCAGAGCACACCGTCCCATGGATCGACCTCGACTTACCGCTAACTAGTTGTATGTTGAGTATTATAAATGTGTTTGATTGGATGTGTGACGACCAACTCTTGTCTATCAGGAGGGTGCATGTTTATTTGATTGAATCCACTTAAGGCATTCATGAATGTTAGCATCTCGTGGCCTGCGATGGCATCTACCATGGCATCAATATGTGGCATGGGGAATGTATCCTTTGGATAGGCTTTGTTTAGGTCGGTGTAGTCCACACAGACTCTCCATTTGCCATTCTTCTTCTGGACGACTATCACATTGGCTAGCCAGTCAGGGTATATCACTTCCCTGATCATTCCCATGTCTAGTAGCTTGTCGACTTCTTGGTTGATGATCTCATTTCTTTCTGCAGCAAATTTTCTTCTTTTTTGTTGTACAGGCTTAAACGACTTGTCAATATTTAACTTATGAGTTATAATGTCAGCATCTATACCAGTCATGTCAAAATATGACCAAGCAAAACAAGACATCTTAGTTTTAAGAAAGCTGACCAGAGTGGGCCTGACCGAGTCAGGTGCATCGGATCCCACAAGTACTTTCCTGTCAGGATATTCTTGGTCTAGGATGACCTCTCCTGTCTCCATCTGTGATTGAGCTATATATTCACTCCTGAAAGGGGACTTTAATTGCTATGCAAGGGACTTACCCGACTTTGAAGGTTTCAAAGCCTGAGTATAACATTCCTGAGCTGCTTTCTCTTCTCCTCTGATGGTGGTTATCCCCCATTCAGTTGGTATCTTTACACACTGGTGATATGTTAATGGGATGGCTTTGACGTTGTGGATCTAAGGTCTGCCCAGGATTACGTTGTACGAGGACAGGCAATCCAGGACTCTGAATCTTTCATAGGAGGCTACCCCTTCTGCATATGTTGGCAAGTTGATTTCTCCCAGGGTACTCTTTGTTTCTCCGCTAAACCCGACCAGGACACTGGACTTCTTGGTCATTTTTTCTTCATCTATTTTCATAGCTTTAAGGACGTCTAGCATCACTAAGTTAATGAGCTGCCTCCATCTATTAGGATCCTTGACACCTTAGCTGTACCAATTTGCATAGTAATCACTAGGCTGTCATGGTGCAGATCTGGTACTCCCTGCAACTCCGGGTCATCAAAAGTAACAGCGGGTAATGATTTAGATCTAAAAGGAGATTGGAGTTTTGACTCCCTGGTAACTCTCTTGGCGGCGAACTGGCAAGCCACAGATTTCTGAGTCTCTGTTTATGAATTTAACTTCGTAGATGGAGGGAGGAGGAGGAGGAGGATCCCTGCTGTTCCCTGGATCTCTTTTGCCTGATCCTTCATCTTTGCCTCTGGGTTGCTGGATCAGATCTTTCAGGTAGCCTTTCTTTAGGAGGAACGCCACTTGTTTCCTGGCTGAATGCATTCTTCTGTGGTATGTCCAATGTCCTGGTGGAAGTCACACCATCTTGAAGGGTCCTTCCTGGGATTGTCCGATTTCTTGGGCCATCTGACTGTGTCTCCCAAGTTCTCCAGGCGTTTGATTAACCCTGCAGTATTTATAGAGAAGTTATATTCAGGAATAGTTGGTAGGCTAGAAAGGTTACCTTTTCATTACTGTGCCATATTGACTTTAGACCGGTCAGGCCTAGAATATGGTGCTGATCTGGGGTCGCTTCATTTGTGGTAGGAACGTTTTCTGTTGGTGTGGCCATAGCTTTGCTTTCCTCCGGATGAGTTTGTCCTGAAGTTGAGATCTTCTTCCAGTCTGACATGCTTTAGGACAATAGACTGAACGGTAGCAAAGGTCGGGCAGGCCTTCTTGGTGCGATCTGCATAGATGTCACTGTTAAGCAAGACTCCCTGCCTGAATGCTTCCACCGCCGTTTCCTCGTCACATCTGGGGATGGCCACCTTTTCTTTGACAAATCTGGCCAGGAATCTTTGATGGTCTCGTCTGGGAGCTGCTTCACTCCGAACAGGTTGCTAGGTCTGTTTGCCATATCCCTGCTGCTTACAAACTGTTGGTTGAAGGCATTGACTAGATCCGCGAAGTTCTTGATGCTTCCATTTGGGAGATTGATGAACCACTACAATGCTACTCCGGTCAGGGTAGTGCCAAAGCCTTTACACATGCAAACCTGCCTGAGTTCACTGGGTACCGAGGCTGGTAGCTGTTGGAGTAAGTGTCCCCGACAATAATTTGATCACAATTGTCGATCATATTGATCACATATTTAAATCTCATATCAAGAATACAAAAGGGATGATACATAACATATATAGTCAACTGGTCCACACATATCGGTAATGATTGGCTGGCTAGAGTTTGACATTACTGTCGTGCGACGGTGGTGATCAGTTGATCCCTTGAGGTCACACCTAAAGGACGATTCTCTTAATTGAAAAAGGTTAATCAATTGTATGTCGATACAGATTAATTAATTCCTTAAAATTGAACAAATTATTATCATAAGAAAGAAAATGACATCTTATTATAATGTGATTAAATACGATTTTATTTAGTAATTTAAGAAGTTATATTACTAAAATTAATCGGTGTTTGCGAAACACGAGAGATGAGAATGATAAGTTAGTTATAATTACAAGATGTTGTGAATTATACTAACTAGTATTTAAATGACCATTTTATGAGAAAGTAATTTTGAATTACTAGTTAATTTGTTAAATGTGATTTATTTAATTTGTAAATGATATTTAATTTGTTAAATATGCATTTTAAACTAAAACATGACATAAGACATGTCATATGTCACATGACATACAATTGTACAATTGACAAAAATAACACGGACTCCATATTACACATCAAAACCGAAATTGGTGGGCAAATTTTAGAACTTTTGTCTTATTCATTTGTCTATGACACTTGATAGTGACATGACTATGGACAAAGGCTTACACAATTTGTCTTGTGAAGACAAAAAGGAAAAAGAAAAATGGTCCATAACCACTTAATCCCACCGGTTTTTGGAGAGAAATATAGAGAGATTTTTCTCCATAATTCATTCTCTCATGTTTTATGAAAACCCAACAACCTTTTCTCTCTTGTTCTTCATAAAATCAAGTTTTATGAATCAAATTTGTACAAATCAAACACTAATAATACTAGTAGTAGTATATGAGTATTAATAATCGATTTTAAGGTAAACCACATTACAAATATCTAGTACATTTAGTTTGTGGGATTTTGGGATAGTCTTGGGTGCTACTTATTAGAGGGTTTCTATTTTGAAGTCATGGATGTTCATCCATTATTGGAAAGCTCAAGAACTAACAAGAATTATATCTTGTTGGTGCCCATAAAACCAAAATCATATAGTAAGAACAATGATTTCTTCTCTTATCTTATTTATGTTTGCATGCATAAGATCTAAAATTTATTTTATGACTAAATAAATTGTTTCATATATGAATATGTAAATTAATGAGATTAATAATTTCTAACAAGCGGTATCAGAGCCTTAGGTTGTTTGCATGCAAATCGGTTTATAGTTTTTCCGAGTTATATGATTAACATACAAAACTAATTAATTTGGTTTTATGAAGATAAACCTTAAAATAAATTTGCATGTTTAAATTTTCTGGTCCTAAAATGTATTTAGGATATTTTGGTTTATTTATGGATTTTTATTGTTCATTTTATATATTATTGGTATTAAAATATGATTTTTATGATAAAAATGTCATTTTTGGACGAAAATTAGCTAAACTTCTGATGGCCTGTAAATTTTCATAATAATATGAGTTGTTATGCTCGAAATAGGGATTTCTCAAGATAAAATCGTATTTAAATGAGAAAATAGGTTAATATGAGTTATATTTCGAATCTGTTCATGGAAATTTAGTATATCGTCACATGAAATTTTACAAGATGTGTGTAAAATATTTGGCTATAATGAAGTCCTTATGCATGATTTATGAATTTTTGATGAAAAATCACATAAATAGTGACTTTAATTAGTAAAAATTGCTAAAACATACTTCATGACTAAGGAAAAACGTCACATATTGCATTTTATCACATATTTCAGATCTAAGAGTGAAAAGTTAAGAAAATAATTTTTCTCATATTTTTATGGTAATTATTGATAAATCCGATAAACCGCAACATTGTTTTTCTCGATAAATTTTCAAAATTTTTAACCTAAGTTTTTGAACATTATGAGTGTCATGGTATTTTTCCAGAATGTTCATGAGTTTGAATTTAGAATTTATTTGAAATTTTTATGATTTATTTGAAGTTTATGACATAATATTGTATTTTTTTGAGTCCATTTATGAACAATATTAAGAAATATAAGTTAATTATTGTCAATATGTTAGTGTAGACTAATTTTGAGTCCTAAGTTTGTTAGGGTAACTAATTTGTACATAAATATGAATTTATGTATTTATTGTGATTATAAAAGGTTAAATCACGCAAATCCGTAAAAACCGATTAATATACGATATTGGCTCCTTAAAGGCGATTTAGCATAAAATTGGGCATGTGCATACATATTATAATGCTGCATTTTAGTTATGATTGTCATATTTTAATTTTATGTAATTTTTGAATTATGTAATTTTACTTAGTATGGCCTTAGTTTTAATTGGTATTGCCCGAAATGTATGGGAATATCGATTCGGTTGTAATTTATTGTGATCTCGTATCACCGTTTTGTAATTTAATAGATTTATTTTTATTTTTAATTACAAATGTATAATAGGAAATTATGTAATTTATTATGTAATTTATTTATTCCGGAGTTCCTTGAAGACGGTGCCACTCGAGAAGGCGATCCATTAAAGAAAGTATTGCCTTGAAATGCATGCCAAGACCAAAGTTCAAGGGACCAAAGGAGTTGGTCTCCGAATTTGTAATAGTTTATTAGGTTTACTATTCTAGGAAGGCCATAATAGGATTTAATTTATGCTTTGCATTTTATTTATATGTTGCATGCATCGCTAAATCGCCATAACTAAAACATGCATCATCTTTTTTATCGAGTTTATCGACCGTGTCAATAACAATTATCGTAGTTCACCACAATAGTTCACTTAAAACGTGATAGATAATAAATTGAGATGACCTCTCGCTAAAACAAACAATTGAGACTTAGCCTTACCAAAAAGTAGAAATCATGAAAACCTATTTCGTGAGGGAGTGCACTCGGCCACACCGGGGTACAAACCTTGTTACGTAGGGGAAGTGGGTGATGAATGTCTATCCACCGAATTCATGTTGATGAGGGTTTTATCGGCCACACCGTGCCCAAGTTAATGTGGGTTTGGATCATGGACACATTTTTTCGAAATTTGGATTGAGCTCAACGGAAGTATTTGTGACCGTAATCGCATGTGTTCCGAGCTAAAGATTAATATTAATGTAATTTTATTGACCAAGAGTTCTAAAAGTAGAATCGATGAAAGAGTTAATCCACCGAGTTATATTGATAAGGGATTCAACGGCCACACCGTGCCCAAGTTAATATGAATTTGGATCTTGGAATCATTTATCAAGTTGGGTAGAGGTCACTATGTAAATGCTTTACTTGTTATTTACAAGTATTAATAAAACGATAAATGTTAAGTTTTCCACTATTCCGTTATCATATTGTTCTATTTCTTTACCGCAATTCATATACGATATCATTTCGATTTTTGATTCAAATCTCCATTAAAACATCGTAACTAAAGACAAATATGAATTTTCTTCTAAAACCTTGAATTATCCATTGTAAGGATCTCTTGTGAAGATTATAGATAAAAGTTATTCGTGATCAAAAGGGTTTTTGATTCTTGACTAACATATCTACTTACAATGAATTGTTTCTCATATGCTTAATTGAGTTAAGTACTTTGAAATGCTATATCATTTTGGTGACTAGATTTGTTGGAAATCAAAATTGACCAAAATACCGCAACCACTTCAATGAAAGTTTTAAGACTAAACGAACGAATGAAGAGTAGTCTTCATGAAATTCAAATTTTGCTTCTCTAAGCAAAGACTCATTGAAATGAGTGGGAGCATTCTCTTAAACCGTTAAGAAAAGGATAAGGTTCTAAGAAGTAAAATTAGAATGGAATTGATACAAGGTAATGTTAAAAGTAACGTTATTGAGAATAGCAATACTAAACCTATCAATCCCGACCGATAAAGTTTCCATTGTCTTAATTGTTGGGCACTAGAAAGGAAACTACCCCAAATTATTGAAGAATCAACAAGTTAGTTGTGGGACATCTAATGGGACCTTCTTCTTTAAATGTTTATTCAATTAACATAAGTTTTGCTAGTACCATTTCGTCAATATTAGAAACCGATGGTGGTTTTTATCATTGTATTTGATACATAGAATGATTAAAATCTGACGACTAGCAACAATGATGTTGAGAGAGTAATTGTGTACTCAATCTAGTTTTTGGATTTAAAGTTGTACTTAATTGTGACTATTAAGTGCATAAACTCTAAATAAGAATATGAACTTGTTAAGATACAAAAGAGGTTTCACTTTTGTGACCCTATACACCATGATTTGATGTATGGCTAGCCCATTATCAAGGTGATTATATTCTAAACCAAACTAGAATGATACATCATGAAGATGATGCAAGACTCAAATTGGTAACCCAGGATTAAACCTTAGATTCTGGAATGATGAACGCAAAGAGTTATCGAGTACTCTTGAATCCATTAGATCTTATGGTATATGCGTATCTTGTATTCAAAACAAGATGTCTCGTGCCTTTTGGTTGAAAAGGAGATCGAGGTTGTAAATCATTGATCCAAAATAGGTTGATCATTTTCTTTTACCAACGATTTAAGTTGACGCTAATATGTTCACTTAATAAGGTAAATAGAGAAATCTTTGAAGAAGTTCAAAGAGTTCAAAGAATCATGTCGTGATGGGATTATCAAAGTGAAGACTTTGATATAAGCCAAATGAAATGTGATATAGTATCACAAGTTAATCTCTCTTAGCACGCATTATGGGATAATGTGTGGTTGGATAAAGAAATCAAACGCTATTCAATATGGTTTGGACTTCAATCAAGTTACTTTGAGTTACTTGATCCTCTTTGGGGTTTTATCATTTTGTCTAAATTATTTTTCCACTAAATCTAAAACGAATCATATGAGATATGAAATGGTAGAGTACCATGTTTACAAGTTTTCAAAAGAAACAAATGCTCATTTTTCCTTACTATAATCACGAGTACAACGGGACTGTGGCTCGTGAAGCTGTCTTTCTAAAATACAAGTTTATTTCTAGAAGACAGAGTGGGAGAAATTATTCAAAGAGCCACAAAGAATGTTATATCGCAAGAAACTGGTCTTTCTTGGCTACATGAGACGTTTTGTGTAAGACGTTATTTCTTCAAAACCTAGGAGGTTAAAGTCATCACTTGTTGAAGACAATGAATTAGTGTTACTTTTAGAAAGTTAAGAGCTTGCAACTTACAAAGAAATTGATTGATTCCAGTTGATTACTTCTGGAAAAATTATTCAAAGAGCCACAAAGAATGTTATGTAGCAAGAAACTGGTCTTTCTTGGCTACATGAGACGTTTTGTGTAAGACGTTATTTCTTCAAAACCTAGGAGGTTAAAGTCCTCACTTGTTGAAGACGATGAATTAGTGTTACTTTTAGAAAGTTAAGAGCTTGCAACTTACAAAGAAATTGTTTGATTCAAGTTGATTACTTCTGGAAAGTAATGAACATATGACTTAAATGAGAGTGTTTAAGTCACAACTCAATACAAGGCTTAGAGCCATGAAAATCCGAAATAAAAGGCTTGATTAGAGACAAAGGGTTTTGCACTAATAGAGAGAGATTTCAAGGCTTGATTGGTAGGAAAGGGTTTTGCACTAGTTGAAATGCTTAAGTCTATTTGGATCTCCTTAGGGATTGTGTTTCATTATGATGATATACATATAGCGAGTGAATCTAAAACCCACTTCTTCAATTAGAAGGAATGTATTCAATGCATGTCTTGAGTTTTGTAGATTCATGCCATCCTAAGATAATGTGAAACTTAAGAGAGGGTCTTAAGTAGGACATCAATGAGTTGGAATCAATGATTTGATCATGGTATGAAAATTTTCCCGATAAGTCGAGAAGTTTTGTTCATACATGAAGTTTAGTGGGAGTTACGGAAATTTTAGTAGTCATATATGTGGATGACATATTGATCATTGCGAATGATTTAAGACTTTGGAGAAATATAGTACATCTTTAATATCCGGATTTATGGAGATAAATCCACATGATATTAGCTTCAAATTAGAAGTCTTATGTTGATAAGATTCAAGACTAGTTCAATCGAATTGAACATATTTGATTGATTCCATTTGCTTCCGCTGCCGAATCAATTAAATAGGAAATGATGTATAACACTTCATATACATTGAGTATGATGAATTGTTTCAAATCGAATTTAAGTAATAGTTACCAAGTAAGCCATAAAGATTACCCTTATGTGATTGCAGAAGCATTAAGGATGTAATGCAAAGTGTTTTTGAAGCAATTTTGTGTAAGGGTGTTACACAAATGACAATTGACAATTGAGATTGCACATGGTTTCTGACAAAACCATAATCAAAACACATTAGGATGGTTAAGATACCATTGTGGCTATGTTATCTAAGAAATAGATTTTCTAGAATCGTTCTAGGTAATAAAGAACAATGAGAAATATTTACAACGGAAATTGAGTACACTTGCAATCATGAGATGTGCAAGAAGGATGAGTCCCGCACACTGTGAAAACAGTGGAAGCTATTCTAAGGCTAGAGAGCCTATGTCTTGATTGGATCTCGACACGTACTCAGAAAGTTTTGTAATGCAAATGTTTACATTACAAAGGAAAACGAGTATGTAGTAAGGTTGAGTAAGGTACAAGAAGTTGATAAAACCTACTAACCAAAGCCTTCTCATAGGCTTAACATGATGAGTCATGTCATTTCAATTGAATTGAGATGAACAACTACATACAAGATCTAAATTCGATATGAAGTAGTAATCAAGTATTGACTACTCATATGATAATCACATTTGTCGTTCGAGTTTTTAAAATCCGAAAACTCCTTTTATACTTTGTTACATCCAAATGGGTTGTAGAGACAATATTAATCCCCGTTAAAGTGAACCCGGATTAACATAGTATTCGCCCATAGTCACTTGTATGAGGTGACGTCTAAAAGTGACTAGAGTGTGATGAGATTGATGGCAAGTTCAGTGCCATACAGTCATGTGAGATGACTAGTCGATCACATAGGCAGACTGTTAGGAACACTTTATCGGGCAGTGACCGCTTATAGAGTTATGGCAAATTTATATAGCCTGGTCGTGGCGAGAGCTACTATAGTATTCTAATGAGACGATTCTTTTGACTAAAGACTGTTCGCCTAAGATGGCACAGTTTCAGATTAGCTTTGATTTATGTTACTACGACCTTCGTAAATGGGGTCAAATGGGCATATTTTGGGTTATGATGGCTGTGGCTAGTCGAAGGGAATGAGTGCGATTGGAATTGTCCACCCTCTTGTCAGGGTTAGAACAATATCTCAGGGCCACTCGAGGAGTAATGAACTGGAAATGCGTGGCCACGCTCGGAAGGTTTCTATGGTAGAAAATTCCGGTCAATCAGTTATTCTCCAGATCGAGGAAACCACTCTCGATATGATCACTTGCAAGTACGACCCGAAAGACACCTTGCATTGAGTGGGAGATAGTAATAGGACAAGAGAATTGGTGACGCACACTTGTCGAGGACAAGTGGGAGATTGTTGGAGTAAGTGTCCCCGACAATAATGCGATCATAATTGTCGATCATATTGATCACATATTTAAATCTCATATCAAGAATACGAAAGGGATGATACATAATATATATAGTCAACTGGTCCACACATATCGGTAATGATTGCCTGGCTAGAGTTTGACATTACTGTCGTGCGACGGTGGTGATAAGTTGATCCCTTGAGGTCACACCTAAAGCACGATTCCCTTAATTGAAAAAGGTTAATCAATTGTATGTCGATACAGATTAATTAATTCGTTAAAATTGAACAAATTATTATCATAAGAGAGAAAATGACATCATATTATAATGTGATTAAATAAGATTTTATTTAGTAATTTAAGAAGTTATATTACTAAAATTAATCGGTGTTTTCGAAACACGCGAGATGAGAATGATAAGTTAGTTATAATTGCAAGATGTTGTGAATTATACTAACTAGTATTTAAATCACCATTTTATGAGAAAGTAATTTTGAATTACTAGTCAATTTGTTAAATGTGATTTATTTAATTTGTTAAATATGCATTTTAAATTAAAACATGACATAAGAAATGTCACATGTCACATGAAATACAATTGTACAATTGACAAAAATAAAATGGACTCCATATTACACATCAAAACCGAAATTGGTGGCAAATTTTAGAAGTTTTGTCTTATTCATTTGTCTATGACACTTGATAGTGACATGACTATGGACAAAGGCTTACACAATTTCTCTTGTGAAGACAAAAAGGAAAAAGAAAAATGGTCCATAACCACTTAATCCCATCGGTTTTTGGAGAGAAATATAGAGAGATTTTTCTCCATAATTCATTCTCTCATGTTTTATGAAAACCCAACAACCTTCTCTCTCTTGTTCTTCATAAAATCAAGTTTTATGAATCAAATTTGTACAAATCAAACACTATAATACTAGTAGTAGTATATGAGTATTAGTAATCGATTTTAAGGTAAGCCACATTACAAATATCTAGTACATGTTAGTTTGTGAGATTTTGGGATAGTCTTGGGTGCTACTTATTGGAGGGCTTCTATTTTGAAGTCATGGATGTTCATCCATTATTGGAAAGCTCAAGAACTAACAAGAAGGAGATCTTGTTGGTGCCCATAAAACCGAAATCATATAGTAAGAACAATGATTTCTTCTCTTATCTTATTTATGTTTGCATGCATAAGATCTAAAATTTATTTTATGACTAAATAAATTGTGTCATATATGAATATGTAAATTAATGAGATTATCAATTTCTAACACTAGCATCTTCTGCTTGAGTATGGCAACATGGTTTTGTGGATCTGAGGTCCCATCATAAGTTGTCATAGATGGAACCGTGAATTTCTTAGGGAGGTCAATCTTTGTAATCTCATCCGCAAAGGGTGAGTCAGCAAAGCTATCAGCTTCCACTTCCACTACAGGATCTGGCACTCCGGGTATATTCTCTATCTTGCTGTGGAGTTTCTGGATTTCCTGAAACATGGCCATCATTATTGCTACATCAGTCTTGTCCGATCCATTATCAGGGGTGGTGTGTGGACCAGAGGAGACATCCTTCTCCAGAGTTCCAAAACTAGAGAAGTCAATCTGCTTGATGATGGATGACAATGGAGTTCCAGGCTCAAATCTGGTTTTAGAGCCTGAAGCCTGATTTTCCAACTTCTTCTTCAGGCTGGATTCTGATTCTTTGAGTCTAGTGATCTCAGCTTCCGCATGGGCCGCCTTTTCTTGTATTGTTTCCAGTTCCTTGATTTTAGCCAAGGCAGCGGCTAGTTGTTGTTCTGGGGTGAGTACAACCATTTTCTTGCGAGAATATTGAATGAAAGATGAAATTTTTTGAGGATTAATAAACTAGATGCCCCACGGTGGGCACCAATTGTTTTAGCAGGATTTTCCATGGAAAGATCCGGCCTACTTAATATGTGATCAGGGTATCTAGTTCGGTAAATTATAAGTATAAATTTCAAAGGGAAATAAATAAGAATGGGGAATAAGTAATGTTGTTGTATTTCTTATCTAGGCTGAATACAAATGTTGTGTGTAAACTTTAGTACAAGAGAAAAAGTAGTGAGTAATTTATAAAATATAATGAATAATCAATGAATACTTTACAATTTTTTGATGATGCTATATATATCTCTCAAATGCTAACGTTGGATGCTGCTCAACGTCTCTCTTGGCCGTTGGTAGCTGTTTGCTAAAAAATAGGGCACATTCCCTATTAATTCGCTTGACTTAGTCTTCTTCAACAAACATTGGCCTGTTGTGTTATGCACGATCTAATGTGTGAGAATAGGATGCTTTTTGGAGTTGGACTAGGTCTTCCAAAAATAAGACATGATCATTTCCCTTTATGTAACCGTTATGTTGCCTGTCAATTCAATCCGGCTTTTTTAAGTGCTCTGCCAGGCTGTTCTATGCTTTCCTTTCGTGGCAGCAGACTTTTCTTTCAAGATTCAAAAGGTTACCTGCCCTGGAATATACTTTAATTGTCAAATAGTAGTCACTTTTGTCCGGACCTTGGTTGTCCCACTCAGCCTAATTAAGCCAGGCTAGACTGAGGTCGGTCCAGGCTAAATTGGGCTCAATAAGAAGCATCAACTATTTTTGGCAAGTCTTTTACAGAAACTGTTGGAAAATGTGTCCTCAACAATAGTGCGATCACATGATTTAATATCATGATTAAATCTCATAATAATAATATGTAAGGGATGACTCATTTATATAGTCAACTGATCAACATTAATCGGTAACGATTGGCTTGCTAGAGTTTGACGTTACTGTCGTGGGACAGTGGTGGTCAGTTGATCCCTTAAGGTCACACCTAAAGGATGATGCCTTTATCTGTAAAGTTGATTAATTGTATGATGATACAAGTTAATCAATTCCTTAAAATTGAACAATTCAATTGTGATAGAGAATATTGATATCTTATTGTAATGGGATTAAATAAGATTTATTTTAGTAATTGAAATACTTTGTTACTAAAATTGTTTATTGTTTGTGAAACAATTGAGATAAGAATGAATGGTTGATTATAATTACAAGATGTTGTGAATTATAATTGTATGACCCATTTTATTTATGTGATCAAGTATCACTAGTCAATTTGTTGTATGTAATTTAATTAATTTATAAAATGATATTTATGTTATAAATATGCATTAAATTAATTAATAACATGTAACATACTACATGTGACATATTGTGTGACAAATGACAAATTGACAAAATAAAATGATAGTCCATTTTACATGAATGGACCGAAATGTAGGAGGTATTAGTGGGTTGTGCTTATATTATCTTATGTGATAAGATTTAAATAATAAGCCTACACTACACTAGCCTTACATAACCTACACTTTGATAAGAGAAAAAGAAAAGGAAGATGCCTTCCTTGGCTATATGTGTACCGGCCACACTACTCATGGATGAGTAGTTTTTGGCTTTTTATCTTCACTCTTACACACTACCATTCATACAACATGCAAAACTTTCCTCTATCACACATTCTTCTTCATCTTTCTCTAAAAATTTGAGAAATGATGATCCAAATTGTTCAATCACATTACTAATATTATTAGTGTAATATATGAGTATTAGTAATCAATTTTAAGGTAGACTACTAAACAAATATCTAGCAAATATTATTTAGTAGAGATAAGGGATAATCTTGGGTGCAATCAAGAAGAGTGGCTTCTATACTTGGAGTCTTTGGAGGATCATCCTAATACTCATCATAGCTCAATAATAAATGAAGGCAGGAGACCTTACTTGTGCCCACAAAACCAAAATTAACAATGAAAGGGACATTGTTTTCTTATAAATCTATTATTTTGTTATGCATGCACTAGATCTAAAGAACAAATAATAAAGAAGTTAATTAGTTCATTATTAGAGGAGTCTAATAATAGGTATATGAACCTAAAAAGTGGTATCAGAGCATAAGGATGTTGCATGCATAATCGGTTATTGTTTTTCCGAGTTAAAATTTTAACATATAAAACTAAAAATTTGAGTTTTATGAAGATAAAACCACGAAAATTTTTGGATGTTATATATTCTGGTCCTAAAATGTTTTTAGGTCATTTTTATGATTTATGGAAATTTATTGCTCATTTTAATGTTTTTTAGTGATTTTATTACATTTTTATGAGTAAAATGAACTTTTGTTCACTAAAATAAGTTCACCTTCACTACTGGCCGTGGTATTTTAGTATGACCTCACATGAAAATTTTATGTATTGCATATAAAATATCATATTAATGTGATTAATATTTCATGATTTATGAATTTTTAGTGTAAAAATGGCATAAATGGAGGTTAAAATGACTAAAAATGGTTAAACTTATTCTCTGACCTTGAAAATGTTAAATGACCTCACATGCATATTTTACAAGTAGTGTGTAAAATCTCGTATTAATTGGATTAATATTGCATGATTTATGATTTTTATGAGATAAAAATGGATTAAAAGAGGTAAAATAGTTAAAAATAGTTAAATTTCGAATTAGGCCATGAAACTTTAATATGTTGTCACATGAATGATTTACAGAGTGTATGTAAATTTCAAGATGAAATGATCTCATTTTGCATGATTTATGAATTTTTAGTGTAAAAATGGCATAAATAGTGACTATTTTAGCATAAATAGCTAAAACGAATTGCATGGCATGAGGAAATTATTTTAGGTTGCATAAATATCTCACTAATCAGATATAAGGTTGTAAAATTGATTGGATTAATTTTTGGATACTATAGATGTTTTATGAGATAAAACCGATAAAATGTAACTATATTTTCTCAAAATTAATTCGAAAATTTTAATCATGATTTTTGACATTATGAGTGTTATGGAATTATTTCAGAATGTTCAAAAATTTAAAATTTAAAATTCAAAATTTGAAATTATTGTAATTTAATTTGGATTTATTTTATAAATATTATGATTTTAAGGTCAAATATGAGCATAAAAATTAAATCAAGTTGAATTATTGTTAAAAATTGAGTAATTACTAATTTTTGAGTCCTAAGAGTGTTAGGATAA
The DNA here is from genome assembly GCF_048544455.1 of Silene latifolia. Classification (NCBI taxonomy): domain Eukaryota; kingdom Viridiplantae; phylum Streptophyta; class Magnoliopsida; order Caryophyllales; family Caryophyllaceae; genus Silene; species Silene latifolia. Next base: position 203,600,339 of record NC_133538.1, read on the forward strand.
TTAACTTGAGCTTAGATGTGATTTAAGTGTTAATTTGTGATTTTAAAAGGGTTATTATCACGCATTTCCTTAAAACCGGGTTATATATACGACATAAGTTAAATAGGGCGATTTGGCACATCATTTGGCAAGATAGGTACATATTATAATGCTGCATATTTCAATTTTTGAATGTCTTTTATTTATATAATTTTGAATTATGTAATTTTATCTTATATGGCCTTAGTTTTAATCGATATTACCCGTAATAAAAGGGAATATTGATTCGGTTGTAATTTAATGTGATCTTGTATCACTTTTATTTTATTAGTTTTTCCATTAACAAATGTATAATAGGAATAGTTTTGTATTTTTATTATTCTTTGTAATTATGGAGTATCTTCAAAGACGGCGCCATCTGGAAAGGTGTTCCGCCGGAGACGGTGTTCTTGGGAGGCGTGCCACTTGAAGATTCAAGGGACCAAAGGAGTTGGTTTCCGAATATGTAATAGATTATTAGATTTTCTATTTTAGGAAGGCCATACTAGGAATTTTATTATTGCTTTGCATTTCTTTTAATATGTTACATGCATTGCCAAATCGCCATAACAACACATGCCTATCATATCGAGTCATCGACCTTGTCAATTATAATTATCGTAGTTCACCGCTTTAGTTCACTTAAAACGTGATAGATGATAAATTGACAAGACCTCTCACTTTTAATAATTGAGAATTAGTCTTACCAAATAGTAGAAACCATGAATCCCAATTTCATAAGGAAGTAGATTCAGCTCACCGGGGTACTAAACTTGTTACGTTGGGTAAGGGGTAATAAAATGTTATTACATCGAAATTTGGATTGAGATAAACGGAAGTATTCGTGACCGTAGTCGCATGTGTTCCGGGCTAAAGATGAAAATTAGAGTAATTTTTATCGACCGAGAGTTCTAGAAGTAGAATCGATTAAGAGGTTAATCCACCGAGTTATATTAATAAGGGATGACTCGGCTCACCGTACCCGTATTAATATAAATTTGGATCTCGGGATCATTTATAATAGTTGGGTAGAGGTCACTATATAAATGCAATACTTGTTCACAAGTATTATTAAAACGATAGATGTTAATTATTTCCTTCATTTCCGTTTTTGTAGTTAATTATACACAATGTCTTCATCTAATACTCCTACACCAATCACCATTGATTCATAGCTCCAATCATTCGATGAAAAGTGCTCCGAGTATGACAATGATACGATTAGAGAATTACGCGTTGGCATTGGTCAAGATGGAAATTTTTGCTTCTTTACCACCTCCACTCCACCCACTCCAATACTAATGCCCACCACCTTCGTAAGAAAATCTTGTGAAGAAAACATCACTACACCAAAGGCATCCTTATTTGAAGAAACAAGGAGAAATATTAAATTCAGTGGGAGTTAAAGCAAGAGTATCCTTGCAACTGAAAGGAGTATTGGTATTATTAAAGGGAAGGCAAAGATGGGTGAGAAACCCAAATCTGATAGTGGGATTACCAAAACCAAGATCAAGAAGGGTGCCCAATCCTATGAGGAATGTCATTATTGTAATATCATGGGCCATTGGAAGCGAAATTGCCCCAAGTATTTGGGAGATATCAAAGTTGGACTTATTACTCCAAGTGGGACTTGGAAATGTGGAAAAGCTAAATAAGAATGATATGAATCTCCGACAAGGAAATGGAGCTAGGGTAGCCGCCACTTCAAGAGGGACTTATGTACTTGTTTTAGCTAATAGCTTTGAGTTGTAATTTACATAATTGTTATTATGTACCCACTTTGTCTAAAACATTATTTCTATTTCTATGTGAGACATGAAAGGATTTATATTTTGCCATGAAAGATATATTTTGTTGAAAATAGACATGGCTGTGAGCCATGTCACTTATCTTTATGATATACAAGTTTTAGACACTTCCAACTCAAGCTCAGATATCTTCATAATACGATCTAAAAGAACTCAAACTATTAATCCAAATGATTTGTACATTTGGCTTTTTCAATTAGGTCACATAAATGAGAAACGCATTAAAAGGCTAGTGTCGACTAGATTTATTGCACCATTTGATTTTCAATCATATGGAATATGCGAATCTTATCTCCTTCGCAAAATGATTTGTACTCCCTTTAGTGGTAAAGGGACATGAGCGAGTGATTTATTGGAACTAATACATGCCGATGTATGTGTTCTAATGAGCATCATCGAAAGGGGAATTTATGACTACTTCGTCACTTTTACGGATGATTTAAGTTGATATGGGTATATTTACTTAATCAAATATAAAGTGAAGCATTTGAGAAATTTGAGAAATTTCTAATGACGTAGAGAACCAATTGAAAAATGTACTAAAGCATTACGATTCGATCATAGTGGCAAAGATCTAAGTAATAAATTTGATTTATTAAAGATGGATTATGACCTAGTGTCACTACCCATAAGATCAAACTAATATGAGTCGATTTGAGTTGTTGAACTCAATTTTGGGAATTTGCAATCCAAAATGGACACGTAATTCTAAACGGATGGTCAACCATGAGATACCTGAAATAGAGAGTCTATTTAACATATGACATGGATCAGACTGGCATATAACATGAATCAAGCTGCTATGATAGAGATGGCCTTTTGTGAGCTAATGCATAGTCTAGAAAAACTCCTAATACTCTGCCATATATATGTTTGTAACTCACAAAGGTATCTCTCAAGAAGATAGATGTATTTCTGAGAGATAGAGTGGGAGTAGATTGGATCGTAACAAACATGTCTTATAGTGTTAATGTGTTACTTTGTGAAAGTAATGGGACTATAATCTATAAAGATAGAATGAGAGTATAGTTCAGTGGAAGTTTAGCACACATATCTTATTGCTAAAATGTTGCTTTGCGAAAGCAATGGTATTATGACCCTGTCCCAAATCGACCTTGTTATATACGAGCTATAGCCTTACATTCCAAAAATTGTAACTCAAGAGTAGATTTACTTTAAAGCGAGAGTCTCTTTAAAGGTACATAAAGCTTTAGAGTACTCAAATGCATAAGATTGACATGAAGATATTGATCAAGATAAATTATGTTAGGAATTGCCGCATTTCATTTTGATGAAGAATGGCAAATGATATTAAAAATACGCTTTTCTAAAATGTGAATTTAGAGAAGGGAGTGTTTGGAACACAAAACCTTAGATGAAGATCTAAGAATCCTAACATATTATGCGTTGCTTTCTTAAGTGATCCTAGAATGGTCTTAAGCAAGCATTAAAGGATTATACTTTTCGTTCATGTGATAATAGTGAATTGTTTCATTTACATGATTGAAGAATCGTGATTATACATGAAGCTAAGTGGGAGCCATATGTTGGAGCTTGTTTCCTCCACAAATTAGTGTGATAACATTTGTAAATCTCTTACAGGTTCACAAGGGTATACTTTGTATTTTAATCAATTGATTAACGATTACCTAATAACGGTTGGCTTGCTAGAAAGTTTGACGTTATTATCATACAGATGGCGGTGATCAACTGGTCCCTAAAGGTCACACCTATAGGATGTGTTTGAGAGATGTGGTTATAGAAATATAATCACATTGATGCCTAATATGACTAAACAGTTAGTTATTGTGTTGATGAGATAATTATTTAATGAAGATTAAATAATGTTAGTTGAGACGAATTAACTGTCAATTCGTAAATTGAATATAATAAGTTATATTTAATTAAATGTATGTAATGTTAGCTTGGACGAATTAATCTGTTAATTCGTAATTAAATGTAATCGGTTATATTTAATATCAACAAGATGAATGTGTCATAGTGGTAATAGTGAGGGTACACAAACCAAGAGGTCATGGGTTCGATCCTCACTAGATGACAATTTAACACATTTTATACATTTTTGGAATAACCGAAAATAAGGAAAATATACTCCTTATTTCGGTGATATGGGCCGAATTAGGGAAGATAATATCTCCCTTATTCACTCCCATTTTCGGTTTCCATAAGAGGAGAAATGGAGATCATTTTCTTACCCTAATTCTCTTTTAACCTAACTCTCCTCTCATCAGAAAAAAACACAAAAACAACCTAAATTTTTACAGAAAATTTGGATCGATTCTAGCATAATCAAAAGGCATATCTCATATCGTCTTGGGTGCAACTAATAGGCGAATATCAATTTTGATATTGTTCTTAGGCCATTTTTGCTAGGACCGAAGGTTATTTCTAAATCCCATATACTTTTGTTTATGTAATTTTATTTTATGACTAGTGATCATCTTCATAAAATTCGTTATAATCCTTGTATATTAAGGGATGCATACAGATAAATTCTCACAAGTGGTATCAGAGTCAAGGCCACGAATTTTAATTTTGATGATTTTCATAAACTTGTATGTAAACAATATGAGGAATTTCGAAAAATAAGAAAAAAAATATTTCGGCTATAAATTTTTTTGCCGAGAGGTAATTTTTTTTTTCGGCCTGTTTTTTTCGTTTTTTTTTTTTGCTTGATGATTTATTTCCAATTTCATTTTTGATATCATTGTTTTAATCAGTTAAAATTATCATATGAAGAATTGGTAGATTTTGATTTAATGAAGATTAAGTTAAAATACAAATAGAATCGTCATGTCGATGATACAAGAACTTGTTTTTGCTATATAGTTTTAGCATATACGATTAATCATGTTCATTAATTCATTTTCTAAATCATGTTCTAATAGCAACTGTAAACATTTTCTTCATCGATTTTTGTTTTAGGGCTTTTTGCCGCAAAAGAAAAAAAAGTGACGGCATATTTTTTTTAGGGTTTGCCGTGAGCCAAAAAGAAAAAAAAATTTCTTTTTTGTGTGTTTTTTTATCCTGAAATGTCGGAAAAGAAAAAAAAATTATAATTAGAAAAGTTTTTTTTTCTTTCATTTTTGCCAAATTGCCGAATTGGGAAAAATTTTGGGCTGTTTTTTTATTCCAGCCGTGAACAGCTGGGAATTAAAAAAATTTTTTTTTTTTTTTTTGCCGTGGCTGAAAATTAAAAAAAAAAAAAAACTTGTTTGTTTTGGCCAATTAGTTATTGTGAAACGGTTCACAATTTAAAGATATCATATTATTTTAAAGCAGTTTAAAATTTTGACGGATTGAATTCATATTACAAGTTTAATATAAATTAAGATTGAAATTAATGTGATTAATTGAGGAGTTGTCACTTAATTTGATTTAAATAGGTGGTTTGGATAAATTAATCAACATAATTAAAGAATTATGTCATGTATGTTTAATTTATTTTTAGTTGATGCATTTTAATTTTTGTTGAATGAATCTATTGAATGAATTTAATTTACGTATTTTTTTTGCAATCGGTTGTAATTTGTAATAGTTAGTGTGGCTTTAGTCAAATTATGTTTTCGTAATGAAGGAAACATGATTTTTTATGTAATTATGAGATTATCGAATCTCCTTTACTTTTCTTTAGTTTTTGGGTTTTGAAATTAGAATGTAATAAATAGGTTTATTATGTAAATTTTATTTATTGTATTTTTTCGAAGAAGACTAAAGATGGAGATTGGAGCTCACTCCCGCTACATGGATCAAGATGGAACATCAAGACAAGCTTCTTGGGTCCAAGGATGGATTCCAAACTTGTATTTATTGTTCATTTTGATAGGATAGGCCACACTAGGACTTTTATTGTTTTTACGTTTTCATTTTTATTGCTCTTCATTCACATGATAGTTTATGCATCATATTCCGCCTAAAACCAAACCACCTACTACTAAAATGCATGAAAATTGACTCATATAGGTTGTATGTTAGTTTTCATGGACATACAGATGTCACAGTCTTATTAAGCCATCACCTTAGTTTATTCATTCTCGCATGCTAGATATTAGTTCACTTAAAATGAATTAAAATAAAGTTGATGGGATCTTCCTCTAAAAAACGGAAATTGAGATTAGTCTTTATAAGGGCAAACAACTATGAATCCCTTCTTCGTCGGTAGGCATAATATGACCCCTTCTACGTTGGGTAGTTGTGTTGACTTAGTTTACCTCAACATCATAGTCCGAAGAGTTTCTCATGATTATGATGGACTAAAGATTGAATTTACAGAAATTTATCGACCAAGAATTCTAACGGTAGAATTAGCTAAAAGGTTAGCTTATCAATTTACAGAGAATTGAGTCTTGGGATCATTTATATAATTCTTGAGGGAGGTCAATTGTATAAATGTTTTGAGTCTTCGCGTTATGACAGTAGTTCATTAGACTTCAAAATATAAACGATGCACATGCTTATTATTTTATTCTTCTTCTCGCAGTGTAGAACACGTTTATTTTCATAATACTGTTACAACGAAATGGCTGGAAATAACGCAATCCCAATGCCTAGTGCCACACTTGGACGCGAGTCTGGCCGAAAGCTTTCATGGACCACATGAATCGGTCCACGCGATCGAAGAATGATGGGTCCAACTTTGGACCGGGAGGCGGCACTACGGAATGTCGCCATTGCTGACGGTAAGCTCAAGTACTTAACTGAGCCAATACCGGTCAACCCAGGCCCCAATGCAGGAGTCAACGAGTCACTCGCTTATAGTGACTTTGTTATGGAAGCGGGTGCGATAAAGAACGTACTCATCTTTGCAATGGAAACCAATTTGCAGAGACTCTTCATTGCTCAGGGTGCAAACAAGATTTTCACCACGCTCACTAACGAGTTCTCAAAGGCACCGAGAATCGTTACATATGAGCATACCTGTCGCTTCATTGATGCGAAACTCCGGAAGGGCCAACCGGTTAGCCCACACATTCTTCACATAATTGAGAATGTCGAGAAGCTGGAGGCTCTTAATTGCAAAATCAGTGAGAGCATTGTCATTGTAATACTCCGTATTTATGAGTCTTTGGGTACTCTATCGAGTAGGCCTTACTCTTTCGAGTAAGGGTGAGTTGCGTTTTAAAATAGTTTCTGACCTGTTGGGTACTCGATCGAGTAACTAGGATACTCGATAGAGTAAGGGGGTACTCGATCGAGTACCTTGGGTACTCGATCGAGTAGCCGGTTTACGGGGAGTTTTTCTCGGGTTTTGTTAATTATGCGATTAAGATATATAACCTTCTTCGTCATTATACTAAACACTTTTGCAAAACCTAATTTAATGTTAAAGAGAGAAAGCAAGTACGTTCATCATCTTAATCGCATTGTTAGCAAATCCCGGAGTTTGGAAGGTCGGTTTTCATCGTTTGTTATACCGTTGAGATCCTTGCGTCAAGGGTAAGATCTATGTACCCTTTTTGTTGTCTTTCCTTTAAGTTGGTTAAACCCTAATCTAGGGATTTGGGGGTTTTTGAGTAGTTTGTGATTTGGTAGCATTTGTATGTTGTATGATAGGAGGAGGGTTCGTAGAAGAAGCTTTTTGATTCAGCTGTAGAGACCGTCTAATAGTTGTGCTTTCAAGGTAGGATTTCCTACTCAGTATTAGTCCCATAATGGGATGATTGTTGATGTGTTGTGGTTGATTGAATAATATAGTAATTGTATTGTGACGGTTGTTGATTGTGATTGTCTGTCTCTGGTTCTCGAGGCGTGTCCTCGGCTGAGTGGGGTCACTTGCGGGAGTGGCTTCACGCCCTAGTTTCGCCCTTCGTGGAACCCGCCACGGAAGGGGATGTGCACATTAATGGACAGGGTTATCGCTCGTTATGAGGAGCAGGGATTTGGTGGGTACGGCTGCGGTCCCCCACTGGTAGGACTGGTCCAGTGGACAGTCGGTGATTGAGATTGTTAGAATTGGTGTGGTTGTGTGTGTGACGGTTAAGCTGTCTGTTTATCTTATTGATGATATATATTGAGTTGTGTGATTAGTCCGACCCGGTTGTTGTTTTGTAAAACTGCGGTGATCTATTCGGGGATGGTGAGCGGTGAATTGAGCGAGGTTTGAGTTGAGTACGGGATAGCTGGGAGGTGCCACCGTCTGACGATAGAAGTCTTCCATTTGTAGTCTTTTAGTTTTATGACCTTTCAAAGTATTTCAAAAGAGACGAGTTGGTTTTAAGAACTTGTACCCGTATTGTGGGATTTGGTTTTGTTGTACTTTTCACTAAAAGTTATATCATTTAAGTTGTTTCGTTATTGTCTTATGAATATCATGCCTCGGGTAACCGAGATGGTAATATCTTCATACCTGAGTGGTCCTGGTAAGGCACTTGGAGTATGGGGGTGTTACAAATGGTATCAGAGCGACGATCCTGAAACCTGTAACCAATGAACCTAATGAACATAGGGAGTCAATTAAAATGAACCCGGGGTAAAGGTTGTAGGAGCTAATGCAAAGGCTTGAGAGACGTCCTGAAGTCGCGAACTCGCCCTACAATTTTGAACCGGTCACATGGGGGTTTTATGTCAAGGTCGAATGCGTTGTTTAGTTAGCTGGTGTGTGAATGTGATGAAGTGTGTGTAACTGTTGGGTGTTTGCGGTAGAAAGTTGGGAATGTGAAAGAAAGGTTGATGATATATGTAGAATTGTAGTTGGAACGAAAACATGTTGGGTGTTTACAATGTGACGTTTAATAACATGATATAATGATTTCGTAGATCGTATGAAAAGATGCATAGCATTATATGCTTAGTTATGATATAATTGTTGTTTTATAAAGTCTTTAGCAAGCTAGCATATTATATAGCATGCGGGTAGCGTTTCTGAGTTAGCATGACTCGATCGAGTGGGACTGACTTGATCGGGTGGGTTTTTGACGATTTTGAGTCCATAATCGTGTTTTTGGGCACTCGATCGAGTACCTCGGGCACTCGATCGAGTAGGGGGTCACTCGATCGAGGTCGAGTATGTTAGAGATCAGAAGGTCTGTTTGGGGTCTGAGGTTGGGGCACTCGATCGAGTATAGTGGGCACTCGATCGAGTGGCCTGTTACTCGATCGAGTATGTTTGGGAACTCGATTGAGTAGGGTCTGGGCAGCTTGTTTTCGTGTTTTGAGGTTTTGGCGCGTATGTTTATATCCACCCCTTTTTCTGTTATAGTTTCAAGATGCCGCCCAAGAAGAATGCGTTGTATGCGAGAGCTGAGCTTATGAACATAGATGACATCGTTAAGATGTTGGAGCATCAGGATGCTCTTACTGAGGCTTTAAAGACTGTGGGGAAAGATAAGGATAAGGATAAGGATAAGGAGAAAGAGGTTGGTCACTCTAAAATCAGCCTCTATATAGCGAGGTTTAACCCGAAAGAGTACAAGGGAGTTGGGGAGCCGAAACTTCTTGATAGCTGGCTTAGAGAGATGGAGAACATATTAGATTTGGTTCACTGTCCTGATGAGATGAGAGTGGAACAAGCTGCATTCTATCTGAGGGAGGCAGCTGGTAAGTGGTGGTATACGGTGAAAGTGAGTGCTAAGGAGTTGTATGTGAACCAAGGTTTACTTGCTACACCTTGGGAAGAGTTTCGTAGAGCTATGAGAAAAGAGTTTGTACCGGAGCATGTGAGGAGTAAGTTGAGGGAAGAGTTTGACAGTTTTAAGATGACCGCCGAGATGTCGTGGGCCGATCACTGCAGGCGGTTCAATGACAAGTCTAGGTATCTTTGAGGATATGGGTTTGAGTGAGGAGAATTTGGCGCTGAGGTTTGAGAGGGGGTTGACCCCTAAGATTATGGATAAGTTACCCGTGGGAGTCCTTACTGATGTTAAGTAAGATTATGAGAGGGCTGGGAGAGCTGAGAGGTTGGTGGAGATGGCTCAGGAGAGGTCAGGTGGTGAGAAAAGGAAGCCTGAGAGCGAGGGTGGTGGCCAATCTAATCACAAGAAAGGCAACCACAATCAGTCTAAAGGGTTTTCTTCTGGGTCAGGGTTCAGTGCTGGGGCTTCCTTTGGGCGTGGCCGTGGAAGTATTAGTGGTAGTTGGGGAGTGACCTGCTATGGTTGTGGTGGTGTAGGCCACAAGAGACATGAGTGCACAAGTGCACCGGGAACTTTCCAGAGACCTGCGTAGAGCTATGCGAGCAATAGACCGGGTGGGTCATGGCCAAACCGGGGAAGTCAGAGCTACCAGAGTGGAGGCAACCGCAACGGCGGTAATTCTTATCAGAAACCACCAACGAACAACAACAACAATCAAGGGTCGGGTGCTAAGCCGACCACATCAGCCAGTACTGTCCAGGGAGGTGGATAGAAGACCAGTGGAAAGTTATTCATGATGGAGAAGAAAGCAGCTGAGGAGGATGCACACGTTATCACCGGTATTTTTCTTGTTAATGGTATTCATACCTTTCTTTTGTTTGATTCGGGGGCTTCTCAGTCGTTTGTATCTTCGAGTCATGTTAAACGGTTGGGTTTGAGGGTATATAAGTCTGTGAGTGAGCAAGTTTTTATACCTTCGGGTGAGTCTGTATCTTGTGGGAGGTTATATAGGGATGTACCTATGATAGTTGGGCAAGTTGATTTCCCTGTAGACTTGCTAGAGTTTCCTTTTGACGGCTTTGAGATGATAATTGGGATGGATTGGCTGGGAAAGTATAAAGCTAAGATAGACTGTCATCAAAAGAAAGTGTCTTTAAGAGGTCCTAAGGGTGTTAGTGTGTCTTATCGTGGGTTTCTAGTAAAACCCAAAGTTAAGTTGATTGCAGCTGTCACTTTGAAGTCTTACCTAAGTAAGGGATGTCCTTTGATCTTGTGCCATGTGAGAGATGACCGGATAGAGTGTTCGACAGTTGATCAGATACCGGTGGTGGGAGAGTTTGAGGATGTGTTTCTAGATGAGATTCCGGGGTTGCCGCCGAGAAGAGAGATAGATTTCACAGTAGAGTTGAAACCAGGGACGGGGCCAATCTCTAAGGCACCGTACCGTATGGGTCCTAAGGAGATGGAGGAGCTTAGGAAACAGTTGGATGATCTGATAGAGAAGGGATACATTAGACCTAGTGTATCACCGTAGGGAGCACCAGTTCTTTTCGTGAAGAAGAAAGATGGGAGTTTGAGGTTGTGCATAGATTACAGGGAGCTGAACCGAGTGACGGTGAAGAACAAGTATCCTTTGCCAAGGATAGATGACCTGTTTGATCAGTTGAGTGGTGCATCAGTCTTTTCCAAGATCGATCCGAGGTCGGGTACCATCGGTGAAGATTAGAGAGGTGGACATACCAAAGACAGCTTTCACGTCGAGGTATGGCCATTATGAGTATGTGGTGATGCCGTTTGGGTTGTCTAATGCACCGGCAGTGTTTATGGATTTGATGAATAGGATCTTTAGACAGTTTTTGGACAAGTTTGTAGTGGTGTTTATCGATGACATCATAGTCTACTCTAAGACTAAGGAGGAGCATGAGGAGCATCTGAGGACCGTGTTGCAAACTTTGAGGGAGCATGAGCTATATGCTAAGCTATCCAAGTGTGAGTTCTGGTTAGAGAAAGTTGCTTTTCTGGGGCATGTGATCTCTAAGGAGGGAGTAGCTGTGGATTCGGCAAAGGTTGAGGCAGTGACAAAGTGGGAAGCACCAAAGAATGTTGCTGAGATCAGGAGTTTTCTGGGTTTAGCTGGGTACTACAGACGGTTCGTGAACGATTTCTCCAAGATAGCTAGACCTATGACTGCGTTGATGAGGAAAGAGAACAGGTTTCGTTGGGATGAGAGTTGTGAGACGGCGTTCCAAACGTTAAAGGAGCGTTTGACCATATGTCCTGTCTTAGCATTGCCTGAAGGGATCGAGAACTTTGAAGTTTATACAGATGCCTCAAAGAACGGGTTGGGATGTGTGTTGATGCAGAACGGTAAAGTGATTGCCTATGCTTCTAGGCAATTGAAGCCTTATGAGGAGAACTACTCTACTCATGATCTGGAGTTGGGTGCAGTGGTGTTTGCTCTCAAGATATGGAGACATTACCTTTATGGAGCAATCTTTAAGGTATTTTCTGATCACAAGAGTCTCAAGTATATTTTCACTCAAAAGGAGTTGAACATGAGACAGAGGAGGTGGATGGAGCTGATTGGCGATTATGACATGGAAATTATCTACCATGAAGGGAAGGCCAATGTAGTTGCTGATGCTTTGAGTAGGAAGAGTGTACATTCTCTGTGTACAGCTCTATCTTTGATGAGGTTGAGAGATAAGGTAGCGAGATTCGGGATACATATGATGCAGAAAGGAGATGCCATGGGTGATATGACAGTGCAGCTTGAGTTTTATGATGACATTCGAAATAAGCAGGCGTTGGATCCTAAGATAGTGGAGTGGAGAGCTGGAGTAGAGAAAGGGACAGTGTCTCGATTCTCCATTCACACAGATGGTAGTTTGAGGTTTGACGGTAGGTGGTGTGTTCCTAATGATGAGGAGTTGAAAAAGACTATCATGACAGAGGCACATTGTACACCGTATTCAGTACATCCAGGTGGTGACAAGCTATATAAGGATTTGAAGAACACGTTTTGGTGGCCTGGGATGAAGAAAGAGACAGCTGAGTTTGTGGCCCGTTGTTTGACATGCCAGAGAGTTAAGGGGGAACAGCGACGACCACAAGGTAAGATTCAGTCTTTAACAGTACCTGAGTGGAAGTGGGAATCCATTTCCATGGATTTTATCGTGGGTTTGCCAAAGAGTCAACAAGGTAATAACATGATTTGGGTAATAGTGGATCGACCGACCAGTCGTCACTCACTTTGTTCAATGAAAGATACATGGACTAAAGCACAATTGGCTATGGCCTATCGAAAGAACGTGCTTAAGTTGCATGGAGTCCCTAAGGACATAGTGTCTGACAGAGATGCGAGATTTATATCAAGGTTTTGGAAAGAGTTGCAGGAATCGTTGGGAACAACTTTGAAGATGAGTACGACATTTCATCCCTGCGACAGACGACGGACAGATCGAGAGAATAATCAAGACTCTTGAGGATATGTTGCGAGCTTGTGTGATGGATTTTGGTGGTAGCTGGGAACAGAGGTTGGACTTGATAGAATTCTCTTACAATAACAACTATCACACTAGTATTGGTATGGCACCGTTTGAGGCTTTGTATGGGAGGAGATGTAGGAGTCCGATTTGTTGGGACGATAGTGCTGAGGCAGTGGTTTTAGGACCAGAGATGGTGCATGAGATGGTGGAACAGATTAAGATGATCAGGGAACGGATGAGGGCAGCTCAGGATAGGCAAAAGAGTTATGCAGATCTACATCGCCCGGACATAGAGTTTCAAGTGAGGACAAGATCTTTTGAAAGTGTCTCCTATGCGTGGAGTTATGAGATTTGGGAAGAAAGGCAAGCTAAGTCAGAAGTTTATCGGGCCTTATGAGATCTTAGAGCGAGTTGGGGAAGTTGCATATCATCTCTGGCTTTACCAATTTGCGCTAGAGAGAGTGCATAATGTGTTTCATGTATCGCAGCTGCGGAAGTATGTGAGTGACCCGTCACATGTGTTAGAGGCAGAGAACTTAGAGCTAGATGAGTCCTTATCATATCTTGAGGTGCCTAAGCAGATTCTTGACCGAAAGTTTAGGAAGACCAGGAGTGGTGAGACCGTTTTGCTTAAGATCCTTTGGTCTAACCACGAGACTGAGGAAGCTACATGGGAGCCAGAGGAAGCTATGAAAGAGCGTTACCCTTTTCTTTTGATCGGGTATGTATGGTTACGGGACGTAACCTTGTTTCTTTAGGGGGTAGGAGATGATCGCGACGAGTTTTTAAGAGTTTCATACCCTTTTTGTATGTTGTGTCGGTATGTGTGTCGGGATGAGTTGGGTTAGTAACACGTTTTATGTTGAGTTTTGTTTTGGTTGTTGAGTCGGAAGTGTTGAGGGAGTAACTTTGTTTAGTAGTGGTTTGAACTTCGGGGACGAAGTTCTTTTTAAGGAGGGAAGACTGTAATACTCCGTATTTATGAGTCTTTGGGTACTCTATCGAGTAGGCCTTACTCTGTCGAGTAAGGGTGAGTTGCGTTTTAAAATAGTTTCTGACCTGTTGGGTACTCGATCGAGTAGCCGGTTTACGGGGAGTTTTTCTCGGATTTTGTTAATTATGCGATTAAGATATATAACCTTCTTCGTCATTATACTAAACACTTTTGCAAAACCTAATTTACTGTTAAAGAGAGAAAGCAAGTACGTTCATCATCTTAATCGCATTGTTAGCAAATCCCGGAGTTTGGAAGGTCGGTTTTCATCGTTTGTTATACCGTTGAGATCCTTGCGTCAAGGGTAAGATCTATGTACCCTTTTTGTTGTCTTTCCTTTAAGTTGGTTAAACCCTAATCTAGGGATTTGGGAGTTTTTGAGTAGTTTGTGATTTGGTAGCATTTGTATGTTGTATGATAGGAGGAGGGTTCATAGAAGAAGCTTTTTGATTCAGCTGTAGAGACCGTCTGATAGTTGTGCTTTCCATGTAGGATTTCCTACTCAGTATTAGTCCTATAATGGGATGATTGTTGATGTGTTGTGGTTGATTGAATAATATAGTAATTGTATTGTGACGGCTGTTGATTGTGATTGTTTGTCTCTGGTTCTCGAGGCGTGTCCTCGGCTGAGTGGGGTCACTTACGGGAGTGGCTTCACGCCCTAGTTTCGCCCTTCGTGGAACCCGCCACGGAAGGGGATGTGCACATTAATGGACAGGGTTATCGCTCGTTATGAGGAGCGGGGATTTGGTGGGTACGTGCTGCGGTCCCCATCGGCGGGGATAGTCCAAAGTGGGATCGGTGATTGAGATTGTTGGAATTGGTGTGGTTGTGTGTGTGACGGTTAAGCTGTCTGTTTATCTTATTGATGATATATATTGAGTTGTGTGATTAGTACTGACCCCGGTTGTTGTTTTGTAAACCTGCGGTGATCCATTCGGGGATGGTGAGCGAAGAATTGAGCGAGTTTGAGTTGAGCATCGGGATAGTCTGCGAGGTGCCACCGTCGACGATAGAAGTCTTCCGCTGTAGTCTTTTAGTTTTATGACATTTCAGTATTTCAGTAGACAGTTGGTTTTAAGAACTTGTACCCATATTGTGGGATTTGGTTTCAGTTGTACTTTTCACTAAAAGTTATATCATTTAAGTTGTTTCGTTATTGTCTTATGAATATCATGCCTCGGGTAACCGAGATGGTAATATCTTCATACCTGAGTGGTCCTGGTAAGGCACTTGGAGTATGGGGGTGTTACAGTCATTGACCGAATGTTTCATTCTCTTCATGATGGTTTTGCCCTTTTCAGGGCAAACTACTACATGAATGACTTGAAAAAGAGTCCTCATGAGCTACACTCCCTTCTCGTACAGACTGAGAAGGATATGAAATTGAGTGGGAGCATGAAGCAGGATGTTCTCATGATTTCAAACAATGGTAAAGGTAAGGGCAAGGCTCATGGCGACCTAGCTGTAGGTAAGCCAAAGTTTAAGAAGCCAGGAAATGGTAAGAGTGCGCCTGGTGAGACTAGTGGCTCGCAGGGCAAGGCAAATAGCAAGGGTGGTGACATAGAGTGCCACCGTTGTCACAAGACTGGACATTGGAGGAGGAACTGTCCCGTCTACCGTGAGGACATCAAAGCAGGCCGCGTCGTTCCTGTTGGTATGTCATCTTATATTCATATGATTGAGATTAACCATGCAAGTTTCAGAACTTGGGTACTAGATACTGGTTGTGGTTCTCATCTGTGTAATCATTTGCAGGGCCTAAAGAACATCATACCTCTCGAAAAAGGTGATGTGGACCTGCGTGTCGGGAATGGAGCACTAGGTGCTGCTGTCTCGAAGGGAACATATGTAATTCAACTCCCTAGTGGTTTTGAGTTATTTTTATATAACTGTTACTATGTACCCAGTTTGTCTAAGAACATTATTTCTGTTTCCGTACTTGCTAAAGACGGTTTTGCATTTTCAATAAAGGATAATAGCTGTATTTTCTCTTTCAATGAAATGATTTATGGCAAAGCAGTTTCCATGAATGGAATTTACATCTTAGACCAAACCACGGAAGTATTACACGTGAATAATAAGAAAATAAAGGTTGGTGACAAAGATCAAACCTATCTATGGCATTGTCGAATGGGACACATAAATGAGAAACGCGTGAAGAAACTCGTTGATAATGGGACTATTCCCGCATTCGATTTTTCTACATATGGCACGTGTGAATCATGTCTCACTTGGCAAGATGACTCGAATTTCGTTCAAAGGTGTTGGAATGCGCGCTAGTGACCTATTAGGACTCATACATACTGATGTTTGTGGACCTATGTCAATTACCGCTAGAGATGGCTATAGATATTTTATCACTTTCACGGACAATTTAAGTAGATACGGATATGTCTACTTAACGAAGCATAATAGCGAGTCCTTTGTGAAATTCAAGGAATAACAGAATAGGGTACAGAACCAATTGGGTAGAAAGGTTAAAGCACTCCGTTCAGATCGGGGTGGCGAATATCTTTCAAATGAGTTTGATCAACACCTGAAAGACTGTGGAATCGTTTTGCAGTTAACTCCACCTGGAACACCTCAATTGAATGGTGTGTCCGAACGGAGAAATCGAACCTTACTTGATATGGTTCGATCCATGATGAGTCACACCGTAATGCCTGATTCATTATGGGGTTTTGCTCTTTTGTCAGCTGCTCTTATACTTAACCGAAGTCCGTCTAAAGCTGTCGACAAGACTCCATATGAAATATGGAAGGGAACGGTCCCTAACTTGTCCTTTATTCGGGTTTGGGACTGCGAGGCTTATGTCAAGTGGAGACACGAGGATAAGCTCTACCCGCGATCGGTCAAGACATAATTTATGGGTTATCCAAAAGGAACATTTGGTCATTACTTCTATTCGCCTACCGAACATCGAGTTTTTGTGCGGCTAGTGCGACGTTCTTAGAGAAAGAATTTTTCGAGAACAAGACGAGTAATAGAACCTTCGAGCTGTCGGAGATTCCAGAACCAACGACCGAGGAACGGATGGAGAAAGTTGTTCCTCCAACTGATGATACGGTTAATATTCCTGAGGAACCTAGGAGGTCGGGTAGAGTCTCTCATCCTCCGGACAGATACATTGGTATGGTCGAGGAGAATGACGTTTTACTCCTAGAGAGTAATGAACCCGCTACCTATAAAGGTGCTATGGCCTGTTCCGACTCAAAGCTATGGCTCGAAGCCATGCAATCCGAGATGGACTCCATGTATGAGAATGACGTATGGGATCTAGTTGATTTACCTAATAAGGTAAAACCTCTACAGTGCAAATGGCTTTACAAAATAAAGCGTTCTGTAGACGCGCAACCAGATACCTATAAGGCACGACTTGTGGCAAAAGGTTTCACTCAAGTGCACGGATTGCATTATGATGAGATTTTTGCACCTCTAGTCATGCTACGTTCCATTCGGATAATCTTAGCGATTGCCGCATTTCATGGTTATGAAATTTGGCAAATGGATGTGAAAACCGCTTTTTTAAACGGTTATTTGGAAGAAGAAATGTACATGGTGCAACCCGAAGGTTTCATAGATCCTGAACATCCTAAGAAAGTATGCAAGCTTAAGCGTTCCATTTATGGACTTAAGCAAGCTTCTCGGAGTTGGAATCGTCATTTCGACTAGGTGATAAAAGAGTATGGTTTCACTCGATCGGTCGAAGAACCATGCTTATATATCAAGTCGAGTGGGAGTAAGATTGTATTCTTGATATTGTATGTTTGTTGGAATATGTGTCCTCCGACAATAATGCGATCACAACTGTTGATCATGATGATCACATGTTTAAATCTCATTATAAAGGATACAATTGGGAAGTATTTTTACTGTCAACTGGTCCACACATATCGGTAATGATTGGCTGACTAGAGTTTGACATTACTGTCATGCGACGGTGGTGATCAGTTGATCCCCTAGGTCATACATATAGGGCAACACTCTTAATTGATAATTTAATTGATCGTATAACGTTACGAGTCAATTAAAATATTTAAAATTGACGGAAGATTTTGGAAGTATTATTTACGTATCTCATTGAAATTTGATTAAATGAGATACGGTCTGAGTAATCGAATTGTTTCATTATTCAGATGAAATTATTGTTTAAGGAAACAATTAAAATTGAATGAATTATTATAAATACAAATTGATGTGATTTATAAATTGGTAAAATATTTTGGTACAAGTAATTATGAATTACTAAGTCGTTTTTTATATATGACGTATTTTTATTAATACGTTGATTTTTAATATGTTAAAAATACATAACGATTTTATGTAACATATGACATGTGACATAAGACAAATTGACAAAAATAAAATGGATTCCATTTTACACATATGTACCGCAATTAAGGAGGATTAAGGATAATATTGTGTTTATAATATGAGTGGTAAACACAATGATTAACTACTAAACTAGCCATGCAACCCTAATGCTCATTGTGAAGAACAACACTTGCATGCATTGGCTCCCTCCCATGCCCTCTTCCACCCGGTTTTTTGAGATGAAAAACCACTTTGGTTTTTCATCTTATTTCACCTAATATACACTAAAATGTAGTTAGTGGAAATATTATTATTCATTCATCCAAAATTTGAGTTTTTAGAAAGATAAAAACTCTTCTTTCTCTTCCTTCTCTCTAAACCGAAAAATAGAGAGAACCATAATATTTTGGGTCTTTTTCTTTACAAAATTAATATTGTCTAGTATTCATAATATTAATTTTAATTAAGAGTGTGCTTTGGGTATTAAGCTTTGGGAGAGATCCTACACTTGGATCTTAGTTCTTCCACTTAGGAAAGCACAAGAACAAGAGAGAAAGGTGATCTCTGTTGTGCCCATATAAACCGAATTTCCAATGTAAGGATGAATGCTTCTTCTTTATTTTGTTTATAAGTTTGCATGCATAAGATCATTTATTAATTTTATGACAAATTAAAATAAAACATATATGAATATGTTAGTATATAGATCTACTTTTCCTTCAATCGGTATCAAGAGCCGTGGTTGTTTGCATGCAAATCGGTTAAAAGTTTTTCCGAGTTATAAAGATTAACATATAAAACTTTTATAATTTGTGTTATTATGATATATCAAAAAATTAATTTTTGCATGTTAAAGTTTCTGATCCTAAAATGTTTTTAGGATATTTTGGTTATTTTATGGATTTTTATTGTTATATTACATATAATGGCATTAAAATATGATTTTATGAGTATAAATGTCATTTTCGGACTAAAATTAGCTAAACTTCGAATTTTCCAGTTATTTTTGGATATGTTGTCACATATATTATTTTGAGATGACTTGTAAATTTTCATAATTTTTGGACTTCCTATGCTCGAAAATGGATTTTTCATTGTTAAAATCGGATTTAAGTAATAAATAGGTTAATATGAGATAAATTTCGAATCTGGTCATAGAAATTTAGTATATTGTCACATGCAATTTTACAAGATGTGTTTAAAATAATAGGCTATAGTGAATTTTTTTTGCATAATTTATGGATTTTTGAAGAAAAATAGCATGAATAGTGACTTTATTAGTGAAATATTAATAAAACATACTCTATGACTAAGGAAAAACATTATATGTTGCATTTTATTATCTTTTTCAGATCTAAAATTGAAAAGTTAATGAATGTAATTTTTCACATGTTTTTATGATTATTTTAGTTAAAACCGATAAACCGCAACATTGTTTTTCCGGATAAATTTCGAATTTTTTTTAACCTAAGTTTTTTTTTTGAACATTATGAGTGTGATGGTATTTTTCCAGAATGTTCATGAGTTTAAATTTCAAATTTCAAATTTATTTGAAATTTTGTGATTTATTTGAAGTTTATAGCTTATTTTTATAATTTTAAGTCCATTAATGAACAAATTTTAGATATATGAGTTAATTATGGTCAAATAATTAGTGAAGACTAAATTTTGAGTCCTAAGGGTTAGGGTAATTAACTTATGCATAAATATGAATTTATGTAATTTTTGTGATTATAAAATGTTGAAATCACGCAAATCCGTAAAAACCGAGTAATATACGATATTGGCTAATTAAAGGCGATTTAGCATAAAATTGGGCATGTTCATACATATTATAATGCTGCATTTTCTTTATGATTGTCATAATTTTAATTTATGTAATTTTTGAATTATGTAATTTTTACTTAGGTGGCCTTAGTTTTTAATTGGTATTTCCCGAAATGTATGGGAATATCGATTCGGTTGTAATTTATTGTGATCTCGTATCACCGTTTTGTAATTTAATAGATTTATTTTATTTTAGTTACAAATGTATAATAGGAAATTATGTAATTTGCTATGTAATTTATTTTATCTCGGAGTTCCCCAAGACGGATTTCTTCAAGATGGCGATACATAAAGACGGTGTTACCTCGAGATGCGTGCCACAACCGAAGTTCAAGGGACCAATGGAGTTGGTTTTCGAATCTGTAATAGTTAAATAGTTTTTCTATTCTAGGAAGGCCATACTAGGATTTATTTTATGTTTGCATTTTATTTATATGTCGCATGCATCGCTAAATCGCCATAACTAAAACATGCATCTTCTTTTATCGAGTTTATCGACCGTGTCAATTAGAATTATCGTAGTTCACCGCTTTAGTTCACTTAAAACGTGATAGATAATGAATTGACATGACCTCTCGCTAAAACAATTAATTGAGACATAGCCTTACCAAATAGTAGAAACCATGAAAACCTATTTCGCGAGGGAGTGCACTCGGCCCTACCGGGGTACAAACCTTGTTACGTAGGGGAAGTGGGTGATGAATGTTTATCCACCGAGTTCATGTTAATGAGGGTTTCATCGGTTATACCGTGCCCAAGTTGATGTGGATTTGGATCATGGACACATTTATTCGAAATTTGGATTGAGCTCAACGGAAATATTCGTGACCGTAGTTGCATGTGTTCCGGGCTATAGATAATTATTAAAGTAATTTTATCGACCAAGAGTTCTAAAAGTAGAATCGATTAAAACGTTAATCCACCTAGTTATATTGATAAGGGTTTCATCGGCCATACCGTGCCTAAGTCGATATGAATTTGGGTTTTGGAATCATTTATCTAGTTGGGTAGAGGTCACTAGAAAAATGCATAAAACTTGTTTAAATTATAAATTTTTACGAGTATTATTGTTAAAACGACATTTGTTTTACTCCTTCTATTTTGTTTTGTAGACCACTTCTTTTTCTCATAACAAATGGCAACACCAACCCCTAATGCCACGCCTCTCGCTAATTCATCATGGCACCGATCCTTCATGGATCGATGTAAACTTGAAAAGAATGAGTCAAATTTCTCCGATTGGGATGCCCAACTCAAACTAGCCGCCCAAGGTGACTACAAGCTTCGTTACCTAACCGAGGTCTCTCCTCCCGAACCTACTACTAGGTCGACCGCCGCCACTAGGGAAGCATATGAGGCTTACCATAAGGAGTCCGCCGCAATGAAAAATGTCTTGATATTTGCGATGGAGGCGGATCTCCAAAGGAGAGCCTTTAAAATGGGCACCGCTAATGAGATTTACTCCAAACTTGTGATAATGTTTTCACAAACTCCGCGGATCGTCAAATATGAGGCGGCCGCGGCATTCTTTGATCTCGACTTCAAAGAGGGCCAAAAGGTTAGCCCTCATGTGCTCAAACTTATGGAGCTTGTCGAGACCTTGAAGATTCAAAAGGTTGAAATCCCCAAAGAACTCATTGTAGATAGGATTCTACACTCCTTGTCCAAAGTCAAAGCGTATGTTCAATTCCGGGTGAATTTTAACATGGAAGACAAGGATGTGTCTCTTGAAGAATTGCACAAGTTACTTGTGCAAGCCGAAAGGGACATGGGGTTAAATGTGAACCCTACAAAGGATGTGCTTAACATAAGCACTAAGAGTAAGGGGAAGTTCAAGAAGAATGGGAGGAAGGGTAAGAAGCAAGCTCCCACTTTCACCAAAGCTAAAGCTAATGATGCTAGCACTTCGAAAATCAAGAAGGGTCCTCTTGATAAATGCCATTATTGTAATGGTATGGGACATTGGAAAAGAAATTGTTCCAAATACCTTGGTGATATTAAGGCTAGAAAGATTACTCCAGTAGGTAAATGACTATCCTTTCTTTTATATTTCTAATTCAACTATGGTATTGTGATACAAAATTGTGATAATGTATCTCCCTTTTTATTGTTAATAGGGCCTCTAACAAGCAAAGACAAAGGAAAAGAAAAGCAAGCTTAAGAAACCATCAGGGAGCTAGGAATAGCTTTCATGGAGCTTCGCTTTTTATTGTCTTATTTTAAATTATGTTTTGGATTTTTAGAACCTTAAGTTTCCGTGTTCGACATGGAAAGGTATTTTGGATAATTGGTTGTATTTTGGATAATGGTGACTTGGTTTGCAACCCAAGTCACCCGTTTTATCATTTTATCCTTTTGTTCTAAAAATCATGTTTAAATGCTTGTTCTTAGAGACATATAACTTAAAGTGATCTAATAGACAAATATAATGACGGGATTCATTATATGTCCACATGCTTAAAGCTTGTGTATGATCATTCATAAAGTGACCTTGAGTCTATGAACTCTCTTAAAGGAATGTCAATCACCAAGTACACATACGAAATCTAAAACTATTAGTCAATCTATGAGATAATTCTCCTTATAACTTCAACATCATTATGTGTGTCTCATATGCTATCTTTGAATCTCTAGTGTATTTATTCTAAAGATAGAGTGGGAGAAAAATGAGGACACAACACACACCAAGATACTTGTGTAAATAAGATCTATGCAAGAGAGAATGATTTGAATGAAGGTATATCTATTCACATAGTATACCCAAATAGATGAGATCTATGGTCTCAAGTAAGTTCTACATGACTTAAGAAACCAAGTGATGTAATCATAAGAGTATGCTCTCAAGAAAACTACACGAGGAGACCAAAAGAAAGTTTTAGAAAAAAAATGACTAATATAAAGTCTTAACAAGAGTTTTGACTAGTTTATGAAAATTTTTGACCAATAGTTTCAACCTTGATATTTACTTAAGAGCCTAAATGAATCAAAGTAACATCCTAGTAATAAGCGATATTTATGACTAGAAGTTGCAAGGATTGATATACCGATATCTTCTATAGCCAAAGTTTTAAACCACGCAGATGTCATTACTTAACCTCATTATGAAAATGAATTGGTTAAACCTCCTTCTAAAAGGGATATTTTGAAGGATGTGTATTAGATATTACTTATATTTAATAAATGACATTGCCACACATCATTATGACATGAATGTGTTAGAGATTTAAAATCTCTTTCCATAAGGTTAAGATGAGACCTCTTCAAAATAGGAATTTTGAAAGGATATGATGGGAACATATATGGTTTCATCTTAATAACTTTGCAAAGCAACATACATTCCAAATTTTGAAATGTTTTCAATTGAGTAATCAATTTCGAAACATGTGGAATTAAGTGGGAGCATTAGAAATTATCATGTGAAGACATGGAATTTAGTGGCAGCTATCATCCTTTGAATGTTTACAACTCATTACTCATTAGGAATGACGAGCTAATATCTTCTTTCACAAAGAAGTATTTGAGTTTTCAATTCTGGATGAATTTGGACTATGATGAATCCAATTACGTCAAGGAATATTGAATCAGTATTAAGAGATACACATCGTATCAACATACACATAGGTTATTCATGTAGATGAAAATGGAATTGCCATTAGCAGTCATGGTCGTTCATTGAACCTATGAACGGTTGATCTCATGATTATTAGTAACTAATGTTTCCGCCATTAGAATAATCATGCACATGTCCAATAGTGAATCATATGCATGAGAGCATGGTGATTCATTGGCAAGCCATACAAGAAACGTCACGAATTCTCGAGGAAAATCCGATGAGCGGTTTCAGTGTTTGACCGAATACTCTATTATGTGTCAAGAGGTTGCACATATTATAGAAAATCCGAGCACATATAAGGATTTATGAGAATCCTAAGCCTTTAAAGCTAAAAGGAGAAATAAGAAGTTTAGAAAGATACTTAGTTGAATAAGAAGTTACTCAAAACTAATCTTTCCTAACTATGCTAGGACTTGTAAGAAGTGCTAGGCTAATCATCTTGACAAATTGTTGCAAGACTCTACAAAACATGTACCTAGTGCAATGTGTGGATGGAGTACTTGATCAGTACAAGTTATATCATTCACCACAAATTCGTTCGTTATGTGATAATCGATAAGGAAGTTCTTTCAAGATAAAGAACCAAAACCAAGGTCGGGAACCTTGATGTGTACTTGGTAAGGTCCATGCTATAAGAAGATAACATGAACATAAAGGAAAATGCGATTATAAGAAGTTTGAACACATGGACACATGACATGTTAAACTTCTATTGCAATCAACAAGTGTTTACACACTTACGATGTGCATCACAAGGTTGTAATATGGTATTGACTGCCCAAGTGTGATGTCGACATTTGTCGTTTGAGTTGTTATTAACTCACTGTATACTTTGTTACATCCAACGGGTTGTAGAGACAATTGAACCCCGTTTAAGTGAACACGGATTAACATAGTATTTGCCCATAGTCACTTGTATGAGGTGACGTCTCGAAGTGACTAGAGTGTGATGCGATTGATGGCAAGTTCAAGTGCCATAGAGTCATGTGAGATGACTAGTCGATCACATAGGCAGACTGTTAGGAATTTTTTGTCGGGCCTTATGACCGCTTATAGAGTTCTGGCAAATTTATATAGCCTGGTCGTGGCGAGAGCTACTATAGTATTCAAATGAGTCGATTCTTTTTACTAAAGACTATTCGCCTAAGATGGCACAGTTTCAGATTAACTTTGATTTGTATTACTACGACCTTCATAAATGGGGTCAAATGGGCATATTTTGGGTTATGATGGCTGTGGCTAGTCGAAGGGAATGAGTACGATAGGAATTGTCCACCCCTAGTCAGGGTTATAAAATATCTCAGGGCCACTTGAGGAGTAATGAACTGGAAATGCGTGGCCACGCTCGGATTGTATCCATGGTGGATTAATCCGGTCAATCAGTTATTCTCCAGATCAAGGAAACCACTCTCGATATGATCACTTGCAAGTACGACCTGAAAGACACTTTGCATTGTGTGGGAGATTGTAATAGGACAAGAGAATTGGTGACGCACACTTGTCGAGGACAAGTGGGAGATTGTTGGAATATGTGTCCTCCGACAATAATGCGATCACGACTGTTGATCATGATGATCACATGTTTAAATCTCATTATAAAGGATACAATTGGGAAGTATTTTTACTGTCAACTGGTCCAGACATATCGGTAATGATTGGCTGACTAGAGTTTGACATTACTGTCATGCGACGGTGGTGATCAGTTGATCCCCTAGGTCATACCTATAGGGCAACACTCTTAATTGATAATTTAATTGATCGTATAACGTTACGAGTCAATTAAAATATTTAAAATTGACGGAAGATTTTGGAAGTATTATTTACGTATCTCATTGAAATTTGATTAAATGAGATACGCTCTGAGTAATCGAATTGTTTCATTATTCAGATGAAATTATTGTTTAAGGAAACAATTAAAATTGAATGAATTATTATAAATACAAATTGTTGTGATTTATAAATTGGTAAAATATTTTGGTACAAGTAATTATGAATTACTAAGTCGTTTTTTATATATGACGTATTTTTATTAATACGTTGATTTTTAATATGTTAAAAATACATAACGATTTTATGTAACATATGACATGTGACATAAGACAAATTGACAAAAATAAAATGGATTCCATTTTACACATATGTACCGAAATTAAGGAGGATTAAGGATAATATTGTGTTTATAATATGAGTGGTAAACACAATGATTACCTACTAAACTAGCCATGCAACCCTAATGCTCATTGTGAAGAACAACACTTGCATGCATTGGCTACCTCCCATGCCCTCTTCCACCCGGTTTTTTGAGATGAAAAACCACTTTGGTTTTTCATCTTATTTCAGCTAATATACACTAAAATGTAGTTAGTGGAAATATTATTATTCCTTCATCCAAAATTTGAGTTTTTAGAAAGATAAAAACTCTTCTTTCTCTTCCTTCTCTCTAAACCGAAAAATAGAGAGAACCATAATATTTTGGGTCTTTTTCTTTACAAAATAAATATTGTCTAGTATTCATAATATTAATTTTAATTAAGAGTGTGCCTTGGGTATTAAGCTTTTGGGAGAGATCCTACACTTGGATCTTAGTTCTTCCACTTAGAAAAGCACAAGAACAAGAGAGAAAGGTGATCTCTCTTGTGCCCATATAAACCGAATTTCCAATGTAAGGATGAATTCTTCTTCTTTATTTTGTTTATAAGTTTGCATGCATAAGATCATTTATTAATTTTATGACAAATTAAAAAAAAACATATATGAATAAGTTATATATAGATCTACTTTTCCTTCAATGTTGATGACATACTCTTGATTGGGAATGACATTCCTCTCCTATCTTAGGTTAAAGAATGATTGAAGAACCATTTCCAGATGAAAGATCTGGGTGAGGCACATCGCATTTTGGGAATCCGTATCTACCGAGATAGATCACGACGGACGTTATCACTTAGTCAGGAGTCTTATTTGGATAAGATTCTTGAGAAGTTCAGCATGACCAACTCCAAGTAGGGGAACCTTCCAATGACGACTGGGATGCAGTTGAGCAAGTCTCAATCACCCACGACGCCTGAAGGGATTGAGCGCATGAGTCGTGTTCCTTATGCATCTGCAATAGGATCGATCATGTATGCCATGATATGCACACGTCCAGACGTGGCATATGCATTGAGTATGACGAGTCGGTACCAAAAGACTCCAGGTGAAACACACTGGATAGTTGTTAAAAACATCCTCAAGTACCTGCGGAGGACTAAGGATTGGGTATTGACTTATAAAGGCGATACTAAGCTATGCGCAATCGGTTACGCAGATGCTAGCTTCCAAACGGATCGAGATGATTCAAAATCTCAGTCCGGGTTCGTCTTGACTCTTAATAGTGCTGCGGTCAGCTGGAAGAGTTCCAAACAGAGTGTTGTAGCAGATTCTACTACTGAATCCGAGTACTATGCCGCTTCGGAGGCAGCAAAGGAAGCGATATGGATGCGTCAATTCTTACAAGGACTTACGGTAGTTCCTAGTTCGAATGACCCGATCACCATCTATTGTGACAATAGATGTGCCATCTTCCAGGCTAAGGAGCCAAAGTCTAGCAACAAATCAAGACATGTACATCGGAAAGCTCACCTGATCCGTGATAACGTCGAGAAAGAGGAGATAGTGATAGACAAGATTGCGACGGATGATAACATCGCGGATCCTCTCACTAAACCGTTGAATTATGATAAGCATGTAGGGCACGTTAATTCCATGGGAATTAAACGCGTTCCTGAGTTGTAGTACTTGATTATGGATTTGATACATTATCTTTTTCATATACTATTTATAACTTCATCGTTTTATTATAATATTTTGTTTTTCATGTGGATTGTACTGACAACATTGAACGCCACAAAGTGAACTGAATTACATTATATTGTTTTGGTCCGTAATCGCCAATGTGAGCTGATAACTCAGGCTATTATATTGTGCAGTCGATTGATGGTGGGTTCAACGAGCCATAAGTCAAACGGTTGACTGATCGATCACAGATGCGAGATTATAACGATACCTCGTGGGACAACTTTTTGTGACAACGTAATGGAGTCCCAAATTTTTAAAAACATTCGGTGCCAGGTCATGGATATGACATCCATTGTGTTCCTAGAGTCGATTCTTTTGACTATCGACTGTCTCTTGAGATTAAGACAGTTTTTGGGTGACTTTGGTTTCTTTCTCACGGTCTGCCGTAACTGGAGGCTAAGTAGATTTTTTCTGGGTCATTTCATACTGTGCTTACATCTGCAGGATTCGAGTTGAGGAAAATATCCAACCCTTATCAGGTATAGTTATTTATCAGTTAAGTTACTCTCTAGTCGGGGAAACCACTCTTGATGATGATCGCTTGTAAAATACGACCTTTGTGAATACGGATTTGCAAATTGTTTTACATTGAGTGGGAGAAATTTTGGGATATGATAATTGGTTATCGCACATACACTTGTGAGGACAAGTGGGAGTTTGTTGGAGCTTGTGTCCTCCACAAATTAGTGTGATAACATTTGTAAATCTCTTACAGGTTCACAAGGGTATACTTCGTATTTTAATCAGTTGATTAACGATTACCTAATAACGGTTGGCTTGCTAGAAAGTTTGACGTTATTATCATACATATGGCGGTGATCAACTTGTCCCTAAAGGTCACACCTATAGGATGTGTTTGAGAGATGTGGTTATAGAAATATAATCACATTGATGCCTAATATGACTAAACAGTTAGTCAATGTGTTGATGAGACAATTATTTAATGAAGATTAAATAATATTAGTTGAGACGAATTAACTGTCAATTCGTAAATTGAATATAATAAGTTATATTTAATTAAATGTATGTACTGTTAGCTTGGACGAATTAATCTGTTAATTCGTAATTAAATGTAATCGGTTATATTTAATATCAACAAGATGAATGTGTCATAGTGGTAATAGTGAGGGTACACAAACCAAGAGGTCATGGGTTCGATCCTCACTAGATGACAATTTAACACATTTTATACATTTTTAGAATAATCGAAAATAAGGAAAATATACTCCTTATTTCGGTGATAAGGGCCGAATTAGGGAAGATAATATCTCCCTTATTCACTCCCATTTTCGGTTTCCATAAGAGGAGAAAGGGAGATCATTTTCTTACCCTAATTCTCTTTTAACCTAATCTCTCCTCTAATCAGAAAAAAAACACAAAAACAACCTAAATTTTTACAGAAAATTTGGATCGATTCTAGCATAATCAAAGGGCATATCTCATATCGTCTTGAGTGCAACTAATAGGAGAATATCAATTTTGATATTGTTCTTAGGCCATTTTTGCTAGGACCGAAGGTTATTTCTAAATCCTATATACTTTTGTTTATGTAATTTTATTTTATGACTAGTGATCATCTTCATAAAATTCGTTATAATCCTTGTATATTAAGGGATGCATACAGATAAATTCCCACACCAGAATCATTTCTCCGTGTCTTATATGTTGATGACATATTACTTATTGAGAATAATGTACCAATGCTCTCTTCTGTCAAGAGTAATTGGGAGACTAGGAAATGTACGATATATTCTAAGATTTCTGAATCTATGTGAGAGAATATTGGCATAGAGTTAAGTGTCTTATGATGATAAGAACTTTTAATCTGTTTAAAATCAACAAGGTTGAATGGGTTATTCATGTTGATGAAATATGAATTACTATGATGGAGTCATGGTCATTCACTGAACCTATTAAGTTGTTGATGACATGAAATCTTTTGCTAATGTTTCCGCCATTAGAATGATCAGGTATGCCAACAGACGCACATGCCATGATGTGATATATGCCTAGGGCATGATGACTCAATAACAAGATAATTCCCATGATATGGCTTGTGAAAGCCTTAAAGAATAATTGAAGACTTGTTCATATGTTTGGATAATAAACTAAGTTAGGTGTTGAAGGGTTGCACAAATTTTAGTTTCCAAACTTAAAAGGATTTGTTGAAATCCTAGGATGTCTTATTGACTAAGGAGTAAGAGACTAGAAAAGTGTTTTAGTTTCACGCATTGCAAATTCTACAAAAGGAATCTAAGTAAATTTTGATAAAATGGTCAACGTAGGGATTAAGGGTGAATCCCTCTACAAATGACTTTATCACAAGTTATGGGATAACAGTGGGAGGATCTTTCAAGTTAAAGTGTCCAAGTCTAGTAAGAAGACTAGACAAATACTTAGAGATAAATTCAAGTTATTAGAAATAACATTGAATTGAAGGAAGTAGCAATTGACAAAGTTGGAATATATGGATATAGGGTATATCCACTTGCCTAGCTTTTATTGCATTTTAACTAGTGTTAATAATACACTAACGATTATAAGATATGAAGTAGTAATAGTGTATTGACTATTCATATGTGATAATCGCATTTATCGTTTGAGTTTCATTAAACTCACCCGTTACCTTGTCGTATCCGAATGGGTTGTAGAGACAAATTGAACCCCATTAAAGTGAACTGGATTGACATGGTATTCACCCCTAGTTGCTTATATGAGGTGACGTCTCGAAGTGACTAGAGTGTTATGCGATTTATGGCAAGTTCAAGTGCCATAGAGTCATATGGGATGACTAGTCAATCACATAGGTAGATTATATGGGACACTCTGTCGGGCAGTGACCGCTTATAGAGTTCTGGTAATTCATAAAGTCTGGTCGTGGCAAGAGCTACTATAGTATTCTTGTGAGTTAATTCTTTTGACTGGAGACTATTTGCCCAAGTTGGCACAAATTTCTGATTAGCTTTGATTTATACTCTACGGCTGTCGTAAATGAAGTCAAACTGGGTATATTATGGGTTATAATGAACTGTGGCTAGACTAAGGGAATAGTGCGATAGGAATTGTCCACCCCCTTGTCAGGGTTGTTTGAAATCTCAAGGCCACTCGAGGAGTAGTGAACTGGAAATGTGTGGCCACGCTCGGAAGGTATCTATGGTAGATAATTCCGGTCAGACAGTTACTCTCCAGATCGAGAAAACCACTCAAGATATGATCAAGTGCAAGTGCGACCTGCAAGACACCTTGCATTGAGTGGGAGATTGTAATAGGACAAGAGAATTGGTGACGCACACATGTCTCGGACAAGTGGGATATTGTTGGAAAATGTGTCCTCAACAATAGTGCGATCACATGATTTAATATCATAATTAAATCTCATAATAAGAATACGTAAGGCATGATTCATTTATATAGTCAATTGACCAACATTAATCGGTAACGATTGGCTTGCTAGAGTTTGGCGTTACTGTCGTGGGCCGGTGGTGGTCAGTTGATCCCTTAAGGTCACACCTAAAGGACGATGCTCTTATCTGTAAAGTTAATTAATTGTATGACTATACAAGTTAATAAATTCCTTAAAATTGAACAATTCAATTGTGAGAGAGAATATTGACATCTTATTGTAATGGGATTAAATAAGATTTATTTTAGTAATTGAAATACTTTATTACTAAAATTGTTTATTGTTTATGAAACAATTGAGATAAGATTGAATGGTTGATTATAATTACAAGATGTTGTGAATTATAATTGTATGACCCATTTTACTTTTGTGATCAAGTATCACTAGTCAATTTGTTGTATATAATTTAATTAATTTATAAAATGATATTTATGTGATAAATATGCATTGAATTAATTAATAACATGTAACATACTACATGTGACATATTGTGTGACAAATGACAAATTGACAAACTAAAATGATAGTCCATTTTACATGAATGGACCGAAATTTAGGAGGTATTAGTGGGTTGTGCTTATATTATTTTATGTGATAAGATTTAAATAATAAGCCTACACTACACTAGCTTTACATAACCTACACTTTGATAAGAGAAAAAGAAAAAGAAAGATGCCTTCCTTGGCTATATGTGTCCCGGCCACACTACTCATGGATTAGTAGTTTTTGGCTTTTTATCTTCACTCTTACACACTACCATTCATACAACATGCAAAACTTTCCTCTCTCACACATTCTTCTTCATCTTTCTCTAAAAATTTGAGAAATGATGATCCAAATTGTTCAATCACATTACTAATATTATTAGTGTAATATATGAGTATTAGTAATTGTTTTAGCAGGATCTTCCCTGAATGGGTCTGGCTTGTTGAAGAATAAGATGGGTATCTAGCTCTATATGTTTGGAGTATTTATAAATGAATTACAAAGAAAGACTATGTAAAAAGAATAATGCTTATGCTATTTGAATAAACTGAATATAAGTTTGGTAATTGGATGATCGTAAAATAATAAGTAGTGAAGTAATCTTATATTGATGAATCGTGAATCCATTTACAAATGCTAGATCAGAATATTTATAGTCATAATTATGAACGTTGTATTGATCTCCAACGTTCTTCTCTTTTGTCGGGGTTGTTGCCGGATTGATAGGGCGCATTCCCTATTAATTCGGTTGACTGGTTCTTCTCCAACTGATTCTTAGCCTTTTCCCCTTTTGCACGTCTAAGTTCATGGGTGATGTAGTCCCATAATTAGTCTTGGTCTTCCTTGAGAATAGGACACAGTTATTTGACTCATACAACTGTATTTCTTGTTTATCTTCTTAATCCACTGCTTTAATAATCGCAAGCTATTCTATACTGACCATCAGGCTTCTCTTCCAGGATTTAGTAGCCTGCTTGCCATAATATTCTTCAACAGCTAAATAATAGTTAGATTTGTCCGGTCTTTGTTTTCTTCAATCAGCCTTGTAAGGTCAGGCCAGGTTATGGTCAGGCCAGGTTAATCTGGGCCTAACAATTGCCCCTTGACATTTTACCCGTGCTGGATCAGGCCAGGGTGAGATGTCAATTTTACCGGTTGAATAATAAAGAGACTTACACTTAATCAATGACTCTTAGACTCCTAGTTACCGTTGAACACTATAACGGCTAGGTGATGTCATGCTGAGAGTTTTGCAATCCCTAGGGT
The DNA here is from genome assembly GCF_048544455.1 of Silene latifolia. NCBI lineage: Eukaryota > Viridiplantae > Streptophyta > Magnoliopsida > Caryophyllales > Caryophyllaceae > Silene > Silene latifolia. The sequence continues at coordinate 203,632,988 of NC_133538.1, forward strand.
TTTCATACCGTTATAGATTTTCTATAAATGCGGTATTTAGGGCGAGGTTATTTTTCACCAAATTTCCTCCACTTTCTTTGCTAAGTATTCTTTGAAATTCTCCTCTATTTCCCAGAACCTTGTTTCGCTAATTTATACTTTCTCAATAATTTCAATTTCATCACAATAAATCAAACATTCAGAGATATGGGGGCCAAGAAACGTCCTGCATCCCAGAGAGCTGCTGCTGCTGTTGAGCCTGAACCCACAGACATCCAAGAGGAAGAGGTAAGGGAAATTGACCCTCCCGCTCGTCTTTGTGGCTTTCAAGTATCAGGATTCTCATTTTTTTGCTCTTCAATCTCTCGGATTCTTCTTTCCCGAGGAGAATTTACTAAAAACAAACTATGACAAGATTCTAAGGGAGAAGAAAATAATTCCTGAATCTACCGAGGTATGGATCCCTGAGTCTTGTCCGGTCGGGGCTAACGGGTATCACTGGCTGGTTCGTATTTTTGAATGGGCGTTCAAAGCAGCTGTAAGTTACCTTTTACTCCCTTGATGATTGATACCATTCGTGCTATGGAGGTGTCACCTTTTCAGATTATGCCAATGGTTTGGAAACTTGTCCATTCTATTGAAAATTTATGTGCTAAACATAATCTTGTAATTACTATTAATGATATCAAGGCAGTTTATCATATGAAAAATCCTGTTGATGGTCATTTTAATTTGAGAATAAAATCGAAAATGTCTCCATTAATTACTAACCTGGACTCTGGAGATGATAAGAATTGGGCAAAGACTTTCCTGTTTGTCCGGACTGAGACTTTGGGATCAGGCTTCGATTATCTAAGATATCCTCCCTTGGAGAGTGGTAGGTTCCTTGTACTTTTTATTTTGCGATATATATTATATGAAATTAATGGATTCTGATTCTTACCTGTGTAACTTTGACGGTTTTTGCAGCTCCTGATTGGAGTTGTGATCCCCTTGATGAGGAGGCTGTTTCCAGGATAGAAGCTTTCCTTGCTATTCCTGAGGAGGAGAGGACCTGGCCAACTAGTTTGGGCAGGGAGTTGTTGCCCCGGTATGAGGGTTAATATCCGTATACTACCCCTTTAATTGTAGGACTATAACGTAAAATTTACATGCGAATATAGTCATAAAACGAAAAAACATAAAGAAACGATAAGGAACAAGAAATCAACCTCGGGTCCTTTAAATTGCGGCGTAAAGAAAGTAAATCTAAGCGATTTCCTCCTAACCGTTGCACCCAAGACTTGGTCCGAAATATGCCCTTGTGCTAGAACAGTGTTCTCCGATTGCCTTGCAATATAGGGAGAACTGTTGTGAGTTTTGTTGAGATGAGAGATCTCGGGTTTTTCAGAGAAGAATACTCTTCAAAACCCTAGTTTTTCAGTAAAAATGAAATCGCTAGGTCAAAAGGAGAGGGAGTCTCTCCTTTTGTTAACCTCGGTCCGCGGGTCAAGAGAGGAGGGAGTGGGCTTTCCACTTTCTCCTCATTTGACTAGTGATCCAATGATCCGACCCGTCTCGCTAAAATGTATATGATGCGGTTTATATTATAAATCGTTATCGGTTATCGGAAATTAAGGCATCACTAATTATACGGGTTAGCTGAATTGTTAATTCGTGTCCGACAAAGCAGTATTGTATAATTATTTTTAATATACATTTAATTAAATATAAATCACGTATATTTAATTTTACGAATTAACTGGTTAATTCGCCTTAGCCCATGATATTTAATCCGTATTAAATATAATATCTCAACATTACATATTTGACTAATTACTAGTCAAATAACTCGGACTAACTGGTTAGTCAATTTTTGGCATCTACATGACAGTATTTTCATACCGTCACATCTCTCGAACGTATCCTATAGGTGTGACTTTTAGGGACCAGTTGATCACCGCCATCTGTATGACAATAACGTCAAACTTATCTAGCAAGCCAACCGTTATTGATAAACGTGGATCAACCGATAATAATACCAAAAGTATGCCCTTTGATCCTTTTAGAGGTTTATAAGTCCTTGCACTAGCTGTTAAGGACACCAACCCCAACAAGCTCCCACTTGTCCGTACAAGTGTATGTGCAATGACGTTATCCGCACTAACTGGAGGACACAAGCTCCAACAAACTCCCACTTGTCCGTACAAGTGTATGTGCGATAACCGATTCTCATATTCATTTAAAATTTCTCCCACTCAATGTAAAACAATTTGCAGATCCGGATCCACAAAGGTCGTATTTTACAATCGATCCGTATCTAGAGTGGTTTCCCCGACTAGAGAGTAACTTAACCGATAAAACGAATCCGTATCCGAGCATGGCCATGCATTTCGATTCTGACTCCTCGAGTGGCCCCGAGAAATATCGAGTACCCGATAAAGGCTGAATATTTCCTTCAACTCGAACTCCTTCCGATCTAAGCACAGCATGAAATGACCGAGAAAAAATCTACTTGGCCCCTGTTACGGATGACCGTGAGAAAGAAACCAAAGTCACCCAAAATCTGCCGTAGTCTCAAGAGAGACGGTCGATAGTCAAGAGATTCGACTCTAAGGATCACCATGGAAGTCCTATCCACGACCGGGCAACGAATGTTATAAAACATTTAGGACTCCACGTCGATGTCACAATGGTGTCCTACGAAATATCCGTATAAATCGCCTCTGTGATTGGTCAGTCAACCGGTTGACTTATGGCTCGTTGAACCCACCATCAACCAACGTCACAGAATAATTGCCAGAGTTATCAGCTCATGTGGGCAAATAAGGACTAACAAGATATGATGTTTGTTCAGTTCACTTTGTGGTGTTCAAAATCGTCGTACAATTCCACATGAAAAACAAAATATATATATAAAATATCAAAACGATGATGTTGTATAGGGTACAAAAGCGAATGAATCTGATCCATCAAAGAGTACTACAACTTAGGAACACGTTTAATTCCCATGGAATTAACATGCCCTTCATGCTTATCTTGTCGTAATGCTTTAGTGAGAGGATCTGCTATGTTGTCATCTGTAGCAATCTTTTCTATCACTACTGTCTTTTGCTCCACGTAATCCCGGATTAGATGAGCTTTCCGTTGTACATGTCTAGACTTGTTGCTAGACTTTGGCTCCTTAGCTTGGAAGATGGCACCATTATTGTCGCAATAGATGGTGATCGGGTCATTCGAACTAGGCACTACAGAGAGCCCATGTAAGAATTGACGCATCCATATCGCTTCCTTTGTAGCTTCAGACGCGGCATAGTACTCGGACTCAGTCGTAGAATCTGCTGTAACAGTTTGTTTCGAACTCTTCCAGCTGACGGCAGCGCCATTAAGAGTAAAAACGAATCCAGACTGAGATTTCGAGTCATCTCGATCCGTTTGGAAGCTAGCATCTGCGTAATCGGTTGCGCATAGCGCCCGAGAGCCTCCATAAGTCAATGCCCAATCTTTAGTCCTCCGGAGGTACTTAAGAATGTTCTTGACAGCCAACCAATGTGGTTCACCCGGATTTGTTGGAATCGACTTGTCATACTCAATGCATATGCCACGTCCGGACGTGTGCATATCATGGCATACATGATTGATCCTATAGCCGAAGCATAAGGAATCCGTGTCATGCGCTCTTTCTCTTCCGGTGTCTCTGGTGCCCGAGATCGGCTCAAATGCACCCCGGAGCCATAGGAAGGAACCCCTTCTTGGAGTTAGTCATGCTGAATCTCTCTAGGACTTTGTCTATGTAAGACTCCTGACTGAGAGATAACATCCGTCGTGATCTATCTCGATAGATACGGATGCCTAGAATTCTCTGTGCCTCTCCCAGATCTTTCATCTGGAAATGGTTTTTCAACCATACTTTTACCGAAGTTAAGAGAGGTATGTCATTCCCAATCAGGAGTATGTCGTCAACATACAATATTAGGAAGACAATCTTGCTCCCACTCGACTTGATATATAGACATGGTTCCTCGACCGATCGAGTGAATCCATTGTCTTTTATCACTTGGTCGAAGCGATGATTCCAACTCCTTGATGCTTGCTTAAGTCCATAAATGGAACGCTTAAGCTTGCACACTTTCTTAGGATGTACTGGATCGATGAAACCTTCGGGTTGTACCATGTACAACTCTTCCTCCAAAAAGCCGTTTAAGAAGGCGGTTTTCACATCCATTTGCCAAATTTCATAGTCATGAAAGGCGGCAATCGCTAAGATAATCCGAATGGAACGCAGCATAACTACGGGTGCAAAAATTTCATCGTAGTGCAAACCTGGCACTTGGGTGAAACCTTTAGCAACTAGTCGTGCTTTGTAGATATCTTGCTGACCTTCCACAGAATGCTTTATCTTGTAAAGCCATTTGCATTGAAGGGGACGAACCTTAGCAGGTAAGTCAACAAGATCCCACACGTTGTTCTCATACATGGAGTCCATCTCGGATTTCATGGCCTCAAGCCATAGTTTCGAGTCGAATCTGGTCACGGCACCTTTATAGGTTGCGGGTTCACTACTCGTTAAGAGTAGAACGTCATCTATGTCATGTTCCTCGACCATACCAATGTATCTGTCCGGAGGAATAGAGACTCTTCCCGACCTCCTAGGTTCCTCAGGAATATTCACGCAGCCGGGATTGAAGGAATAGGTTCCTCCAATGGTTGCTCGGTGTTTGGTTCTGGAATCTCCGACAGGTCGAAGGTTCTATCACTCTTTGCATTCTCGAGAAATTCCTTCTCTAAGAATGTCGACCGCCGCAACAAAAACACGTTGTTCGGTTGGCGAATAGAAGTAATGACCACGTGATCCTTTAGGATAACCTATAAAGTATGTCTTGACCGATCGCGGGCCGAGCTTATCTTCAGGTCTCCACTTGACATAAGCCTCGCAGCCCCAAACCCGTATAAAGGACAAGTTAGGGACCGTTCCCTTCCATAGTTCATATGGAGTCTTGTCAACTGCTTTAGACGGACTTCGGTTAAGTATTAGAGCGGCCGACAAAAGAGCATAACCCCACAATGAATCGGTAAAACCGTGTGACTCATCATGGATCGAACCATATCAAGTAGTGTTCGATTTCTCCGTTCGGACACACCATTCACCGAGGTGTTCCGGTGGAGTTAACGTAGGGCAATCCAAGTCCTTTAGGTGTTGATCAAACTCGTGAGAAAGATACTCGCCACCACGATCCGAACGTTGATGTTTTTATCTTTCTACCCAATAGGTTCTCGCACCCTATTTTGGTATTCCTTGAATTTCTCAAAGGATTCACTTTTGTGCTTCATTAAGTAGACATAGCCATATCTACTCAAATCGTCCGTGAAAGTGATGAAATACCTATAGCCTTCTCGTGCGGTGATTGACATAGGACCACATACATCCGTGTGTATGAGCCCTAATAGGTCAGCAGCGCGCATTCCAACACCTTTGAAGGAAATCCGAGTCATCTTACCGATGAGACATGATTCACACGTGCCAAATGATTGAAAATCAAAAGCCGAGATAGCTCCATGTTTGATGAGCTGTTTTACGCGTTTCTCATTAATGTGTCCCATACGGGCATTGCCATAGATACGTTTGATCTTTGTCACCAACCTTTAACTTTTTATTCATTACGTGTAATATTTCGAGGTCCGATCTAAAACATAAATTCCGTTCATGGAAACCGCCTTGTCAGTAAATCATATCGTGTAATGAGAAAATGCAAGCATTGTTTTCTATTACAAATGAAAAACCAAGTTTATCAAGCGCTTAAACCGAAATAATGTTTTTGGAAAGACTAGGAACATAATAGCAATCATATAATGACAACTCAAATCCGCTTGGAAGCTGGATCACATATGTCCCCTTGGAGATGGCAGCTACTCTTGCTCCATTCCCAACACGCAGGTCCACCTCACCCTTTACGAGGGGTTCGATGTTTTGAGCCCCCGCACATGATTACAGATGAGAACCACAACTCGTATCAAGTACCCAAGTTCCGTAACTTGCGTGGTTAATCTCAATCATATGAATAAAAGTAGAAGAGAGAGAAGACATACCAACAGGTTTAACACGACCTGCCTTTAAGTCCTCATGATAAACAGGACATGTGCGTCTCCAATGCCCAGTCTTGTGGCAATGATGGCATTCCATGTTTTCACTCTTGCCCTTTGTCATGCCTGATGAGTTGCTCGCCTCACCAGGACCACTCTTCCCGAACTCGACTTCTTGAACTTCGCCTTACCTCGTTAGGTTTGCCGGAGCTTTGCCCTTACCTTTCCCTTTGTTTGACACAACGAGAACATCGTTTTGAACTCCCATGAACTTCATGTCCTTCTCGGTCTGTACGAGGAGGAGTGCAATTCATGGGGAGTTTTCTTCAAATCATTCATATAGTAATTCGCTCTGAATTGCGAATAACCATCGTGGAGTGAATGAAGAATACGGTCGATAACAATATTCTCCTGATGTTACGATTAAAGGTCTCGACTTCTCGACATTCTCAATCATGCTGAGAATGTGTGGGCTAACCGGTTGGCCCTTTCGGAGTCTCGCATCAAAGAAGCGAGTGGTATGCTCATAGGTCACGATTCTCGGTGCTTTCGAGAATTCCTTAGTGAGCGTGGTGAAAATCTTGTTTGCACCTTGGGCTATGAAGCGTTTCGGCAAATTGGGTTCCATTGCAAAAATGAGTACGTTCTTTACCGCACTTTTGACTTCTAAAGCGAAATCGTTATACTCGTTGATTTCGTTAATTCCAGCCGTGGGGCCTGGGTTTAACGGCATGGGCTCAAGCGGATATCCGAGCTTTCCGTCGCAGCGGCAGCATTCCGTAATGCTTTGCCTCCCATCCGAAGTTGGATCCGTCATTCTTGATCGGGTAGGCGATTCATCCGACTCATGAAGATCCTAAGCCGGGACTCACGGTCCAATGTGGCACTTGGCATTGGGTTATCACTTGAACCAGCCATTTGTTGTTAAGCGATTTAAAATCGTGATCTACACTGAAAAGGAAAGAAAAACAAAACGAAATAAGCAACTCATCGAGGTGATTTAAGTCTATTTTAAAATTCATTTTAAATATGTAGACTCTTGCACTTGCATAATTGATCTCCCTCAAGAAAGATACAAGTGATCCCAAGACTCAATTTCTGTAAATTGATAAGCCAACTGTTTAGCTAATTCTTCCGGAAGAACTCTTGGTCGATAGATTTCTGTAAATCCTATCTATTAGTCCACCATAGTCACAGGATCGTACGAGTGACCATGGTGTTGAGATAAAATAGGTCAATCGGTTCCAACTTACCCGACGTAGAAGGGGTCATAGTATGCCTACCGACGAAGAAGGGACTCATTGGAGTTTGACCTATAAAGACAATTCTCAATTTTTGTTTATACGAGGAAGATCCCATCAACTAAATTATAATTCATTTTAAGTGAACGAATAACTAGCGTCTGCGTGAATGAATTAATTTGGGTGATGGCTTAACATGATCGTGTGACATACGAATGTCAAAGAAAACTAACTCGTGACCTCTATATGTGTCAGTTTTCATGCAATTATTAGGTGGTTTGGTTTTTAGGCGGAATATGATGCATACTATCGTTACAATAAAATAAATAATTGAATGCAATACGTAAATAAAATTTCCTAGTGTGGCCTATCCTAATAAAAAGAACAAAATACAACTTTGGAATCCACCGTTGGACCCAAGAAGCTTGTCTTGTTGTTCCATCTTGATCCAAGTAGCGGGAGTGAGCATCTGGTCTCCGTCTTTGGTCTTCTCAAAAATTACAATAAAAAATTACAAAATATAAACCTATTTACATTCTAATTAAAAACTGTAATTACAAGTGAAAAATCCAAAACGGAGATACAAGATCTCAAAATACAACCAAGACCGTGTTCCATCATTACGGTAACACGTTCTACTAAGGCCACACTAAGTTACAACTGATTGCAAAATTAAATACGTAATTAAAAAGGCATTCACGGCATTCAACAAAACGATAAATAAAAATGCATCAACTAAAAACAAATTCATTCGTGACATAATTCCGTAATTATGTTAAATTTATCCAAACCACCTTCTAATGATTAAAATTCATGTGATAAAACCGCTTCTATCAATTTAATTTTAATCATAATACAGTCCGTTACTTTAAATACGCTTTAAAATAACTTAATGGTACGTGGTGAACCGTTTCACAATCATAGCGAGTGTACTATATCCGGATAAAGTACATATTGAAGCCAAAAGAAAATTTAAATCAAAAGAAACAAATTTTCAAAGCTGTTAAAGACGAAATCCCTCGATCCAGGGACACAAGTGCTCGATCGAGGACAGAGTGCTCGATCGATCGACGCAAGTCGATCGAGGGGTATGCTAATCAGAGGTGCTCGATCGACTAAGCGGTGGTCGATCGAGTACCTATGTCAGCAAAACTACTCGATCGAGTACGAGGACAACTCGATCGAGCAGAGGGGTTTTGAAAACAGGTCGATCGAGTACAGCAAGGACTCGATCGAGTAAAAAATTTTGGAACAGGGTCGATCGAGTACAGCAGGGACTCGATCGAGCAAAAAATATCCAGAAAAGCCACTCGATCGATTAAAAACTTGGTCGATCGAGTGCAAAAGTCTCTGAAAACTTAAAAACCCTCGTGAAAACTTATTTTCGAGACAGAAACAATTTCAATTTTGATCAAAACGCATCAAAACAAATTTAACAATTTGATAAAATTTGACATATTGTTATAATCTCCGTATAAAACAACAATATGTATAAAACAAATTGAAAACAAGATGAAATAACCGTGTAATACATGACACGGTTTCCAAAAATTTTCGCCGTGTATACATGGCACGGAATTCAAGCACGAAATCATCGTTTCAAAAACGTCTTATGAAAAACACATATAAAAATTTACGTGGCCTCGCTCTGATACCACTTGAGGGTTAATATCCGTATACTACCCCTTTAATTGTAGGACTATAACGTAAAATTTACATGCGAATATAGTCATAAAACGAAAAAACATAAAGAAACGATAAGGAACAAGAAATCAACCTCGGGTCCTTTAAATTGCGGCGTAAAGAACAGAAATCTAAGCAGATTTCCTCCTAACCGTTGCACCCAAGACTTGGTCCGAAATATGCCCTTGTGCTAGAACAGTGTTCTCCGATTGCCTTGCAATATAGGGAGAACTGTTGTGAGTTTTGTTGAGATGAGAGATCTCGGGTTTTTCAGAGAAGAATACTCTTCAAAACCCTAGTTTTTCTGTAAAATGAAATCGCTAGGTCAAAAGGAGAGGGAGTCTCTCCTTTTGTTAACCTCGGTCCCATGGTCAAGAGAGGAGGGAGTGGGCTTTCCACTTTCTCCTCATTTGACTAGTGATCCAATGATCCGACCCGTCTCGCTAAAATGTATATGATGCGGTTTATATTATAAACTGTTATCGGTTATCGGAAATTAAGGCATCAGCTAATTATACGGGTTAGCTGAATTGTTAATTCGTGTCCGACAAACAAAAGTATTGTATAATTATTTATAATATACATTTAATTAAATATAAATCACGTATATTTAATTTTACGAATTAACTGGTTAATTCGCCTTAGCCCATGATATTTAATCCGTATTAAATATAATATCTCAACATTACATATTTGACTAATTACTAGTCAAATAACTCGGACTAACTGGTTAGTCAATTTTTGGCATCTACATGACAGTATTTTCATACCGTCACATCTCTCGAACGTATCCTATAGGTGTGACTTTTAGGGACCAGTTGATCACCGCCATCTGTATGACAATAACGTCAAACTTATCTAGCAAGCCAACCGTTATTGATAAACGTGGATCAACTGATAATAATACCAAAGTATGCCCTTTGATCCTTTTAGAGGTTTATAAGTCCTTGCACTAGCTGTTAAGGACACCAACCCCAACACGGTATATGAAGACCAAGCTGACTGGGGTCAGAGTACCCAAAGGCAAGCCTAGTTCTACTGCTCTTTCCTGTACGTCTTCTGTATGCTTTTATGTTGGCCGTTATCTTCCTGTCGTCCTTTGCTTGATATTCACGTATATTTTTTATATATTCAGTATTTAGGTCTTCTCGCTAGGTGGCCAGCTTTTCGCAAAGGATTTGAAGCCGGGGTGGCTAGGATTGCTGAATCACCCAAGAGCCAGGAGGCTAGTGGGAGCGACAAAACGCTTGATATCCTGGTTTCGAGATTCACCTCTTCAAGATCCTCCCAGGGTAATTTCACCGGAGATTGTCCAGGCTCAGAAAAGAAAGAGGGAAGATGTTATCCTGGAAGAGGAGGAAGGAGAGAAACAGCCTATCCGGCTCAAACCACTCAGGAGTATAAGGCAAGTGCCGCTAGGATTGATGACATGGATGATGCCGGGCACGGATAGATGAGTTTTTCGCAAAGATGAGCGACCAGCTATTGTCCGCTAGTACCCTTGAGTCGTCTACCAGAGTGGTTTCTATTCGACTTCTCTTGTAACAAGGGTGCTGAACTTGCTTCCCAGGCTAGGGAGGTTAGTTGTAAAGGGATATTTTTAATTGTTTATGTGCTTTTTGTTTTACCTTGTATTTGGCTAATTGATTTTGTATGTATGTAGGGGTTGGATGCCGGGTCAAGCTCGCTTGTCGCCTTAGGGATGCCAGGCCAAGGTTACTAATTTGGAGGAAAAACTGGATAGGCTAAACCGTGACTCGCACACATCCAGGGGTAATGAAGTGGTACTTCAATCTCGGTTGGGGACTGACTAAGGAGGCGGTCGGCCGGCTGCTGTAGTTTGTGAGGTAGCGCAAAGAATCCGAGAAGGTTGTCGAGGCAAGAGTTGGAGGCCGAGAAGGGCAATGCGGGATCAATTAAGAAAAAACGAGGAGCTTGTCTTGAAAAGGAGTTGGTGGAGGCGCGGTTGGCGATCCGCTCGGCACTTCTTCGGGAAAGGCCGGGTTGATGCTATGAGGGATCCAGAATCTGACCGGGCTAATTGGAATCCGGACCGGGATGAGATGGCTTTGGACGCTCAGTATCCTGATTTGGCCAATATGGGTCAAGAAGAAGAAGTGGATTCTCCTCCTTCCAAGGCAAAGTCGATGATCGGGAAATGGCGGATGGTTGTGAGTCGGTCACTGGCTCAAAAATAGCTTAGTTTTGTTTTTCTTTTAGGTTTTGGTCTATCCAGGGGGAATGTCCCTGGAATGAATATTTAGAAACATTTTTTGACCCATCCAGGGGGGATGTCCCTGGAATGGATGTTTTTTAGGTGTGTGGTAAGGCCATTTATTTTGGATGAATAAATATTTGGTCAAATTTTCTTCTTGTGTTTTCAAAAGGTGATGTTGAGTGTCTATCGGATCGCCGATTATTCAACTGGGTCGAGCCGATTTTTGTCTTGGATCTCGCGATTTAATGTGTTATGGGTGGGATCGTTGCCTGTCTGGAGGGCTTATGTCCCTTGCCTGTCTGGAGGGCTTATGACCCATTTATGTTATACAATCCAGGAATAGATTTTCCAGGTTTGTATGATAAGTTGAGCTCAGTATTATAAGGCCTGTTTTGCAACTGAATTTTGGATATCAGTTGGATATTAGTTGAATGTTGGTGGGGGTAGCCCCCAATCTTTAAGATTTGTTTTAAATAGAATGCAGTATGTAAAAACAAGTATTGAAGATTCTACTTGGTAAAAATATGGGAACATAGATCAGTACTTGGGCACGTAATTTTGAAGAAATCATATATTGCATTTATTCACGTAATGGCAAGTATCATACATGTAATTTCATATCAAGTTGGGCAGGAAATGTGAATACGAAAATTATACCTGAACCGGGAAATATATTTTATATGTGGAATAATTTTAGGTGTGCAATGTTCCAAGCTCTTGGGATCATTTCGCCTTCCAGGGTTTGTAATCTGTAGGCTCCCTGGCCGACTATTGAGTCAATTAGGTAGGGACCTTCCCAGGTTGGGGCCAATTTGCCAGCATTCTTTTCTTTTGTGTTTTGGAAGACTTTCCTGAGGACAAGGTCTCCTACCCTGAATACCCTGGCTTTGACAGTCTTGTTATAGCTTTTCGCAACTCTTTGCTGGTATGCTGCTAATCTGATGCTGGCTGCATCTCTTAGCTCTTCTATTAGGTCCAGGCTGTCCTCCATTAGAGGTATATTGCTTGTTATTGTATTGGCCGCATCTGGTGATGGAACGTCCACCTCACTGGGATTATCGCTTCACATCCATAGACCAAGGAGTAGGGGTTTGCCTGTGGATGTTTTTGGTGTGGTTCACACCCCAAAGGACCAGGGGGAGTTCTTGACCCATCGCCTTTCCTTTTTCCAGCTTTTTCTTTATGCGGTGATTACCACCTTATTACTGGATTCGCTTTGACCGTTGGCTTTTGGATATCCTGGTGTGGATGTCACCAGATTGATGTTCCATTGAGCACAGAAGGCTGCTGTTCTTTTTCCCACAAATTGCGTGCCGTTATCACATACTATTTCAGAGGGGATGCCATATCTACATATGATGTTGTGTTTAATGAATGCTATGACATCCTTCTCCTTGACTTGCCTGTATGATTCAGCTTCTATCCATTTGGAGAAGTAATCAGTCATTGCTAACATGAAAACCTTTTGTCCGGGCGCTTGAGGTAGTTTTCCTACTATATCCATGTCCCACTTCATAAATGGCCATGGTGCGGATATGGAATGTAGTTCCTCAGATGGCTGATGGATATATGGTCCGTGAATCTGACAAGCTTTGCATTTAGAGCTAAAATCCAGGCAATCGGCTCTCAAGGTAGGCCAATAATAACCTGTTCTGAGTACTTTGCTTGCCAGGCTTCTTCCACCTTTGTGATTTCCACAGTATCCTTCATGGATTTCTGATAATATCTGCTCAGCTTCCTGTGGTTCCAGGCATCTGAGGTAGGGCCCGGCCTGCGATTTCTTAAAAAGCACGTTGTCAATAATAGTATATGAAGCAGCTTTTATTTTTAGTGCTCTGGCATCTTGCTTATTTAAGGGAAGGATTCCTTGTTGCTTGATCATAGTAGGGTTTTGTCCAAGAATTAGCAATGTAGATTGGGAAACTCTCATCTTGTTTATTTATTGCAGGTTCTAATAAATGCACGATGGGTATTTTGTCGAAGTCAAGGGGACTAAAGTTGGATCCTAGGCCGGCTAGAGCATCGGCCTGGGTATTCAAATCCCTGGGAATTTGGTCAATATTAAAATTTCGAAATTTACTTTTTAAAATTTGGACAACGTCCAGATAAAGCATCATCTTGGGGTCTTTTGCAGTATATATCCCATTTACTTGGTTGGAGATAAGAAGGGAATCAGTACGTACCTTTAGGTTTTGCACACCAAGGTCAATACATACCTTTAATCCGGCTATCAGGGCTTCATATTCTGCCTCATTGTTGGTAGCCTCAAATGCACAGCTTATAGCCTGTACTATCTTATCCCCCTGTGGCGATTTTAGTACTAACCCTAGTCCTGTGCCCCTCATGTTGGCTGCACCATCGACGAATAGGGTCCATTCTAGGTCCATTTTTGGTCGCCGGGTCGGTTTATTCACTTCTTTTATTAGGTCGGGTTCTAGGGTCGGACTAAAATCACCACAAAATCAGCTAATGCTTGTGACTTAATTCTGTCCTTGGTTCAAATGTTATATTGTATGTGCTTAGCATTTGGGTCGACCATTTGCACATTCGTCCTGGGACGATTCGGTTTTCGAGTCTGATTTGATAGGGAGATTGGTTCTGACTATTATTGGGTGACTTTCAAAATATGGTCTCAATTTTGTGCAACTCATAATTAAAGCTAAAACATATTTTTCAAGTAAGCCATACCTGATCTCTGCATCCAGTAGACTTTTACTTACATAGTAGACAGTCTTTGTTGTCCGTCCGCTTCTTTGACCAGGATCGACCATGACAAAGATTTCTGTGGATCAGTGTATCTTGTCAGGGGTTCATCTTTGACTGGTTTTGCCAGCAAGGGGGAGAGGATAGATATATTTTCAGGTCTTCAAAGGCAGCCTGATGATCAGGGGTCCATTGAAAGTCCTTGTTCTTCCTTAGCAGGTTATAAAACGATTTGCATCTTTCTGATGATCTTGAAATGAATCTGTTCAGGGCTGCTATTCTTCCGGTCAGCTTTTGTATGTCTTTGACTGTTTTTGGTGGTTCTAGCTCCAGGATAGCTTTGATCATTGGCTGGCTTCTATTCCTCTTTTTGTCACCATGTAGCCCAGGAATTTGCCTGCTGAGACTCCGAAGTGGCATTTTTGTGGGTTGAGCTTCATATTGAATTTTTCCAGTATTTGAAAGGCTACTTCCGGGTCTTTGACGTGGTCTTCTGCCTTTTTTGATTTGACTACCATGTCATCTATGTAGACTTCCATGGTGTCTCCTATCTTATCTTTGAACATCATGTTGACTAGCCTTTGGTAGGTTGCACCTGCATTTTTAATCCAAAGGGCATAGCAAAGATAACAATATATACCTCTTTCGAGTGATGAAAGTGTGCTTTCCTGGTCTGCATTGGGTGCATTTTTATCGATTGAACTACTGGAGGCATCCATGAATGTCAACATTTCGTGGCCTGCAGTGGCATCTACCATTGCATCGATGTGTGGTAGGGGAAATGGATCTTTTGGGCAGGCTTTGTTTAAGTCGGTGTAATCTACGCAGACTCTCCATTTGCCATTTTTCTTTTGGACGACTACCACGTTTGCAAGCCGATCGGTACATTACTTCCCGATCATTCCCATGTCGATGAGCTTGTCAACTTCTTGGTTGATGATTTCGTGCCTCTCTGCAAAGAAATTTTCTTCTCTTTTCTTTGTACGGGCTTAAAGGATTTGTTAATGTTCAACTTATGAGTAATAACATCAGCATCTATACCAGTCATATCAAAATGTGACCAAGCAAAACAAGACATTTTAGTTTTGAGAAAGTCGACCGATTTGGTCCGATTGAGTCGGGTGCATCGACCCTACAAGTACTTTCTGTCGG
Source organism: Silene latifolia (assembly GCF_048544455.1). Classification (NCBI taxonomy): domain Eukaryota; kingdom Viridiplantae; phylum Streptophyta; class Magnoliopsida; order Caryophyllales; family Caryophyllaceae; genus Silene; species Silene latifolia. The sequence continues at coordinate 203,648,024 of NC_133538.1, forward strand.
GAATGCGGGTCTAATGTGACTTCTCCTGTTTCCATCCGTGTTTGTGCTATATATATATATTCTTCCCTGACAGGTGACTTTAATTGCTATGCAAGGACTTACCGACTTTGAGGGTTTCAAAGCCCGAGTGTAACATTCCGAGCCGTCCTTTGTTCTCCTCTGATGGTGGTTATCCCCCATTCTGTTGGGATTTTCACGCATTGATGGTATGTTGATGGGATTGCTTTGACATTGTGTATCCATGGTCTGCCCAGGATTACATTATACGAGGATAGGCAATCCATTACTCCAAATCTCTCATATGAAGCCACGTCTTCCACATAGGTAGGCAAGCTGATTTCTCCCAAGGTGTTCTTTGTTTCTCCACTGAATCCAACCAGGACGCTGGATTTCTTGATGATCTTCCCTTCGTCTATTTTCATAGCTTTAAGGACGTCAAGCATCACCAGGTTGATTGAGCTGCCTCCGTCTATCAGGATTCTTGACACCTTTCTTTGCCGATTTGCATGGTGATTACCAGGTTTGTCATGGTGTAGATCCGATATTCCTTGCGATCCGAGTCATCAAAGGTAATAGCAGGCAATGACTTGGGCCTGGGAAGAGGTTGGAGTCTGGACTCCCTGGATATTCTTTTGGCGGCTGAGCTGGTCGGTCCATGATTTCGATCCTCCATTTATGAATTTGACTTCATAGATGGGAGGAGGAGGAGGAGGGTCTTTTCGCTTCCCGGGTCTCTCTTGTTTTGTCCTTCATCTTTGTTCTTTGGTCCGGATTATGTCTTTCAAGTAGCCTTTCTTTAGAAGATATGCCACCTGTTTCCGAGCCGGATGCATTCTTCGTGGTGTGTCCGATGTCCGATGGAAGTCACACCATCTTGTTGGATCTTTCCTGGGGTTGTCGGATTTCTTTGGCCATCTGATCGTATCTCCCAGGTTTTCCAGGCGTTTGATTAATCCTGCAGTATTAATAGAGAAGTTATATTCAGGAATAGTTGGAAGGCTAGAAAGGTTACCTTTATGTTCTTGTGCCATATTGACTTGGATCGTTCGGGCCTGGAATAGGGTCCGATCCGGGATTGCCTCCTTTCCGGTAGGAGCTTTTCTGTTAGTATGTCCATAGCCTTGCTTTCCTCCGGATGAGTTCGTCCTGAAGTTGAGGTCTTCTTCTAATCTGACATGCTCTAAGGCGATGGATTGAACAATGGCAAAGGTTGGACATGCTTTCTTGGTCAGATCTGCATAAATGTCATTGTCAGCAGGACTCCTTGCTCGAATGCTTCTACATTGTTTCTTCATCGCATCCGGGAATGGCCACCTTTTCTTTGACAAATCGGCCAGGAATTCTTTGAGAGATTCTTGAGGAAGTTGCTTTATCCCGAGCAGTTCTCGGGTCTCTTGGCCATATCTCTCGCTACTTGCGAATTGTTGATTGAAGGCATTGATCAATTCCGCAAAATTCTTGATACCTCCATTTGGGAGATTGATGAACCATTGTAATCTTTGCTCGGTCGTGGTTGTACCAAAGCCTTTGCACATGCGGACTTGCCGAGTTCTTTGGGTATTGAGGACCAACATTTTTTGTTTGAATATGGCAACATGATTTTGTGAATCGGAGGTTCCATCATAAGTTCTCATGGACGGAACAGTAAATTTCTTGGGGAGATCAATCTTTGCAATTTCATCTGCAAAGGGTGAATCGCAAAGTCATAACTTCTACTTCACCACGTGGTCCGGCACTCCGGGTATATTTTCTATTTTGTTGTGGAGTTTTTGGATTTCCTGAAGCATAGCCATCATTATTCTTCGCTTCAGTTTTGTTTGTCTCTTCATTATTGGGAATGGTTGGGGTACCGGATGATGTATCCTTCTCCGGGGTTCCAAAATTGGAGAAGTCTATGTTTTTGATAATGGATGAGAATGGGGTTCCTGGTTCGAATCTGGTCTTGGAGCCCGAAGCCCGATTTTCCAATTTCTTCTTCGGCTAGACTCGATTCCTTGACCTATTGATTTGCCACCGAGCGCCCTCTCTTGGATTGTTTCCAATTCTTTGATCTTGGTCAAGGCAACCGCTAATTGTTGTTCTGCGGTGAGTTCCACCATTTTTGTGTGTGAATATTAAATGAAAGATGATAAGGAGAATTTTATTGGTTGAAGAACTAGATACCCCACGGTGGGCGCCAATTGTTTTAGCAGGATTTTCCCTCAATGGGTCCGGCTTGTTTGAAGAATAAGATGGGTATCTAGCTCTATATGTTTGGAGTATTTATAAATGAATTACAAAGAAAGACTATGTAAAAAGAATAATGCTTATGCTATTTGAATAAACTGAATATAAGTTTGGTAATTGGATGATCGTAAAATAATAAGTAGTGAAGTAATCTTATATTGATGAATCGTGAATCCATTTACAAATGCTAGATCAGAATATTTATAGTCATAATTATGAACGTTGTATTGATCTCCAACGTTCTTCTCTTTTGTCGGGGTTGTTGCCGGATTGATAGGGCGCATTCCCTATTAATTCGGTTGACTGGTTCTTCTCCAACTGATTCTTAGCCTTTTCCCCTTTTGCACGTCTAAGTTCATGGGTGATGTAGTCCCATAATTAGTCTTGGTCTTCCTTGAGAATAGGACACGGTTATTTGACTCATACAATCGTATTTCTTGTTTATCTTCTTAATCCACCGCTTTAATAATCGCAAGCTATTCTATACCGACCATCAGGCTTCTCTTCCAGGATTTAGTAGCCTGCTTGCCATAATATTCTTCAACAGCTAAATAATAGTTAGATTTGTCCGGTCTTTGTTTTCTTCAATCAGCCTTGTAAGGTCAGGCCAGGTTATGGTCAGGCCAGGTTAATCTGGGCCTACCAACTATTCCTGAATATAAGTTCTCTATAAATACTGCAGGATTGATCAAACGCCTGGAATGCCTGGGAGACATAGTTAGATGGCCCAAGAAATTTGACAACCCTAGGAAAGATCCAACAAGATGGTGTGACTTTCACCAGGACATTGGACACACCACAAAAGAGTGCATTCAGCTCAGGAAACAAGTGGCTTACCTCCTAAAGAAAGGCTATCTGGAAGATTTAATTCAACAACCCAAAAGCAAAGACGAAGGAGCAGGCAAGATAGATCCAGGAAACAGCAGGGATACTCCTCCTCCTCCCCCCATCTATGAAGTCAAGTTCATAAATGGAGGCTCAGAAATCTGTGGCTTAACCAGCTCAGCCGCTAAAAGAATCGCCAGGGAGTCTAAACTTCAACCCCCTTCTAGATCTAAATTATTACCCGTTGTTACCTTTGATGACTCAGACTTGCAGGGAGTACCAGACCTGCACCATGATAGCCTGGTGATTAACATGCAAAATTAGCACAGCTAAGGTATCAAGAATCCTGATAGACGGAGGTAGTTCAATCAACTTGGTGATGCTGGACGTCCTTAAAGCCATGAAAATAGATGAAGAAAAAATTATCAAGAAATCCAGCGTCCTGGTCGGATTCAGCGGAGAAACAAAGAGCACCCTGGGAGAGATTAGCTTGCCAACCTATGTAGAAGGCGTAGCTTCCTATGAAAGATTCGGAGTAATGGATTGCCTATCCTTATACAACGTAATCCTGGGAAGACCTTGGATCCACAACATCAAAGCCATCCCATCAACATATCATCAATGCGTAAAGATACCAACTGAATGGGGGATAACCACCATCAGGGGAGAATAGAAGGCAGCCCAGGAATGTTACACTCAGGCTTTGAAAACTTCAAAGTCAGGTAAGTCCCTCGCATAGCAACTAAAGTCCCCTGTCAGGAATGAATATATAGCCCAATCACAAATGGAAACAAGAGAGGTCACTCTGGACCTAAAATATCCTGAGAGGAAGCTGCTTGTGGGATCAGATGCACCTGACTCAGTCAGGCCTAATCTGGTCAGCTTTCTCAAAACTAAGATGTCTTGTTTTGCTTGGTCACATTTTGACATGACTGGTATAGATGTTGATATCATAACTCATAAGTTAAATATTGACAAATCATTTAAGCCTGTACAGCAAAAAAGTAGAAAATTCGCTGCAGAAAGAAAATAAATCACCAATCAAGAAGTCGACAAGCTATTGGACATGGGAATGATCAGGGAAGTAATGTACCCCGACTGGCTTGCCAATGTAGTAGTTGTCCAAAAGAAGAATGGCAAGTGGAGAGTCTGCGTGGACTACACTGACCTGAACAAGGCCTGCGCAAAAGACCCATTTCCCCTGCTACATATTGATGCAATGGTGGACGCCACTGCAGACCACGAGGTGTTAACATTCATGGATGCTTCCAGTGGATTCAATCAAATAAAGATGTATCCCGCGGATCAGGAAAGTACAGCCTTCATTACTGAAAGAGGAGTATATTGCTATACTGCCATGCCTTTTGGATTGAAAAATGCAGGTGCAACCTATCAAAGGCTAGTCAACATGATGTTTAAAGAATAAATTGGAGACGCCATGGAAGTCTACATTGATGACATGGTAGTCAAATAAAAAAAAAGCAGAAGACCACGTCAAAGACCTGGAAGTGGCATTCCAAATACTGGAAAAATTCAACATGAAGCTAAATCCACAAAAGTGCCATTTCGGAGTCTCAACAAGCAAATTCTTGGGATATATGGTGACAAAAAGAGGAATAGAAGCCAGTCCTGAACAGATCAAAGCTATCCTATAGCTGGAACCACCAAAAACGGTCAAAGACATACAAAAATTGACAGGAAGAATAGCAAATTTAACAAAGGTTCATTTCAAGGTCATCAGAAAGGTGCAAATCATTTTACAACCTGCTCAGGAAGAACAAAGACTTCCAGTGGACTACTGATCACCAGTCTGCCTTTGAAGATCTGAAAGCATATCTATCCTCTCCACCCTTGCTGGCAAAACCAGTCAAAGAAATGAATGGACAGCAACACCCTGTCTATTACGTAAGTAAAAGTCTTCTAGATGCGGAGATAAGGTATGGCCTACTTGAAAAATATGTTTTAGCTTTAATTATGAGTTGTACTAAATTAAGACCGTACTTTGAAAGCCATCGTAAAATAGTCAGGACTAATCTTCTTATTAAATTTGTAATTAGAAAACTAGAACTGTCCGGACGAATGTGCAAATGGTCAGTCCAGCTAAGCACTTACAACATAACCTTTAAACCCAGGACAACAATTAAATCATAGGCACTAGCAGATTTTTTGGCTGATTTCAGTCCCGCACTAGAACCTGATCTGATAAAAGAAGTAAACAGACTGACCAATGACCAGACAGACCTAGAATGGACCTTGTTTGTCGATGGTGCAGCCAATATGAGGGGTACTGGCTTGGGCGTGGTACTAAAATCACCACAAGGGGATAAGATAGTACATGCTATAAGTTGTGCATTTGAAGCCACCAACAATGAAGCTGAATATGAAGCCCTAATAGCTGGATTAAAGGTATGTATTGATCTTGGCGTACAAAATCTAAAGGTACGTACTGATTCTCTTCTTATTTGAAATCAGGTAAATGGAGTTTATACCGCAAAAGACTCAAAAATGATGCTTTATTTAGAAGTTGTCCAAAATTTCAAAAGCAAGATTCGTAATTTTAATATTGATCAAATACCCAGGGACTTGAATACCCAGGCCGATGCCTTAGCCGGCTTAGGATCCAATTTCAGTCCCCTTGATTTTGATAAAATCCCCATCATACATTTATTAGAACCTGCAATAAATAAACAAGATGAAACCTTTCCAATATATGTCGCCAATTCATGGACAAAACCTTACTATGATTGGATCCAACAAGGAATCCTTCCTCTAAGCAAACAAGATGCCAGAGCACTTAAGATCAAAGCTGCTTCATATACTATTATTAATAATGTGCTTTTTCAGAAATCGCAGGCAGGACCATACCTCAGATGCCTGGAACCACAGGAAGCTGAACAGATACTATCAGAAATCCATGAAGGACACTGTGGCAATCATAAAGGCAGTATAAGCCTAGCAAGCAAAGTACTCAGAACAAGCTACTTTTGGCCTACACTGAGGGCCGACTGCCTGGAATTCAGCTCTAAATGCGAATCTGCCAAATTCATGGACCATACATCCACCAACCGTCTGAGGAGCTACATTCAATCTCCGTCCCCTGGCCGTTCATGAAATGGGGCATTGATATAGTAGGAAAATTACCTCAAGCACCTGGACAAAAAAATTTCATGCTAGCAATGACTGACTACTTCTCCAAATGGATAGAGGCTGATTCATACAGGCAAGTCAAAGAGAAGGATGTCATAGCATTCATCAAACATAAAATCATGTGCAGATACGACATACCCTCAGAAATAGTGTGTGACAATGGCACATAATTCGTGGGAAAAAGAACAGTGGCTTTCTGTGCACAATGGAATATTAACCTGGTGACCTCTACACCAGGCTATCGAAAAGCCAACGGTCAGGCAGAATCCAGCAACAAAATAATAATCACTTGTCTAAAGAAGAAGCTAAAAAGAAGGAAAGGCAGATGGGTTGAAGAACTCTCATTGGTCCTCTGGGCTGACCGGACCACGCCTAAAACATCTACAGGCCAAACCCCCTACTCCCTGGTCTATGGATGTGAAGCGGTAATCCCAGCAGAGATTGACATCCCATCAGACAGATGCAGCCTGAATACAATAACAAGCAACGCACCTCTGATGGAGGACAGTCTGGACTTAACAAAAGAATTAAGAGATGCAGCCAACATTAGAATGGCAGCCTATAAGCAAACAGTGGCTAAAAGCTACAATAAGACTGTTAAGGGCAGAGTATATAGAATAGGAGACCTTGTTCTCAGAAAAGTTTTTGAAAATACAAAGGAGAAAAACACAGGCAAACTGGCTCCAACCTGGGAAGGTCCCTACCTGATCGACTCAATCGTCGGTCAGGGCGCTTACAGGCTACAAACCCTGGATGGCGAGATGATCCCCAGAGCTTGGAATGTTGCACACTTAAAATTATTTCACATATAAAATACATCTCTCAACCCAAGTAAAAATCTTTACTTTACCCTTTTTGCCTGGTCTGATATGCAACTACATGTATGATACTTGTCATTATATGAATAAATATCCTATATGATTTTTCTTATTATGTGCCTGATTACTTGTTAATATTCTCATTTTTCTTTCTTCTCTTACCAAATAGAATCTTGAATATTTGTTTAATTAATGCATTCATCGAATTCACACTTTACTTAAACAAATTCTCAAGATTGAGGGCCGCTCCACTAGCATACACATTACTCATATGCAAAAAATACCCAACTTCTAGTTACAAAATAGGCCTTAAAATACTGAGCTCAGTTCGAATAAACAAACTTGCGAATATTTTCCCTGAATTGTTTATCATAAATGGGTCATAAGCCCTCCAGACAGGCATGGGTCGTAAGCCCTCCAGACAGGCAATAACCCCACCCATAACATAAAAGTCTGGCCAGATCCAGCATAAGGAACCTGGCCGGATCCAGTCAAATAGTTGGCCCGATCCAGTACGCATCTGACACTACGAGTAGACTCTATCCAGCCATATCCCAAAACACAAAATAGTACCAGAAAACTACCAAAGACTGATTATTTAAAGGTCAAACAAAATATTCAATCCAAGGACTTCCCCCCTAGATAGGACCTACCTACCAAAACACCCAAAAGAAATAAATATTCATTCCAGGAACTTCCCCCCTGAATGGGCCAAAACAAAACAAAAATCTAAACAGGTTTCGAATCAGAAACCGACCCACAACCCTCCACCATTTCCTGATCAGCAGATTTTTCCTTGGAAGGAGGAGAATCTACTTCTTCTTCATGCCCTAAGTTGGCCAAGTTAGGGTACTAGGTATCCAAAGCTGTCTCATCCCGATCTGGGTCCCACTTAGCCCTGTTAGATTCAGGATCCTCCATAGCATCAACCCGGCCTTTCCCGAAGAAATATTGCACAGCATCAGCAAGCCGTGCCTCCACTAACTCCTTCTCAGCGCCTAGATCTTCGTTTTTCTTCAGCTGATCCTGCATAGCCTGCTTCTCAGCAACTAACTCTCTTCTGACGGTGTCAAGCTCCCCCTTTACAACATCAAGCTCCTTCATGACCGTCTTCTTGGCATTTTTTGCTGCCACCTCACAAGCCTGAGCAGCCCTAGATGCTTCCCTGGCCGATCCTAGCTGGGACTGGAGTATTGACTCGATACCCCTGGACTTGTGCAACTCATGGTTAACCCTATCCAACTTCTCTTCCAAACCGATAATTTTAGCCCAGGCATCCTTAAGTTGGTAAGCGGTAATCAACCCAGCATCCAAACCCTAAGAAGGGAAAGGTAAAACTTATTAACCCAGCCTAAGAAAAAAGGCAATACAAAAAAAATAATAAAAAAAAATAATGAAACCCCTTACAACCAACTTCTTTGGCCTGAGAAGTAAGAGCAGCAGCATTCGCCACAAGAGAAGACAGGAGAGCCACAACCCTAGTAGAAGACTCAACAGCCTCATCAGATAATAGCTGATTACTCATGCTGGCAGAAAAGTCGTCTATCTTTGTCCGAGCGGCTTCCATATTGCCAACCTAAGCAGGCACCTCCCTGACACTCCTAATCGGCTGAGCCTGGATAGGCTCCCTCTCTTCTCCCACTTCCTCAACGATAACAGCCTCTTTTCTCCTTTTGGATGGCTGGACGACTTCTGGGGATACAAGCTGGGGCGGTTCCTTATGAAGTTGAACATCAGAAACCAGAATGTTGAGAGTTTTATCAATCCCACTACCAGTAGCCTCCTTACTCCTGGATTGCTCGGAAATTTTAGCAACCCCAGCCTTCAAATCAGCAGCACAAAAGCTAGCCAGTCTAGCGGAAGATCTATATAATGGATCAACAAAAAGAGACACACATAAACAACAGAAAATAAATAACTGAAAGAAAAAAGTCAACACAAGAATACAAATAAGACGTACAGGAAAGGGCAGAAGAGGAAAGCTTGCCTTTGGGCGCCTTAATTACACTCAGCTTAGGCCTCATATACCGGGGCAACAGATCTCTACCTAGACTACCAGGCCAAGTTCTCTGTTCCTCGGGAAGAGCTAGGAAAGCTTTTATCCTTGTAACAGACTCCTCATCATGAGGATCAAAATTCCAATCAGGTGCTGAAAACATCCCCAAAACATTCAGGTATAATCTAAATACTATAGCAATGTACAATTTAAAATGTGTATAAACCAGGAATACAGGAAACTTACCACTCTCCAAAGGAGGATATCTTAAATAGTCTAGGCCAGATCCCAGACTCTCAGTCCGGACAAACAATAATGGTAAGATTATGCTTGGTGCATAAGTTCTCAACAGAGTGAACAAGCTTCCAGACCATAGGCATGATCTGGAAAGGAGATACTTCCATGGCCCGGATAGTATCAATCATCAAAGGAGTAAAAGGCAACTTACAACCTGCCTTGAAGGCCCACTCATAGATGCAAAACCAGCCTGGTGACATCCAATTAGCCCTGACAGGACAAGATTCAGGGATCCAAACCTCGGCTGAATTAGGGATCAATTTTTTCTCCCTCAAAACCCCGTCATAATTTGTTTTCAACAGGTTCTCTTCAGAAAAAGAAGACGCAAGTGATCGGATAGCAGAAAAAATAGAATCTTGGTACTTGAATGCTATGGCACGAGCAGGAGGATCAACCTCAACCACCTCCTCTTCCTGGGTGTCTGTTGGGTCAGGACCAGCTGCAGCCTTATAAGAAGTAGGGCGTTTTTTTGGCTCCCACACTTTTTGGTGTTTCTTAAAAATAAAGATGTTCGTGTAAATTAAGAAAATCCTTGAAGAGTTGCAGGGAACAAATTAGGTTTTGATTTCTGGGAAATTAACAAAGAGTTTTAGAGAGAATATAGCAAGAGAAATAAAAGAATTTTGGTGAAGAATAAACTCATCCTTAATACCGTATTTATAGGAGCAGTATAACGGTGCAAAAACCCTAGAAATTGTAAAACTGTCAGCGTGACATCATCAAGCTAGCCGTTGTAGTGTTTAACAGTCACTAGAAGTCTAAGAGTCGTTGAATAACTATGATTCTCTTTATTTTTTTAGCCCGATAAATTGACATTTCACCCCTGGCCTGATCCAGCACGGGTAAAATGTCAAGGGGCAATTGTTATGCCCAAATTAGGATGGAGCGACTTTAGTCTAGGCTGGCATAATTAGGCTGATTGGGGCAACCAAGGTCCGGACAAATCTAATTATTACTTGGAAGATAAAGAATACCAGAGGGCAAGCAAGCTACTAAAACCTAGAAGAAAGACCTGATGGTAAGCATAGAATAGCCTGATTGGGCTCTTAAACAGGCTGGATTAAATTGACAAACAAGCAAAAGGGTTATGACCACATCCTATTCTCACGGAAGATCAAGTCCAACTACAAGAACATACTATTTCCATAAATCAGAACGTGCAAAAGGAGAAGAACAAAAGTTTGTTGAGGAAGAACAGGTCAACCGGATTAATAGGAAATGTGCCCTATTTTTCAGGTAACAACTCAAACGATCAAGAGGAACGCTGGATTGAATGTAACGTTAATATTGAAAGATTATAAATAGCTTGAGAGAGTATTTGTAAAAGGGGGACGAAAAAAGCACATCATTGAAATACAATTTGTCTTCTATTTTATTTTGCATTCAATCTTTTATTTCCATGTTATTGTTCAGCCTATCTAAGAAATACAAATAACATCATTCATACTTTATTTTTTCCATTCATTTACTTATACTTTTGTTCTTAATATAAGAGCTAGATACCCACACTATTTAATCATCAAGCCGGATCCTTACGGGGAAAATCTTGCTTAAACATTTTCTTATAAATCTTTTATTTTGTTATGCATGCACTAGATCTAAAGAACAAATAATTAAGAAGTTAATTAGTTAATTATTAGAGGAGTCTAATAATAGGTATATGAACCTAAAAGAATCCCATACTTCATCACCCGTTAATTTCGATGCGGCTATGCGATTCTCAATTTTTTCTGTTTTTTAGAAAATGCTTACAATTATTGCGGAAAGGATGGTCAGGTCATAAGAACTCACGGTGAAAATCAACCGACAAACCTTTTTGCTATTTCTAAGCCAAAAAGATCTATGTTCATTTTCTGGACAATGAGGACGAGCACGATACCCACTTGTGGACCAACAAGAAAGCATGCCATATGCCGGGAAATCGTTGATCGTCCATATTAATGCAGCCTTTAATTGAAAATTTTGTTTCTTAGAGACATCGTAGGTGTCCAAGCCGGTCTCCCAAAGTTGTTTTAACTCTTTCATCAACGGTTGGAGGTAGACATCAAAATTTGACTTAGGGTTCTTAGGACCAGGAACGAGTACAGATAAGAACAGAAATTGTCTCTTCATGCATAACGAAGGAGGTAAGTTGTACGGAGTCACAATCACGGGCCAACATGAGTATTTCGTCCCGAACTGCCCAAAAGGTTGAAATCCATCCGTACACAAACCTAGCCGAACATTCCGGGGTTCACTTGCGAAATCTAAATGCTCTCTACAGAAATGGTTCCACGCTTCTACATCACTTGGATGTGCCATTGTCCCCCTTTCTCTTAATCGGGAGTTTTTGTAGTGCCAACTCATCTCACCTGCTATGTGCTTGGTTGCATATAGTCGTCGTTGTAACCATGGCGCAAGAGGGAAATAAGTTACTGGTTTATAAGGAATTCGCCTCCCACTTGAATTCTTTTTACATTTATACCGAGATGCACGACACTTTGTACATTCTTCAAGATTAGAATTTTCCTCCCAGAAAAGCATGCATCCATTGAGATATGCATCAATCTTCTCATGGGGTAGTTGGAGTCCCTTGAGAACTTTCTTAATCTCATTAAAATTGCGCGCCATTTGATTTTCCTTTGGAATTAGGTCACCAACGAACGACACAAAACCATTAGCGCATCTAAGAGATATATTTTTCTCACATTTGAGTGAGAACAACCTAGCAGCCGCTTGCAACAAACTCATATCACTTCCCTCATACACTGGTTGTTTGGCTTGCTCTAAAATTTTAAAGAAGGAAGAAACTTGGGGGTTCGGGATTTCATAACGCACTTCTTCATCGTTAAGGTCATCAGGATTGAGTCGATCCTCCAAAATTTGGTTAACAGTATCACGCAATGCATTTTCCACGAACTCACAGTAAGGATTTTCACTAGCATTTGTACTTGCTTTACTAGGTAGTTTCTCACCGTGATATGTCCGTACATAGTAATTATCGGCGAAACCATTGGACCAAATATGAATTTGAACATCTCTTTTTCCTTTTAAAACCTAGGTTTTTGCATTTCTTACAAGGCACCTCATTTCACCTAAATTCTTATACTCACTACTTTCTTCCGCGAATTTAATAAACTCTTTCACCCCCTCTGCAAATGCTTTCTTGGGTTTCTTTTTTTCGTCTAATCTTTCATACATGCAGTGCCGTTCTAATCTTTTCATGTTATTATGTATCTACATACATTTCAAAATATATATATTTATATATGTCATTAAAAAAGATAATAACTTAACAACAATCACAATCAAGAATAATACACAATAATTTAACATTTTAACCAATATAAATGACAATTGTCTACAAATAATCTTTATTTCTTTGAATTGGGTCCTTATCACTCCAACCTAAACCCATCAATGTACGTTTCAAGTCACTAGCAAACATGTACTTGTGATTTATTAATGAGGAAAAAAATTCGGCAGCAATTCCCACCCGTTCTCCAAATACACAATGTAGAATAAATAATTACTCCACATACATTTGGCGACTGAAATCAGTCGCTAAAACTAAAATGGCGACTGAAATTGGTCGCCAGAGCACTGTAGCAACACTTAGTCGCCAATTGGAAATCGGGCGATTGAAGCCAATCGCTAAAATTGGCGACTGACAAAGTATTCGCCAAATAGCCAAATTGGCGACTGAAAGTAGTCGCCAATTTGGCGACTGATAGGCAAAGTAGTCGCCAAATTGGCGACTGAAATCAGTCAGCATTCTTGATTTTCAGTCGCCAATTTGGCGACTACTTTGCCTTCAGTCGCCAATTTGGCGACTACTTTCAGTCGCCCAGTAGTCGCCTTTGGCACTGGCATATCAGGAGGTTTTTTTTGGGTGCTCTGTTTGGGCGACTGAAAGTAGTCGCCAAAGTTACATTTCAGTCGCCAATTCCACTGTAATTTTGGTATGAAAATTCGGTTTTTCATACTACCATATCCTTTTCATTGCTCGTACCTACATTTCTATTACTACAGCACCAACTTGAGCAAACCAAACTCACAACACAACACAAATGGAACACCAATAACCAAATGTCATATATAAAATGAGAATAAACCAAGTTAACAAGTTACCAACAAATCCTCAACAAACCAAATCTGTCACAAGTCTAACTAACACTACCATGTTCTTAAGTTTTGGGAAAGGGGCACATAAGTCAAGCAACAGGAAAAAAAGCACCAGCGCCAAAACCACCTCCTCCGGATGGATCATTAGGATCTTGCCAATGGGGACGGGCACCGGAGTTGCACGAACTGAAGAAGGCTTGCATCTGGTCGAACTTTGCTTTCATTTCCCGCATTTGTTGATCCCTTTCGGCGTTTAGGCGCCTTTCTTCGGCATTTTGGCGCCTTTCTTCATCAAGTTGTGCTTGTAAGACACTTACAATTCCCGACTCATAAGTTTGTTTGGACTTTGAAGAAGTCCTTGCTTTTGGCGCCTTGAAGAAAACTCCATGAGCTTCGCTGGTTCCATACACCGAGCCCTTTATGTACCCCTCAAACAAGTCAAACCAAATATCATTATCGGGCCTATTGGGGGTGTTCTCTTTTTCACGCAAATAAGCATCCTACAAGTCAAACCAAATATCATTAAAGGTTATTTTTTCATGAAAAATTTACCTATAATATATAATGTTATCAAGGGAAATTGACTAATTAAATGAAACTTACATATAATTCCTTATCTTTCGCCTTAGCCCAATGCCAAATACCCTTATCATCAACCTTGCTATGCGTGTCTGCAAAGAGCTCGGGAGCCGTCATCTCTACCTTACCTTTTCTCTTCCCCTTCTAAAAACAAACAAAGCATAAATTCATGGTTTTCACGGTTAAATTTTTTTTAATAATAATCTAAGGTTTTGTTATGTATACTTACTCCCAAAACACGATCCAAGAAAGAACTAGATCCCCCGTAGTGAGTAGCCTCAACATTGCCTTCTTTCTTTCCTCCTCTTTTGTTGAGTGAACCTCGCTCCGACTTGATCTTAAATTCCGGGGTTTCACGTTTCTTCATTAGACCTTCATATGCGTCACCTAAAATTCAAAATAGTGTTAGAAAAAATAAATGGTCACGTAAATTTATTATAACTAAACACAAGTAATCAAACTAATAAAATAATACACACCTTTCAAATGCTCGGGCTCCTTTTTCCTCCTCACGGTCTTATAGATGATATCTCTATATCTTTTAGTACAAATATGATTGTACCTTTCACGGACAATATCCTCCAATCCCGCCGGCCAATCAAAGGATTTCTATAAAAAGTTTTTATTAGTATAAATTACTAATTGAAATTTAGATATAAATTAACAAATTAAATATATACAAAAATATACCCGAAAGATGTTGAACCATTCTTCTTTTTGTTGGGGCGTAGCGTCAGACCAACAAGTAGGAACATCCCCTGTCATCTTTACATTTCGTACTTGCCGAACAACCACTAACAACCGTTCAGCTTAAACTCGAAATACAATATGTTAAATACAAGTACGAGTTTATATTAAACAAAGACTGAATATTGTAACTTTAATGGAGTATATGAAATGAACATATGAGTAACATATATATTACCAAAGACCAGCCGGATCAAGTATCATCTTCCCATCATTAGTCCACTGAATCTCGGGTTCCTGATCTGATGAGTCATCATTGGTCGATTCCTCGACCGACGGCTGCTCAATCTCCGTGTCCTCTTCCTCTAAAGAAGACGTACTACGACGCTGACTACCCCCGTCTCGCTGTCTACCTCGTCCTGCGCAACCTCCTGCTATCTACAATTGCAAAAAAAAAACATTATTAAACAATGTTGTTAGTAAAATAAAAACATAATTGCAATAAAATATAAAATAAAATTAAACAATGTTGTTAGTAAATTTACCAATATAACTAACACTAATCCTCATCATCTTCTTCATCAGTTTCATCCTCATCCTCATTTTCATCCTCCTCCTCCTCCTCATCATCATCATCATCATCAACTTCTTCTTCATCATCATCATTATCATTATCATTATCTATTTCCTTCTCCCACTCCTCCAACTCTACATCTTCTCCATTCTCTTTCTCCTCTTCCTCATCTTCCAACTCTTCACCCTCTTCATTCCCATTCTCGTAACTATTTTCTTCAATTGGAGACAAAATGGTGCTACTTGATATTACTTCTTCTTGGAAAAAAGAGGTATCTATTTTTGATCTTGCCTTTGTCTTAAAGAATGCCCACCATTGCTTTTGATTTCTATCATTCCTCGTGCATGCATAAGAATAGAAATACACTTGATGAGCTTTATGTGCGAGTATAAAAGGGTCATACTTAGAATATGTTCTAGTATGATTCACTTATACGAGTTTGTAACGTTCATGTACTCTTGTTTCGGCCATAGAATTGTCCTTTCATTCAACCTTGAATAAGACAGTGTTATAAGCACACTCACGCCTATTATAGCACATCTCAAATATTTCCTCTACTATACCATAATAGTCATTGCCATCAAGAGAAGAAATAGTGACACCATAATTGCATCTAGCCTTATTTTTACCATAGTTGAATGTATGAAAATTGAATCCATTAACTAGGTATCGATTCCAAGTTCTAACCATTCGTGAAGGACCATAGGCTAAACTCCTTATCAAATCATCTTCGATATTCTACTCAATAACATGCTTCTTAAACCATGATGGAAATTGCTCCTCGTGTTTATTCCAAACATCATCCCTCCTCACATTAGGATGCTCTTTCATGAAATCAGTCACAAACTGCATTTCATATGGTTCTAAGATTTCACAATTATATAGAACGTAAAGGTGAGCACGATTATATTCTTTGTCATCCAAATATCTTGTTCCCCCAATTGTTGAGCAACCTTCATCATCATGAGTTTGAAAAAACTAGGGTAAACTTGCATCAATTTCATCCTCTTTGTCAATGTTCAAGTATTTTTCCTTGGTTTCTATAAGTTTTTCAAAGTAAAGCGAGCAAAAATTTGCAATCTCTTCTGTTAAATATGCATTGCATATAGAACCTTCTACCCGAGCTTTGTTACCAATTTTTTTCTTCATGTGTTTAAGAAACCTATAATATAATTATAGAGCTTAATTAAAAGTTGATAAAGTTAAAAATTTAAAGTGTATAAAAGAATAATAGTTATAATTTCAATAATACTAGTTAACTTTTATTACCTTTAAAATGGATACATCCACCTATATTGGACGGGTCCTCCAACTTTGGCTTCATAAGGCAAGTGAACCGGTAGATGCTCCATGGAATTAAAAAATGTAGGAGGTAAGATCATCTCAAGTTTACACAATATTTCTGGTATTTGCTCTTCGAGACGTATCATGTCATCAACGCAGATTGAGGAGGAACATAAATCTCGAAAAAATTGACTAATCTCAACAATTGCATTCCACACGGTAGTCGGGAGAAGATGTTTCAAAGCAACGGATAATAATCGTTCCATGAAGACATGACAATCATGGCTTTTCAAGCCTTGCAACTTTAGCTTCTTCATATCAACACATCGTTTAAAATCCGATGCATATCCATCTGGAAACTTCAACTTTCGTAACCACTCACACAATACCTTCCTTTGAGCTTTGTCAAGAGTAAAAATGGATTTTGGCTTTGACCCGTCTTTCCGAATGTGCAATTTGGGACGGTCACAAAATTTCTTTATATCTTTTCTTGCAGCAATAGTATCATATGACTTTCCTTCTACATCCATAATCGTATGAATCAGTAGCTCAAAAAAAAATTTCTCTATGTGCATTACATCCAAGTTGTGCCTAATTAACATTGTTTTCCAGTACGGAAGGTCCCAAAAAATGCTTCTTTTAAACCAACCATTTTTTTTTTCAACTCTTTAAACTCTTCTTCTGTACCATCAACAGTAGTTGAAAAATCACATATCAACTCCCATACCCCATCCCCCGGAAGTCGATCTGGAGCATCGTCACGCACCTCTTACCTTTTAAGAAAGCTTTCTTATTCCTCCTATGTCCATGTCTTTCCGATAAGAAGTGTCTATGACAATCAAGCCAACTTATTTTCTTGTAATTAGGGAGATAAAATGCTTTAGTCTCTTCCATGCAACAAGGACATGCCTTTTGCCCAGCAGTAGACCAACCCGATAACATTCCATAAGCGGTAAAATCATTTATTGTTCATAAAAGTGAAGCTCTTAGTTGAAAATTTTGCTTTTTGGACACATCATATGTTTCCACACCAACTTCCCACAAATGTTTCAACTCTTCCATCAATGGTTGTAAATAAACATCTAAATTACTTTTTCGATTCTTTGGACCGGGAATAATAAGTGACAGGAAGATAAATTGCTTTTTCAAGCACAACCAAGGTGGTAAGTTGTATGGAGTGACCATTACAGGCCAACATGAATAAGGTTTACCAAACTGATCGAATGGAGAAAACCCATCTGTACACAAGCCAAGTCGCACATTGCGGGGTTCATCGCCAAAATCAGGATAGATCATATCAAAACGCTTCCATTCCTCCCCATCACTCGGATGACATATCTTTCCCGGAGTATGAGGATTTTCCTTGTGCCATCTCATTTGTTCGGCAATATTTTTTGTTGCATACATTCTTTGAAGTCTTGGAGCGAGTGGAAAGTAAATTAATGGCAGGTTTATTGATATTGGTTTCTTACTCTTTACACCTGTCTTACAACCCTTGTTGCCTTTTTTTCCCCTTAAAACAATATCTCCCTCCCTTGTCTCATATCTATCTCTTTGACATTTCTTGCACTTGTCAAGGAAAGCATCATCTTTCCAAAAGAGCATACATCCTTTGGGACATGCATATCTTTTGATGCGGAAGTTGAAGACCTTTAACTATTTTTTTTTTGGTATTGTAGAAACTTCGGGTCATGACATTATTTTCGGGGAGAGCATCCTGAAGCAAAGAAGCAATGGCATCAACGGCATTAAATGGCATATTAAAGTCACATTTCACGGTTACTATCCTAGAGGCGGCTTGTAACAATAACATTTTGCTCCCTTCATATAATGGTTGTTCAGAAGCTTTTAACATGTCAAAAAAGACCTTTGCTTGTGATTTGGTGGTTCTTCTTCATTCATTGCAAGATGATCGTCATTATTGAAAATATTAGACTCCAAGGCATCAACAACCATATCTCTATATGGGTTTTCATTTTGTTGGATTTGAGGTTGTTCTGGAGAATATGCTTCTCCATGAGAAATCCAATTGTAATAGTTTGGACAAAACCCATTTGTATAAAGATGTTCTTCTACCTCTACGTCATGTAGATATTTCACGTTTTTGCATTTACTACAAGGACATCTAAGTTTATTTTCTACCAAATCATATTCATCATTTTGTTTAGCAAATTCAATAAATCCACGAACCCCCTTTATAAATCTAGCGGTATGACGTCTCTTCTTATCTACTCTTTCTTCGTACATCCATCCACGTTCCAATCTCTTCATTTTAATCTAAATAATATATAAACCATAATTTTAACAATAAAACATAGAACCATCTTCAACAATAATCCATACAAACTAATTAACTATACTAATTAACTAAAATTATACTAATTAACTAATATTATACCAAAATTATACTAATCAACAAAAATTATACTAATTTATACTAATTATACTAAAATTAACTAAAATTATACTAATTAAATAAAATTATACTAACTATACTAATTTATTACTACTTTTAAGAATACTCATTATCAAACTAATTAAAATAATTTACTACCTTTAAAAAACCAAACTTTATACTAACTTACTACATTCAACATTACTAACATATAATAATTTCCACCTTACTAACATTATACTAATTCACTAAACAATATAACCAATAAACAAAATCAACAACACTAACAAAACTTATATTAAACAAAATCAACAACACTACTATAACTACAATCATCACAAATTAATCCCAATTTCACCAAAACCTAATTAAATTACATTTAAAAACCTAATAATCAACACAAATGTTTATATAAACATATCAAATCATCCTAATACTAATTACAATAACAAAATAATCTAAAATTAAACAAAGTAATTGAAATTTAAATCAAAGTGAGAAATTATACCTTCAAATAGCTTAGGATGAACCGAAATAAGGCACCAACTCTTCTTCCCGGCGTCGAGGTGGTCGGTGTGATGGTGGTCGGAGTAGTGGTCGGAGTGGTGGTCGGCTTAGGTGGTCGGAATAGGTGTTGCGGTTGGGACGAATTTTGTGTGTTTATGTTTTAGTAAAGTAAGAGAGAGGGGAGAAACAGTCTCGCGTTGTTGTGTATAATAAGTGATTGGGCGACTGATTGGCGACTGACAGAGGGGTAGTCGCAAATTTGGCGACTGATTTTAGTTGCCCGTTCTGAAAATCAGTCGCCAGGTCCAATTATTTGGAGGAATTTGGTAGTCGGCAAATTAGCGACAGCTAGTAGTCGCCCGAATTTTTTTTCAGTCGCCAATTTGGCGATTATTTTTTTCTATCGCCATTTTTAGTCGCCCGAAACAGGATTTCTTGTAGTGCTAGACGATACTGCTGAGGCTGAGTTCTAGCCTGGCGGTAGTGTAAAATATAAGGCTCAACATCTGCATTCAATTCAAATTATGATAGTATGTAAATCAGATTTTAATGAAAACTTACTTGTGTTGTATCATAGTGGCTGACTGGGCTTGTGATCTTAATGCTGAGGGGTTGGCTGATCGGATTGCAGCTTTTATGGCCTTGCTAGATGAGGAGAGGGCGTGGCCTGCTTGTCTTGGTCAAGAGCCCTTGCCTCGCTTCAGGAAGGCTAAGCTGAGTACTTACAAGGCTGCCAAAAGTGCCAAGGCTTCAGGGGCCTCATCATCAGGCAGTAAGTTTTTGTCTTTTCTATGTTTATTTTGATGCCTGAGCATATGTTAGTATTGCTGATATATAATTTCGTCTTGTAGCTACTAGGGCTTTTGCAAGGATTGCTAGTTTTGGCTTGTTCCTGGTAAAGGCAGGCGTTTCCCAGATTACGAGGGAAAAATCCCGGAGTAGTGAGGCTACAGGGAGTGATAGTACGCTTCAAATCCAGGTCCCTGCTCATCAGGCTCAATTGGTGTCTGCTCCGCAGGTTGTGGTTGATGTTGATGAGCCCAGTCAAGCTGGCAAGAGAAAAAGGTCAGATGAGGTTTCTGAAGGAGTTGGTGGTGAATGCGTGAGTGAGGTCAGGGCTAGGCTCGCCGATTTTATTTTTCCAAGGAAAAAATCCAAGCTCACTCCTTCGTGGTTGATGATCCTTACTATAAGTATCAGGCTGAGGAGATGTCTACTCAGGCAGTAGCTGCTATGTACAGTTCCAGAGACTGCTAATCTGGTTACCATGCTGCAGGAGGTATAATTCTTCTTTCCTTAGTTTTATTTTGGTTGTATATTTCTTGCTCCAGCTTGCATGATTTGTGATCTTCTTGCAGAATGTAAATGACATGTTGAAGGGTGCCTGTGAGCTGAAATCTTCGAATGCCAAGAATGAGATTTTGGACTGGGAGATGCAATGCCTGAAGAAGGACGCTGAATCTTTGAAGACGGATTTAGAAGTGTTGAAAAGGGAGAATGAGTCTAAAAATGAAGCAGGCAAGGCAAGGTTGGTTGTTGAAACATCCAAATTGGGTCTGCTCAAAATGCCGTGAAGTCCATCCAGGCTAAACTTGCTATAGTCCAGGATGAGTTGAAGGTTGAGAAGCAGGTTATGCAGGATCTCTTGAAGGCAAATGAGGAGCTGGCTGCTAAAAGGGATGTGGTGCAGAGGAGGTATAAGGATGCTGCCTTGTATTTCTTTGGCAAGGGTCGTGTTGATGCCATGAAGGAGCCTGTGGAAGTCAGGCCGTATTGGAACCCGGAGCAGGAAATGACTGACCTCAATGCTACCTACCCTGATCTTTGCAAGCTGTATGCTGATGATGAGGTTTATTCTCCTCCGACTGAAGATAAAAGTGGTGAGGCAAATGAGGATGAGGATGATGAAGAGGAGGAGGCAGCTGATAAAGGCAAAAGTTCTGCTACTGCCTCCAAGTCAGGTTGATGGTTTTACTTAGGATGACTTTTTTTTGGCCCATCCAGGGGGGGGGGGGGGTGTTCCCTGGAAAAACTTTGAATTTCGTGCTAGTTGGTATTTGTCTCATCCAAGGGGGATGTTCCCTAGGCAAACTTTGTTCCTTGCTTTTCTTTTAGTGTAATTGAAGTTGCTTTCTTGTTTCCATTGTGTGCTTGGTCTGATTAGATAGTACCTGTTGAAGTAGTGAAATTTGGAATATTTGTTAAGATAATGTCTGTCAGGAGGGCTTATGGCCCTCAATCCGTCCAAGGATTTTATGGCTCTTAGCCTGTCTGGAGGACTTCTTTAGGTAAGAGGGATAGTTGCCTGTCAGAAGGGCTTATGGCCCTCAACCTGTTAGGAGGGCTTAAAATAAGTAGTCTGGATTTATCTCACCATTATACCTGTCTTTTTTACTAAGCTCAGTTTTTATGTGTTTTTTAGATTTGGCAAAAATGCCAAAGTTTGTGAAGTATTTATGGGATATTGTTCAGGTTCGGTGGAGTTGCTCTCAATCCTGAATATTTGTTTAAGCATGTAAAGATAATTATCTAAATAATTGCAGTGGAAGCGTAGAACAAGTTTTCAGGATTTAACATGGTAATTTGAGACATATGGTGAAAATTGTAATTATGACAGACAAATTCAACTAGCAGGAAAGCACATAGAAAGAACATAGAAGGAACATGGATCATTTTATTCAAGGGTTTACACATAGAATCATGTCAGGTAAGAGATAAGGTTGATAGTCTTACCTGGTTGAAGCATAAGATAAGTGGTTTATACATGAAAAAGTTTTAAGTGGGAGATGTTCCAAGATCTGGGGATCATTTCTCCGTCCAGGGTCTGCAGCCTATAGGCTCCCTGTCCTACTATTGAATCAATCAGGTAAGGTCCTTCCTATACAGGAGCAAGTTTGCCAGCATTCTTGTCTTTTGTATTTGGGAAGACTTTACATAGGACTAAGTCCCCTTCCTTGAATACTCTCTTGTTCACATTTTTATTATAGCTTCTGGATATTGTTTGTTGGTACGAGGCTATTCTAATCTTAGTTGCATCTCTCAGCTCTTCAGTTAGGGTCAGGCTGTCTTGCATTAGTGGTTGGTTTTCCTCCACGGTGTTCATAGTGCACCTGGTAGTCGGTACATGGATTTCTGCTGGGATCACTACTTCACAGCCATAGACCAGGGAGTAAGGGGTCTGGCCTATGGATGTTTTAGGTGTAGTTCTGTCAGCCCAGAGGACTAGAGGGAGTTCTTCAGCCCATCTACCTTTTCTTCTCTTTAGTTTTTTTCTCCAGGCAGCTGATTACCACTTTGTTGCTGGATTCGGATTGGTCGTTGGCTTTTGGATAGCCTGGTGTGGAGGTCACCAGGTTGATATTCCATTGTGCACAGAAGGCCATTATCCTTTTTCCCACAAATTGAGTGCCGTTGTCACAAACTATTTCTGAGGGGATGCCATATCTACATATGATGTTTCGCTTGATGAATGATATGACATCCTTCTCTTTGACTTGCATGTATGATCAGTCAGCCTCTATCCATTTTGAAAAGTAATCAGTCATGGTTAACATGTAGACTTTTTGTCCTGGTGCTTGGGGTAGTTTGCCTACGATGTCCATTCCCCACTTCATGAATGGCCAGGGGGCTGAAATGGAGTGTAGTAGCTCGGATGGTTGATGAATGAATGGGGAGTGAAGTGGACATGCTTCACATTTTGAGCTGTAAGCTAGGCAGTCAGCTCTTAAGATTTGCAAAAAATAGCATGTCCTTAGAACTTTGCTTGCCAGGCTTCTGCTTCCTTTGTGGTTTCCACAGTATTCATCATGTATGTCCTCAATAACTTATTTGGCCTCATGCGGCTCCAGGCATCGCATGTAGGGTCCAGCCTGAGACTTTTTAAACAAAGTGTTATTTATAATGGTATAGGCGGAAACTTTAATTCTAAGGGCCCTTGCTTCATGCCTGACTTTGGGTATGATCCCCTGTAAGAACCAATCATTTGGTCCAGGAGTTTGTGTCCTCAATGATGGGACAATTTTGGTCAGGTTTTTTAATGGTTGGTTCGAGTAGGTGAACAATGGGTATCTTATCAAATATAGCAGGGCTAAAATTTGATCCCAAGCTGGTTAGGGCATCAGCCTGGGTGTTTAAGTCTCTTGGTATCTGATCAATGTGAAATGAACTAAAATTTTTGCGAAGGTTTTTGACATAGTCTAAATAGAGAATCATTTTTGAATCCTTTGTAGCGTAGGTTCATTTGACTTGATTGGAAATTAAAAGTGAGTCAGTTTTTACCTTGAGATTTTCCACGCCAAGATCTATACATACCTTGAGTCCAGCTATCAGGGCTTCATATTCAGCTTCATTGTTTGTTGCTTTAAATTCACAACTGACAGCCAGGACTATTAAATCCTCTTGTGGTGATTTGAGTACTAGTCCTAGGCCAGTACCTGTTATATTGGTTGCTCCATCTACGTCTAAGGTCCATTCCTGGCCTGATTTTTGGGTGTCTAGTTGATTGACCTCTTTTATGAGGTCTGGTTCTAGGTTGGGACTGAAATTAGCCACAAAGTCTGCGAAAGCCTGGGATTTAATTTATGTCCTTGGTTCAAAGGTTATGTCATAAGTACTGAGTTGTACTAACCACTTTGCCATTTTGCCTGAAAGTTCAGGTTTTCTGAGGATAGATTTGATAGGCAGATTGGTCCTGACTATTATTGGGTGACTCTCAAAGTAATGTCTGAGTTTTGTGCAGGATATAATTAATGCAAGTACATGTTTTTCAAGTAATCCATACCTTGTTTCTGCATCCAGGAGACTTTTACTTACATAGTACACGGGGTGTTGTTGGCCTTCAACCTCCTTGGTCAGGACTCCACTTACTGTTATCTCAGTGACTGATAGGTAGACCGTCAGGGGTTCTCCTTTGTTAGGTTTGGCCGGTAGTGGAGGAGTGGCCAGGTAAGTCTTTAATTCTTGGAAGGCTAATTCGTGTCCAGGCATCCATTTGAACGACTTGTTCTTCCTGAGAAGGTTATAGAATGATCTGCATCTTTCAGAGGATCTGAATATGAATTTGTTCAGGGCTGCAACTCCTCCTGTCAATCTCTGGATATGTTTGACTGACTTAGGAGATTCCAACTCCAGGATGGCTTTTATTTGTTCTGGGCTGGCTTCAATCCCTCTTTTTGACACCATGTATCCTAAGAATTTTCCTGATGACACTCCAAAGTGGCATTTGGAGGGGTTGAGCTTCATATTGAATTCTTCCAGGATTTTGAAGGTTACTTCCATGTCCTTCACATTATCTTCAGCCTTCTTTGATTCGACCACCATGTCGTCTATATAGACCTTCATTGCGTCGCTAATTTGGTCTTTGAACATCATATTAACCAGGCGTTGGTAGGTTGCCCCTGCATTTTTCAGGCCAAAGGGCATTGATGTGTAGTAATATATGCCCTTTTTCGTGATGAATGCAGTATTTTCCTAATCAGCTGGATGAATTTTGATTTGGTTGAATCCACTTGAGGCATCCATGAACGTTAACAGTTCATGCCCAGCTGTAGCATCTACCATTGCGTCAATGTGAGAGAGTGGTAACGGGTCTTTTGGATAGGCTTTGTTGAGATCTGAGTAGTCTACACGGACTCTCCATTTGCCATTCTTCTTTCGAACCACGACCACATTGGCCAGCCATTCAGGGTACATTACTTCCCTGATCATTCCCATGTCTAGGAGTTTGTCCACATCTTCGTTAATGAATATATTGCGTTCAGGGGAAAACTTTCTCCTTTTCTGCTGTACAGGCTTAAAGGAAATGTCAATATTGAGTTGATGGGTAATAATACTAGCATCTATGCCAATCATATCAAAGTGTGACCACGCAAAACATGTAGACTTATTCTTCAGAAAACTTACTAGTTCTGGTCTGAAGTTATCAGGGACATCAGATCCCACTAGTATATACCTGTCAGGGTACTCAGGGTCTAATACTACTTGATCTATTTCCATTTGGGTTTCTGCCACATAAGTGCTCCTGACAGGGTATTGTAATTGCTAAGTGAGAGACTTACCTGCCTTGGAAGGTTTTAATGATTCAGTGTAACATTCCTGGGTAGATTTTTGTTCACCTTTGATGGTTGCTATTCCACATTCTGTTGGTATTTAGACGCACTGATGGTAAGTTGAAGGAATGGCTCTGACATTATGGATTCAAGGTCTGCCTAAGATTGCATTGTATGATGAGAGGCAGTCTAGGACTCCAAATCTTTCATATGATGAGACTCCTTCAACGTAGGTTGGCAGGTAGATCTCTCCTAGAGTGTTCTTGGTTTCACCAGTGAATCCTACCAAGACATTTTACTTCTTTATGATCTGATTCTCATCGATCTTCATGGCTTTCAGGACATTAAGCATGATTAAATTGACTAAGCTGCCATCATCTACTAGGATTCTCAAGACACGCGCAGTCCCAATTTGCATAGTAATGACCAGGCCATCATGACGGATGTCCGAGATTCCCTGCATATCAGTATCATCAAAAGTAATTTGAGGTAACTTTCTAGGTTTAAAAGGAGATTTCATTTTGGACTCCCTGGCTATTTTATTTGTGACACCCCCCGCACACCAGGACGCCTTACCAAGGACCATTCCAGTGTATGACGGTGTCACCATCTCGGTTTCCCGAGGAAGTAGATCAAATTAGACAAAATAAGAACATTATTACATTGATAGCATATCCGTCACAATACCACTTATACAAGACTCTAAATAAAGTACAGTTACAACACTTGTGATTCTACATCTCTAGACCAGCAGCGTGGCGACTCGATCCCTCCAATCCCAGCAGCAGTAACCAATAATACCTGCTAAACCAACTGCTCACCATCCCCGAATGGATCACCGCAGATACCACAAACAACACGGGGTCAGTACTGACTAATCAAATATAAGTTAAACAATAAAGTAAAAAGAGCTGATCATCCGCTATCCCACGCTTATCACCTCACCAACACCGACTACACCCGAAGGGTGTAGCCCCGCCAGATTACCCATCGCAACAGGTAATCCTCGCCGCCGATGGTGACCGCAGCCCATCCCCACCTAGTCCGGCTCTTCAACGAGCGACTAACAGTCCCCCGTCCCTTAATGTGCACAGCCCCTCTCGTGGCGGGTTCCACGGAGGGCGACCTAGGGTGTGGAGCCACTCCCGCAAGTGACTCCACCACAATCTCAATCACAACATCGCATTGTCACATGACAACGTCATCATCACCACGACCACTATACTCCGATGATCGGCCGGATAGCCATGATTTACAATACAATCATAAATTCAATTCAATTAACAAGAGACCGAGTAGGGAGACCCTACCTCATAACAAAGCATGAAAACCTCCATCTATAGCCACGCCCGACTCCATTAAGCACCCTAACAAAGATAACCATATCCTATTATACGACTATACTCAAAGAAATCATACAAGGGAACACAAAGCAGAACTTACCTAACCTTGCACATCGGTGACCACCTAGACAACCACCACCCACGTCCCTCTTGTTCCGCGAATCCCGATATTCCCATGGTAGGGGTTTAGGCTAGCTTCCTTAAGGTATGAATCTATGGAGTGATAGAGGAGGGGGAAATGGTTTAGGGTTAGAGAAGGAGAAACTGTCGAGGAAATGAGAAAATAGAAATGAATCTCGCGAACACGCATTTATAATAACACGTCGTCAACAGTCATACTCGGTCGAGTATAGGAATACTCGGCCGAGTAGACTCCACTCGGTCGAGTATTGGTGATACTCGGCCGAGTGGCCTCCGCTAGGTCGAGTGGCTGGTTAGTACGCCCCCTTATTACCAGTCTGATCCCTCACCCAAACATCCCTAAGGTTTGTTTGGTCAACAAGATCGGTCAACAGCGTCCCTACAATTCCCGAGTATTACAATCTTCCCCCCTTAAAAGAACTTCGTCCCCGAAGTTCAGCCCGCACGACACACCCGCAAAGATTTACGTACCGTGACCCTAACCACCTTCTCGAAGGTACACCAGTTCACATTATTCATACATTACCATCAACCATCTTACTCAACAACAATCGCTTATCACAGCTACCTTTCCAACAATAACCCATTCTCAAAACAGTATGCACCCATATACTTACGTGAGTATGCAATTGCGACGCCTTACACAACGTAAGGAACCCATACACAAATGTAAACTACCACATTCCGCACACTTATATTAAATGTACAATTGCAAAGCGATACACCATTGTAGAGTAACACTCAAATTATAAAGAGTAACTAAGTATGCAATCACCACCTTCCAAACAAGCGATATATAAGTACACCATCACCACATTCCGGACACGCATACCAATGATCATCATTTGACTCGAATCTTTGTATTACTTGACACCCGTGCACCATATAATTTTCATATTAATTGAATACACATAGATGCGGCTTAAAGAAACATAATTGTAATTTAGTAACTCCGAATGAGAACGCCTAACATACATATAATTCCCAATATTTCATAAAAATTAAATACTTACTCATAAATAAAATACATACTTCATAAATAAAATACTTATCATAAAGCTTGAGTTGGGACATCCGTGTATAGTATAACCTTTATATTACTCGAATACAACATAGCTATCACTTCAGGAAACATGGACATACATACATGAAATTCCAAAATCATAGATATAACTAAACAACTAGACACATATTTTACATACGTGAAATACTTAATTCCGCGACATTACTCTTCCCCTCTTAAAGGAACTTCGTCCCCGAAGTTCACCACTAATCATATTCCCGACCCAACGCTAAAACGTACTACATGACGGTGACATTACTCATAAACTCATGTAGCTTCACTTGTTTTACGACATTACACTCTTGTGACTTATAAAACCAAATACTTCAAAGAACCAACATATATACTCTTACAAAGAACAATTAACATATAGTATAATTGAAAAAGAACAGCTCTATATGTAACCTTATTGAAACAAGCCTCACTGTAACCAAACATACATACGTGTAAGACTTTCTTCCGTGAGCACCCCCTAAATAGTTAACCTGTCTTATACAACAAAACATTCATGAATTTATAGTTGAGACCAACGATCACATATCCATGTTATCATAACGATCCATCGGGGGCGTCATCTAGTATAACATAGTAACACAAGTATCTAACGAGCTTTATCATACAATTATGACGTGAATATGGGATTCACATAACAGATTTCCAACAGCCTCTGAATCGACAGTAATCGGCCGAGTATGAAGATTCACTCGACCGAGTAAGCTCTACTCGATCGACTATAGGAATACTCGGCCGAGTAAGCTCGCTCGGCCGAGTATAGGGATACTCGGCCGAGCACGCTCTACTCGGTCGAGTAGTAACCCATACTCGGTCGAGTGATGTCCGCAGAGAGCGTTTCGTTTATATACTTAGCTATCACTAGCAACCTGCAACAATTCGTCACAACCATTTAATACGTAACAAATTTCTACCTCATGTGACATGAAACACGTCTCCATACATTAACCCACGAACGGCCCTAAGGCCAAATACAATAATCCAACATAAGATACCCAATACCGACAACAATATCCAAAGGGAAATAATAATCCAACTAACAAAGTAAAATCAATAATCTGACGACATAACGAACTAAAGCCAATAATCTGACGACATAAAATCAATGACGAGGACCCTCCTCCATGCCATCATCTCCTCCTGCGCCAGAGGTACCTGCACCGGAACTCCCTGCTCCCGGAAAGCCCGCCGCTGCTGAGTAGTCCCCTCCTAGCTGACTGCCGGAGTTGGCTCCCCACGGTCCCGCGAGGTAGCCAAACCTCGGTCTCTCCGGAGGTCTCCGAACGCGGGTCCACCCCATAGCCGTGGAACACTCCCGCATCCACTCCCGGTCCTCTCCACCAGACAGGCTGTGCCAACTGAGTCCCGATGCCCTGGTTAAGGGCCATCTCATGTAGGTTGCGGAGCACCAAAGTAGAAGAGATCCGCTCAGCCAACTCATGAGGCTGCATCCTAGGGTCGTGTACCGTAGGGTATGACGAGTACTGGTAAGAATGATAAGGGTAGGAGTCGGGAGAGAGTAAGAGGGCTCGACACAACCGGGTCTACCCTAGACTGCCTAACCCCACGACGCTCTCTAGGTGGGGGAGGTGCCTGCTGCTGTCCCTCGTGTGTGGTAGCAGGCTCAGGTAAATCCAGAAGGATCCGTGGGTCAATCAGGTAAGTCTGGGGCTCAGGTCTAGGAATGCCACAAGGCTCCCACTCGGCCAAATGATCAACCACAGGAAGGCGAGCTGGGTCCGGAAGTACCATCCACAAAGTTCCTCTCACCCTCCAAGCATACGACCCATCATCCATCTTCCTCAACCATCGGTTCTGACGCCAATACTGGGCATCCATGGTGGGTACAACCTCAACATACTCGTTCCCCTCAGGAGGTGGGGCCTCAAAGTCGGGATCGGCCGAGCTAGGCGGGTCACTATGGCCCCGCAAGCAACAAATCGGGTCTCAGACTGTGCCATGAGCTCCAGACTAGAGCACACTATACCAGGAGCACTATAGTAAAACGGTTTCCGGCGGTGAAGGTTAAGGTAAGACACAAGGAGCATGACTTCGTGAGAATTGAGTTTACTCACGTCATCTCTCGAGTAAAGCAGGCAGGTCAACATCCTTAGGAACATACGAAGGGACACGTGTTGAATGTCATTAATCAACATGGCACTGACGGTAGGGGCAGGTCGGCCAGTCAAATACGGAAGGTACTGAGGTGCGCCACTGTTCTTGGCCACATCACTAAGGTAGTCATCGTCCTCAGCCTCTAAACCCAAATGGTCGGCCAACTCATCAAGGGTAAGCTCATGATCCTCATTCATGAGACGAAAAGAGATGGTCTTACCCTTCCTATCATAAACAAAAGAGCTCAGGAATTCTAAGGTCAAGTGGGGGTAGGATTTCTTTCTCAAATGGTACAACCCCTCCATGCCCAAAATCTTGAAAATGTGCACTATGTCCTCCTTAATCCCTAAAGTCTCAAGGATACTAGGGTTAACACAACGGGTGGGGCGAAAAGGACGGCGCATAAGAGCCACGAAAGCCTTACGATGATCAAAGTTAGCGAAAATTACAGATGGATGAGCCGCCACCGGCGGTACAACCGGTTCACTGCTACCTTGCCCAACCTCGAGTTGGACCTCCGCGCGAGGTCTCTTGTTGGGTAAACCTCTAGTTTTCACCATACTGCAAGAAAAACATTCTTAACAAGGGATTGACATATGAAAGTTCTTAACACAAAAGACGGACTGTTTTACTTGTATATCGATTTTGGAATAAGCTTTGGAAGATAAAATAGCAGAAATCACCATCTATTTTACAAATCACATTGTTTCCAGTTTTTATTTTGTTTCAAAGCAGAGAATGATCCTCAACAACAAAAGAATTTCGTTTTTGCTAACCCTAGAACTCAAAAATTGAATTTTTACTTCATGGAATAAATCAACCAAATTATATACAAGTTCTATGTGTGGTCAAATTCGAAAATCAAGAAGTTTAAGACAGAATTTCGATTGTTTTTAACCGGAAATTGAAATTTAGCATGTTAATACACAAAGTCTTTGAAAACAATCAAGGAATTTGAGTTTAGATCTTACCTTAAACGGACTTAGGGCAATTAAGAACAAGTGTGGCACCAAGATTTCACCCAAAAGCTTGAGAAAAGAGGAGTATGGAGTTTTAGAGAGAAGAAAAGAGGAAGAGGGAGGCGGAAATAAGAAAGAAAAGGCTCGAGAATAGGGTTTTTGTATAACCCGAAATTGGCTTGCTACAGCGACACTCGGTCGAGTGTTTGGAATACTCGGCCGAGTGTTCACTACTCGGTCGAGTGTTTAGGATACTCGGCCGAGTGTGCATTACTCGGTCGAGTACCTTTCTTACTCGGTCGAGTTTTGAAGAACAGAATCGATTTTTATCTTAACAAAATGGGCACTCGGCCGAGTTTGGTCCACTCGGTCGAGTACTCGCATCTACTCATTCTAATATTCGAAATAAGGAAGGAGTCGTAACTTTTCACCGTTCCTGCAAAACCAAATAACATCGTTCGAGTTCCGGATTCCGGCTCGTCACAATTAAAGTTGATTTCTACCACATAAACACACAACAACACCTGTATCTGCACATTCATCTCCACACAATCATTCCTTTCACTTTATCCCTCACTATATACAGAAACTATTTTACTGTACCCATAAGACACATGTCACAATCTAATTACGATAATAATCAGGTTTAGATCTATATCACATCATTTCCACCTCTGCTAATCACCAAACATACACCTTATTCACATTTGTAACACAATAATGCCACACCTAACACGTCCCAAACGAAACAAATTGATTAAGTTGTTATCGATCACACATTGCAATAATTCCACATTCACTTCCACTTTTCTACACATTTAACTAACACATATCACACAGCACGCAACACTTAGCAACCCACGACTCACACTAGCTACCCTTTTTCCCGTGTCTGGCTTAAGTCCGATGGGGCCATGATTTTGAAATGAGGGCGCCTACTCACCCAAAATCTAGCATCGGCTGGGGCTCCCAACGTACATGCACCAGGTTCATTTTAGTTGACACCCTATGTTCATTAATTTCGTTGGTTCAGGTTCCAAAATCGTCGGCTCTGATACCACTTTGTGACACCCCCCGCACACCAGGACGCCTTACCAAGGACCATTCCAGTGTATGACGGTGTCACCATCTCGGTTTCCCGAGGAAGTAGATCAAATTAGACAAAATAAGAACATTATTACATTGATAGCATATCCGTCACAATACCACTTATACAAGACTCTAAATAAAGTACAGTTACAACACTTGTGATTCTACATCTCTAGACCAAACCCAGCGTGGCGACTCGATCCCTCCAATCCCAGCAGCAGTAACCAATAATACGCTTTAAACCAATCGCTCACCATCCCCGAATGGATCACCGCAGATACCACAAACAACACGGGGTCAGTACTGACTAATCAAATATAAGTTAAACAATAAAGTAAAAAGAGCTGATCATCCGCTATCCCACGCTTAT
Organism: Silene latifolia; assembly: GCF_048544455.1. Taxonomy (NCBI): domain Eukaryota; kingdom Viridiplantae; phylum Streptophyta; class Magnoliopsida; order Caryophyllales; family Caryophyllaceae; genus Silene; species Silene latifolia. The sequence continues at coordinate 203,680,602 of NC_133538.1, forward strand.
CACCTCGTACCAACACCGACTACACCCGAAGGGTGTAGCCCTGCCAGATTACCCATCGCAACAGGTAATCCTCGCCGCCAGTGGGTGACCGCAGCCCATCCCCACCTAGTCCAGCTCTTCAACGAGCGACTAACAGTCCCTGTCCCTTAATGTGCACATCCCCTCTCGTGGCGGGTTCCACGGAGGGCGAACTAGGGTGTGGAGCCACTCCCGCAAGTGACTCCACCACAATCTCAATCACAACATCGCAGCTGTCACATGACAACGTCATCATCACCACGACCACTATACTCCGATGATCAGCGGATAGCCATGATTTACAATACAATCATAAATTCAATTCAATTAACAGTAGACTGAGTAGGGAGACCCTACCTCATAACAAAGCATGAAAAACCTCCATCTATAGCCACGCCCGACTCCATTAAGCACCCTAACAAAGATAACCATATCCTATTATACGACTATACTCAAAGAAATCATACAAGGGAACACAAAGCAGAACTTACCTAACCTTGCACATCGGTGACCACCTAGACAACCACCACCCACGTCCCTCTTGTTCCGCGAATCCCGATATTCCCATGGTAGGGGTTTAGGCTAGCTTCCTTAAGGTATGAATCTATGGAGTGATAGAGGAGGGGGAAATGGTTTAGGGTTAGAGAAGGAGAAACTGTCGAGGAAATGAGAAAATAGAAATGAATCTCGCGAACACGCATTTATAATAACACGTCGTCAACAGTCATACTCGGTCGAGTATAGGAATACTCGGCCGAGTAGACTCCACTCGGTCGAGTATTGGTGATACTCGGCCGAGTGGCCTCCGCTAGGTCGAGTGGCTGGTTAGTACGCCCCCTTATTACCAGTCTGATCCCTCACCCAAACATCCCTAAGGTTTGTTTGGTCAACAAGATCGGTCAACAGCGTCCCTACAATTCCCGAGTATTACATTATTTGCAGATGAACTAGTCAGGCCACAAATCTCAGATGCTCCATTGATGAATTTGAGTTCATAGATTAGTGGTGCTTGGGGTAGATCACGTTGTGGTCTTTCCTGATCCTTTCTTGATCCGTTGTCCTCCCTGTTCTTTGATGGCATTAAATCCTTTAGATAGCCTTTGTTTAGTAGGTAAGTCACTTGTCTGTGTAGACCTAGGCATTCTTCTGTGGTATGTCCTATGTCCATGTGAAATTCACACCATCTTGTTGTGTCTTTACTTGAGTTATGATTGTCCATCTTTTTGGGCCACTTGACAATGTCTCCCATGTTGTCAAGCCTTTTGATGAGTCCTACAGTATCAACAGAGAAGTTATATTCCTGAATTGGTAGATAAGTATAAGAGTTGCCTCGTTGCTGATGAGCATAGTTGACTTCTGATTTGCCAGGCTTGGTGTAGGGGGATGGTCTGGAGCTGCTTCCCCTGTGATTAGAACTTTTCCTGTTAGATCTTTGATATCCTGAAACACTGTCAGTGGTTTTAGCCTTGAAGCTTTTATCTTCTTCCAGCCTGATGTAGCCAAGTGCCTTTACCTGAACGTCTTCAAAATTTAGGCAAGGTTTCGTGGTCAGCTCGTCATAGAAATCACTATCCAGTGGTAGCCCCTTCCTGAAAGCTTCCATGGCTGTTCCAACATCACATCTGGGGATTGAGACCTTGTCTTTGTTGAATCTGGTCAGGAATGCTCTGATTGTCTCGCCTGACTTTTGCTTGATTCTGTACAGGTCACTGGATCTCTTTTCGAGCTTCCTGTTACTTGCAAACTGGTGGTTGAACGAGTTTATCAGATCTGCAAAGGACTTGATACTTCAATTTGGCAGGTTTATGTACCATTGAAGGGCAAGCCCGGTCAGGGTTGTTCCAAAGCCTTTGCACATACATACTTATCGTATCTCACTAGGTATCGAGGCTGCCAAAATTCTCTGTTTGTAGTAGGCTGCATGGTTTTGAGGATCTGCAGTTCCATCATAGGTTCTCATTGATGGTACCACAAAAGTTTTAGGCAGATCTATTTTAGCTATCTCATCCACGAAGGGAGAGTCATCATAACTTTCAGGATTGACTTCCTCATACTTGTAGGTATTCCAGGGATCTTCTCGAATTTCTCATGGAGTTTCTGGACCTCCTGGACCATGGACATTATTATGGCTACATTAGTTTGATCTGGGATGGTCTCTTCATTTAGGGTTTCTTCCGAGTCTGAATCAAGATCCCCTACTTTGGTTTTTGATGAAGTTGGAGTACCAAAGTTGGAGAAATCAATATTCCTGATGATTGAAGAAAATGGTGTTCCAGGCTTAATCTTCAATTTTGAGCTTGAAGCTTTATCTCCTAGCTTTTGTTTCAGGTTAGACTCTGATTCTTTCAGTTTTTGGACTTTAGCTTCAGCCTGGGGCATTTTCTGCTTCAGTTGCTCCATCTCCAGTAGTTGTTGTTTGGCGGCAGCCAGTCGTTGCTTTATAATGTCTCCAGTCATTTTTTGGAAGAGTTTTTGTGTTGTTTGGGATTAGGTTTTGATTATTTTTGAGCTAGATGCTCCACGGTGGGCGCCAATTGTTTTAGCAAGATTTCACACGGAGATAAAGTCTTGCCAGGGATTTAATTGTAGGGTAATCTAACTCAAATAATTTTGCCTGACTAGTACGATTGATAACTTAAAGAATGAACAATAAAGTAAAAGCTAGATAGAGATTTGTACGTGGAAAAACCTGGAAATAACGGAAAAAACCACGGGCACCAAGCCAGGAGGGAATAATACTATCTTTTAGTGTATCTTGACAGGGAATGTGTATGTCAGGCTAGAGGTAGAGTATAAATGCTTAATAAATATGCTCAAGGTGATTACAATAATGAAATGAGAGTAAGGATGAGTGAATAGTGGATGCCCTTTCTTCTTTCTTCTGCTTACTATTTATATCTTGTTTACAACGACTCTCTAAAGTTTGTTTTGGACGTTTCTAGGTAATAGACCTCGTGCCCCATTTACCCAGAGGTAGTTGTTTGACTCTACAATCCGCATGCCGTTATCTTTTCTTAGTCAACTGCTCCATAGTCTTCCTATATTTTGTTGAATAGGTCTTACATGAAAGTAGGAACCGTTTCTCTAGGTTTTAGTTGTGCTTTGGTTGTTGCCTAACTTGTTCTAGTAGTGCCCAATATACGGCTGGTGAGTTATTCCTTCAGGTCTGGCCTGGACAGATGGCCTGACCTGTCTTTCTCTCCTGGCTGGCACCTGCCTGAGTATAGTATGCTTCATAATGAGTTATTTCCGTTCAGGCTAGACTTGGTGTTTCTTTGCCTGACTTTTGTCTGATCAGGCAGGACAATTCTTGGCCCAACAGTAGGCTAGATTGTTGAGAGATGATCTTGTTTTAATTCCAGAGTTCAAATCACTTGTGAGGTTTGAAAGTGGATGTGAGCTTTGATGTTTCCACCATCTTGGGACAATGGTGGTTTGTTCCCTCTCAATGTAACAGTCTCGGTAATTGTTGCTTGCTGGTCAGAGGAGGGCTCTACATCATGGTTTGAGTATTCGCCTGGAGTAACAGTGGCTTGCACTATTACTGTTTTGGAGGTGGATGCAACGGTGGCTGGGTCTATTACTGCTTAGGAAGAGGAACTGGCAGTAACAGTGTTACTGATTGTTCCCCCTGAGTATTTGCCTACATCAGCAGGTAACAGTCCGTGTGTCTGTTGTAGGGCGTCATTGTTTGGAGCTTCCCCATCCTCAAACACAAAGTCTTTTCGCACAAGACCAATCTCAAATTCATCATCTTCATCCTCATTTTGTACCTGCCCAAGGATGCTAGATTCATCAAATATGACATGGACACTTTCTTCAATTAACATGGTTCGTTTATTGTAAACTTTATAGGCCTTGCTATGAATGGAATAACCAATAAAAACCGCTTCATCACTACGTGGATCAAACTTTCCCAAATTATCTTTACCATTATTGTGAAAAAACATTTGCTCCCAACGCATCTAAAATATGAAATATTTGGCTTTCTTCCACGTAGTATTTCATAGGGTATTTTATTGATTATGCTCCTTATCATGGCTCGATTATAAATGTAGCAAGCAGTGTTTACCACTCTGGCCCAAAAGTTATTAGGAAATTTACTACACAACAACATGGTTCTAGCCATACTTTCAAGGGTTCATTCGTTCAACCACTCCATTTTGTTGTGGAGTTCTAGGAGCCCAAAAATTATGATCTACACCATTGTCATTATAATAAGCACTAAATGACGAGTTTTCAAATTCAGTTCCATGATCCGTTCTTATGGAAACAAGTTTAAAATCAAGTTTATTTTGAATCTTTTTCAACCAAATTAAAAACTCATCAAATGCCTCATCCTTGGAGCTTAAGAAAAGTTCCCAAACAAACCTAAAATAATCATCAACAATGACACACACATAACGACTACCACCTCTACTTCTAGTTCTCATTGGTCCGCATAGGTCGATATGCAAGAGTTGTAATGGACGAAGAGTACTGACAATTCTTTTGGGTTTAAAGGAGCTTCTAACATGTTTACATCTTGCACATTCAACACATACTTTATCAAAGTCAAATTTCATGTTAGGAAATCCTTCAACTAAGTCAAGTCTCCTAAGTGTATTAAGAGTTTTAGCACTAACATGTCCAAACATTTTGTGCCACAACCAAGGATCATTTTTCATTACACTCATACATGACATGGTATGACTGGATAACGTTTTTAAGTCGGTTAAGTACACATCTTTAACACGTCTTCCTTTGAGAATAATTTCATGAGTTGTGGCATCAATTATTCGACAAAAATTAGCACTAAATTCCACAATATTACCTTTATCACATAGTTGAGAAATGCTAAGGAGATTATGTTTCAAACCTTTGACAAGCCGCACATTGTCGACACAAAGTAACAATGACTTAAAAACCTTCCCCATGCCTATTATTTCACCTTTCTTGTCGTCGCCAAATGTTACCTTGCCACCATCATAAGTTCTAGTGAGAGGAGTTGACTTCTATCTCCCGTCATGTGACGAGAACATCCACTATCCAAGTACCAATTGCGGCCACCTCTCACCAAGCCATACACAAGATTAGACTTTGAGTTTAGGAACCTAAATAAATTTGGGTCCCTTATTATCCTTTACATTTCTCAACATATCTTTTCTAATCCATATTTATTTTACAACTTTGATGTTCTTGTTAATGTCATTATGTCTCTTCTTGCAAGCATTAAAGACATGGCCGGTTTTACCACAATAGTTGCAAATGATGTACTCGGGAAGACCAACATATTTCCTTCTTTGAAAATCGGTTTTGGTTGGATCCGGCTTTTGGATGTAACAGTCTGACTGATTGTTCGATTTAAAACCGAGACCGGCAACCCCATCATTTTATTTGGATTGATTTGTGAGAAAGTTTAAGACATTTTGACTTCCTTCCCAATTTTTTGAAACATTATTAGCCTCAACAAATTCCTTGTTTAGTTCCTCGACTTTAAAAGTGAGATACTTGTTCTTGTCTTTAGAGTTTTCAAGCCCTTTCTTCATTATGACATATTCAGATTTTAGCTCCATGAAAGTTTCGGATATTCGTTAAACATTAAGGTTAAGACTCGAGATGCATCTATCCAGGTGAACAATCTTGGATCTAGAAAAACTACATTCGGGAGATTCATGTTGAAATTTGACAAACTTTTTGTGAAGCATTCTAATCTCCCTTTTATAGGCATCTATGTTGACCACTCATTCTCCATTAATAGGTTAGTGACTAGTTCATTTGAAGTTTCTTTGGTACTATCAGAAGTAAAAGTCTGAGAGACTGTTACCTAAGTTCTTCTACTTCATCAACTAGGTCATCAATTACACCTTTAAACATAGATTTTTCTTTTAGAAGATCATCACGTTCCTTGGTTATCATGGACATTTGCATAACTAGTGTAGTGTTGACATTCTCAAGATCAAAAACATCGTTGGGAGCCGACCTAAGACACTCTAATTCCTTGGACAATTCTTTGTTCAACTTGTTTACTCTTTTTACCTCATCATATGCCTCAGAGGTAACAGTGACACTGTCTGTTTCGTTCAGTTCATATTTAAGGTTAAAGTTTTCTTGAGCAATTTCTTTTATCTCATCTTGCATGACAGCTAACTTTTCACTTTGTGAACGATATTTATCAAAGAGTTTGTCAAGAAGCTTACATACTTTTTCTTTGGAGTAAGACCTAACCTTGGCTTTTAGATGTTTTACCTCATTGTCGGAATCCGAGTCGGAATCATCGGGATGAGCCATAAGACATCTAAGATGTTCAGTTTTAGAGGGTTTGGAGACTTTGTCTTTGAGATGATGCGTAAGACACATTTTTGCCTCTAGTTCCTCCTCGATGATTTCATCGTCCTCGGAGTCGGACATTCCTCAAATGGCGGACATGGCCTTGTGCTTGTATTCCTTTTTAGCCTTATCTCGCTTATTCTTAGACTTAATCTAGTTGCACATTGGACATTCTTTAATTTGATGTGATTTGTCACCATACTTAATGCATCCAATGGTGGTAGTAGGTCTTTTCTTAGGAAAGCGTTTTTTTGTATAATTGTTGTTGAACCTTTTATGTCCTTGGCCATTTACCATTCTTACTAAGTTCTTAGAGAACAAAGGAAACTCATCTTCCTCTTCATCCTCATCATCAATTGAAGAGGATGTTAGAGCAAGACTCTTTCCCTTTGAAGATTTACTAGAATGCTTGTAAAGATTAAACTCGTGAGCCATTAGTGAACCCATTAGTTCATGAAAAGATAGAGTGGATAAATCCTTGGCCTCCTCTATGGCGGTAACCTTAGGTTGCCATTTAGTGGTAAGACTACTAAGAATTTTTCGAATGATGTCCACGGACTCGAAATTTCTTCCTAGACTTTTTAGTTCATTGATAATACATGAAAAATGAGATGAAAAGCAATTTATGGACTCGTCCTTTGACATACGAAATATCTCATATTATTGCATGAGAAGGTCAATGCGGTGTTTTCTAACGTAAGACGTCCCTTCATAGGCAAGAACAAGGGAATCCCAAATTAGTTTAGCCGTAGGACATCTGGAATTCCGACTCGCTTCCGCCTCACCTACACACCGTTGAAGAATCGACATCGCTTTCTTATTTTTCTCGGCCAATTTGAAATCATTTTCACTGTAATCTTTCTCGGCCTTGACTTTAGTTGAACCCGTAATAATGTCGGTTTCCTCAATAGCAAGAGGTCCGTCCTCAATGATTTTCCAACATTGATATCCGATACTTTTGATATAGTGCTCCATTTTGAGCTTCCATCATCCAAAATTCTCACCGGTAAAGACCGGGATCTTGCAGTGTTTTGAGGAATCCATATTCCAAGAATCAAACTCTAACGCGATTGGCCTCGATCAAGAGCACGAGGCTCTGATACCAATTGAAGAGTTTAAGATTCTAAGTACCTAAGAGGGGGATGGGGCGATTTAGGTACTATTTTAATATTTTAACTTAGTATTTATTGTTTTAAAGTAAGTTGATTAACAATATGAAGAGCAAATGGATACATCAAATAAATTGAATGATTAAATGTGTATCACGAAAGCATAAGGAGATTATTGAAGTTTGGGAGCGACAATTGTTCTGACTTTTACTTGAATGTCTTAGCTAGTGAAGTAAGAGCTACAAACTAGAAGTAACAGTATTCAGGACTGTTGCTAGCAAAACCGTAAATGAAGAACAATTAAATAAATTGCAGCGGAATTAAAAGTGAAGAGAAATCAACACAACGGTTTTTGAATTGGTTCGGCCAACACTCTAAGGGCCTACGCCCAATCTTCTTTTATTAATAAGTGAAGTGATCTATTCCGACTACTTAAAACACTTACAATAAAAGGACCAACGACCTAATACTCCGGTTGCGACACGAGTTCTAAAACTACTCCGTCTATGAACTCGACACTCTAACTAGAATGTTTACAAGACCAAGTTTCCTCAAAATGATTATTTAAAAGAATTGAGAAGGACAACTTATTGGTACAAATGATTCTAGATGAGAGAGTATAATACTATGAAGCAACAGTAGTAATGACTGTGACTCTTGAAGACTTGGAAAATTTTTGCAAAGAGAAAAGCTTTGAGTTCTTAAAACTGATTTTGCAAAACACTTTGATTTCTCAGGTAAAAGTCTTACTTTGAAAGAGGGGGGGGGGGGGTGTTCCTTTTATAGAGGAAAAACAAGAGGAAACAAGCTAGGGTTTTAAGTCAAGACTTTTGGTCATGTGACAAAAAGTATTGACCTTCCCAAATTAGCACCAAAAGGGCTTCCTTCTAAGAAGCATAAAGGAGAAAAGAAGGCTTGTGATTATCCTTAAAAGGTCTTTGTGTTTTTCAGAAACTAAGTGAAGAAAACATTCACAAGAGGACAACTCTTGAGCATAGAAGAAAATAGCCCAACTTTGTTTCATAAAAGCCAATGAAAAGTTGTAGCATGAATGAGGAAAACTTTTGAAGTGCAAATTAGAATATCTTTTCAAAAACCACCCTTCCATATTTCAAGTTTAAAACTTCTTTTAAAACTGATGTATAAAAGGCCATTTTGATTAAAAATTAAATATCGAAAAAGAAAGACTTGCTTCAAGTGTGACAGACCAAAAGTGACAGTCAAGCATATTGTTATCAGCGAGAGTAACGGTAGGCTTGACTCTTACCATTGCAAGTATTCTACTCTTTCACCTTTACATTAGTTGACATAAACGATTCTAAATCTTGGGTAGCAAACGATTAAAGATTCTTGATTCAGACTTGCAAATTGATCGATTAATCCTGAAATGGGAAACTAAGAAAGCACATGTTAAATGGGCATGTCATCATCAATTAAGAAAACCCAACATTAGGGGTTTAGATACTTTGAGAGTTCAATGGCAAAACGACTAGCCACTTAATTAAGATATGAAATCCTTGAGATAAAATACATGATGCTCGGAACAAATATTCATACAACTCTAAATGGTAGAGAATAGTCTAAAGAATATCTCAGACTGTAACAACAGTTTGAACGCTAAAATTATAAATCTACCAGTTCAACTAGAAGGAATCCATGAATACTGTAAAAATCTAAGGTGTGATTCTAGGGGGAGTATAAAATGACCATTTAAGATACAGGTTCGTACTTTATGATTTTGTAGCATCCACCATCAGTCTGAACAAAGCATAACCTCCATGGTGGCAACCAAGCATCTTTTATGCCATGTTCTCAAAACCCCTACATAGCTTGTAAACTACTACACGTGAATTTCAGAAAGCAATCACATTGTTTTGAAAATATCATCTATGCTATTTTCCATCCGAAGTTACCAATATACTGTCTCCATCATAGCTCGTGTAAATGAAGTATTGTACACATTTTAACCGTATACAAAGTTTTCATAGTCAGAAGATGCAAAATATTGTCGAAAGCATTACGAACCTACAACACGAGAACCAAGAAGTTGAGGACATAGGCACAAAAAACAATCCTTTGAGATTGGTGTAACTAACCTTTAAAACTGTGTGCAGTTGAGTTGACTCAAAACCATCCTGCGCAGAACCGTATAACTTCTGAACTTCTTCTGACTGAAGCGAGCATTTCATGAAGAAGAAAGCAGTTGGTCGCACATTCAACTTCATTCTTGATATACCAATAAAAGCTGGTTTGCACTGCATAGAAAGCCGAACCACCATAAACATCATAATCGGAAAGTACCAGTTTGCACACAATCTGAAATGCTGCTCTAGAATCTTGCTTGTGTTTTCATAAACAAAGAACTACTTGGAGCACCAGTAGGAAATAGGACAATAAAATATATAGTAATAAACCAAATAACAGATAACTTGAATATTCTAACAACAATCTCCCTTGATTTTAAATACAATAATATATGGCACTCAATTTTTCATCATTAAAGCCAAAACAGCACCTCATAAATGAAAAATATGACTAACCATGGATTCGGTTGGTACCCCAGTTTCCTCTACTACTTCACGAATGATACTATCGAACATCTCCTCAGCAACTTTCTTGTGTAGAACTGCTGATTCCAAAGCGTCATGAGAGATAATTCCAATCTCTTCTGGCTGGGGAAAATAAATGAGTAGAGAACATTATTAACATCTGTTTCAAGTATTTATAATGTTCAGTTTTTTTCCCAAGAAATGCTACTATTTGGCAACCAGGTCACACACAGCCAATATCCACAAACGAGTATAACAGCATATAATTGGGAGCGGTGGTTTCAAACGCATCACAACAAAATTTCCACTCGCAGACTACTTAGATCGAGCGGCCTTGAAAATTGAAACAGTAGATTCTGTGACAAGATTGTAACTACCTCCGGATGACCTCTAGGGAAAACACAGTGTCCAGGAAACTCCCCCCACATTATTGCTGTTGAAGAGTTAAGAAACAATAAACACCTAAGAGGGGGAGTGAGTGAATTAGGTATACTTTTTAAAAAATTTCTCTTTTACTTGGTTAGAGGCTAACACAAGTAAAATCTATTAAGTACAGTACTAGTTTGAGAAACTTAATGGATTTTAAGTTCACAAACAGTACAGCAGGTCTATGCAATAGTATGAATGACTGTTGCACAACACTGGCAGCGAAGTTGATAAATAAAAATAGAATGATAAGAGAACGTAAAAGTAAATAAACAGACAAGACAATGTTTAAAAATTGGTTCAGCTCCCTACTCCGGAGCCTACGTCCAACCGTTATTTTATTGCTTGTTTAAAAATTTACTTAAACTTAACTAAACCATTACAATGAAAATAACTCGCCAACCTACTCCGGTTGCAATGGCTTAAAGCTACCCCGCTTCAAGACTTTCCCTCACTTAAAGCTAATCCGTTTCAAGACTTTAAGTTCTATCTCATAAGTTTACAAAATCAGAATCTCAGTGGTTCACTTAAGAACATGGATATTACAATTAAGGCCTAAACACGAGAATCATTGAACATATTCTTTTATGCAACAATGACGCGAACTAATATTTGGAGATTTTATAGCTTTGAAAAAACAATCGAAGACATTTGAAAACAGAAAACGGTTTTGCAAATGATTGAAGAAAAAAGCTTAAATGCTGAAATGATTTGCAAGGTGTTTTACAATGAATGCTCTTATAAAATCTTGCAATAAATGATAAATGAGATGGCTATTTATAGAGGGAAGAAGTGTGTAAGAGAAGGATCTTAATACTTCTTCACTCTAATGTCCATAGGTTTATAAGGTGTATTCTTATTTAAAAATATAGAAGAACAATCAGATTTGTGAGGCTCAAGGTGGCTGCGTTTTTCCAAGGCAAGAAGTGTTTCCCATAAATTATGGGAACTCACATTTTCACCAAAAATGGAAAAAGCAAAAGACCCATTTTTAGAATGAAAAACCACTTGCATTAATAAGATTGGCATCTTTAATTTAACTTGCAAGCATATTCTTTTTGTTCTTTTTGTTCTTCATATTTGAAAAATGATATTCCTTTTAAACACAATAAAGGTTTTGAAAGGTTTTGAACACTTGTGAATTTTCCGAAAATTCTCCATACGTTAGTACCAGAAACTCTGGTGCAACAGTCACAGGAACTGTTGCATGGTTTTACAATCACTTATGCTTAAAGATGATATGTTTAAATACCTCGTTTACAACATTCATTCTAGGCAATGGGCTTCATTAACTTGTCTTTCATCTTAATCATCTTTGGGCTTCTTTTAACAATCATTGAATGCTTCAATTTGCTAAACAATTTAACTAAGAAGCAAACAATTAAATGACAATGAAACTTGGCATCATCAACCAAGTTTGTTCTAACAAATTCCATCTTTGATGATGGCAAGTTTTAAATATGTGTTAAGTTCCCCCTCAGCCCATGGTGAGTCGGTCTTTGAACCAATAATAAAGGAAATCAAATAAACATGATCAAGGTGAATGAGGGTCAATATGCTTGGCCTAAGTAGAACATCTAATCATGGTAGCTAAGACATTTTCACGGTAAACGTTAGCCTAAGAGTCGTTAGTTAACACATAAACACATAATTTAACTACTTCCGCCTCTTGACATCATCAAGAGAAGGACATAAAATTTTCAAGTAGTACAAGATAAAACACAAGCAAATAGTCCGAGAGAAACTGAAAAATACGTTACACATGCAAGAGAAATTTTTGAAAACGAAGGGCCAAAAGGATTAGGAGGGTGAATTGGGCACACAATCCCTCAATCATCTTCTTCGGAAACGTTTTCCCCATGGCACTCAATAAGATCTTCATTTATTGTTTTGAGCTCACTGATCTCCTCCTTCAGAGTTTCATTTTCCACCACCAATTTGGACTCCATTGTAATAAGCTTATCTAACTTGGCATTCACAGCCCCCATTTCAACTTCAACAGTTGAGCCAACTGTTGCACCAGCCTTACCTTTCCCAGAAAACTTGCGAGCTAATTTTCCATCAATAATAGTCAATGTCATTTGTGAACGTAGACCCATGGTCATACCATCACACAGGTGCTCAATCGTAGGACTTCCGTTCATTACAAGCTTTTTCTTGGCAAAGATCATGGAGGACCACATACCGTTAGGGATTACGATTTTCTTGTCAAATTTTCCTTTTTGGAGGTCAATGGCGATCTCATGGATCGTATGAAAGATGACGGTAGGAAGATTTATGGATCGGCGTTTGATGATATGATAGAGAAGAAGCATCTCAAGGAGAGAACATCTTCCCCGACTGTTGGTACTTGGGACAATGACACGTTAGAGAAAATTGAAGATAAAACGGTGAGGGGCACGGAGTTCGGAGGCATTAATATTTGTAGGACCAGTTTCATTCCCGGGTCAAAGAACTCGCATAACCCCATTAACCATTTGTTCCTCAACATCTTCCCAGTTGCTTTTTGGAAAGGTGGTAAGTCCTACGGGTTCAACCTCAAGATAGGAGGCAAGCTGGTCAATGGTCAAGAAAATGGGCCTTTGATTTATGAAGGCGGATAATGTTCCAGATGCAACATATACCTTCACTGTTGCATAGAACTGGATCACCTCGGACAAATACAGAGGACCGTATTTGTCGAGGAGATTGGACCACCCTTGACCAAAGACCGCAAATTTGAAGAATTGAAAGGCGGGGGAGGAATCATACCAATCTTTCTTGTAGCGACGTCCACTGTTAAAGGAGCAAGCAAGTATTCCATGACAAAGCTTGAGAATGTCATCGGGAAGATCAAGGGAGTTGAGATGAGCAAGAGTATCATTCTTAAGGGTTTCATCATGAGGAGTGACCATCAACTGAGTGCATGAGTTCAATGGAGTTTTCTCCTCAACATAGTCATCATAATGCTCATTCTCCACGACCTCCTTCTTCTTCGTCCTTTTGGCCGCCTTTGGGGGTTGAGGCACGCTTGCCCTTTACTGCGGTTTTGGGTTTAGAATTTGATTTTGTTTTGGTTTTATTGATGGTTTCAATGAGGACTTCATCATCATCACCAAAGAGTTCGGAAATTTTTCTCTTGGATTTGGATTTGGGGGTTTCATGGGAAAGTGGGTTAAGCTCTTCATCGAGCACCTTGGCTTCATTGGTGGGTTCATTCAGGATTTAATCACTTGAAATGAATTCCTCCTCATGCATGACAACCTTTTCTGCTTAGCCAATTGGAGGACTCACTGTTTCAACAACATCATCATCTTTCTCATTCTCGGTTTCCTTTTCTCTTTCAACATTCTCATTTTCCTCTTCTTTTTCACTAATTTCTTTGTTTTTCTCACTAATTTATTCTTCTTTCTCATCACCAACTAACTCTTCTTTTTCGATTGTGACAACAACTTCCTCTTTCTCAATATCATCCTCAACAACAGCCTTTTCCTTTTTTATTTCGATTACAGATTGATTTATTTTGGGCTCATCTTCCTCGGTTTCGACATCCACATCCATGCCCAATGCCATATAAATTGAGGGATTCATGTTAAACCTACCACGGCCCCTGCCATGGCCTTGTCCTCGACGGGCCATGGTTTTTGTGCGTTTGAATGATGCAGCGGGTTCGGAGGCCATTTTTCTTTTAGCAATGAATTTGGGATCAAAGGAGTTTTGAAGATTTTGAAGTTCTCTGCTTAGTGATTTGGAATACATTTCAAAGGACTTGGTATTTACGGTTTCAAGAGGAGGATTGAGTTGGTTTTTTATTTTTGAAATAAAGTTGGCTAAATGAGAAAGTTGATTTATTGCATGGAGAATAATAAGGAAGTTATGTGGTTTAAAAGAAAGTTGTGTGGTTAATGAGGGGTAGTTGAGTGTAAGAGTGGAGATTTTGAGGGAAAGGGGACGGGTAGAGTGAGGTAAGAGTGATGTGATTTGACATAAAGGCAATTTGTGAGGCTCAATGTAAAAATCAAATGCATGTTGTAAGACCTTTCTCTAGTCAATCATTTAGGAAAAATAGTTTATTTAGTGTCACATGTCGCCTAACAAACTAATTTCCAACCGAAGTTTTATGAATTGTTCCCTTTCTAACGGTTTTGTATAAATGTCCGCAATTTGATTTTTCGTTCTACAAAAGGTTAGACATATATTTCCTTTTTCTACTTGATCACGTAAAAAATGATGCCTTATATCAATGTGTTTCGTCCTAGAATGTTGTATTGGATTTTTTGAGATGTTAATTGTCCTTGTATTATCACAAAATATGGGAGTGGTTTCGAAAATAAGACCGTAATCACGCAATTGTTGTCGTACCCAAAAAATTTGAGCACAACAAAGAGCGGCACTTACATACTCCCTTTTGGCCATGGATAGAGCAATGGTATTTTGTTTCTTGGATGCCCATGAAATGAAGCACGGCCCTAAGAACGTAGCAATACTCGAAGTGCTTTTTCTATCCAACGAGCTCCCCGCATATCCGCATCCGAAAATCCTACAAGATCAATGTCATAGTGAGTTTGGTATCAAAGGTATAAACCTTGTGCTCCAATCAAATACCTAAAAATCTGTTTAATGGCATTGAAATGTGATTCCTTAGGATTTGATTGGAAGCGAGCACATACACACACACACACACACACACACACACACACACACACACACACACACACACACACACACACACACACACACACACACACACACACACACACACACACACACACACACACACACACACACACACACACACACACACACACACACACATACACACACACACACACTAAATTATATGTCGGGTCGACTGGCGGTTAAATAAAGAAATGAACCGATCATACCTCGATAAACCTTTTCACTAACACTCTTACCATTTTCGTCTTTGTCAAGACTAAGCTTGGAGATCATAGGTGTAGGCATAGGATTCGAGTTTGACAACCCAAACTTACTTATCATTTCCTTTAGGTACTTTTGTTGGTGGATCATGGTTCGTTCTCACTTTGCTTGATTTGAAGACCAAGGAAGAATCCAAGCTCTCCCATCATACTCATTTCAAACTTCGAAGTCATTAAATCCGAAAAGTACTTATAAAGGACATTATTTGTTTCACCAAAAATAATGTCATCGACATATACATGCACAAGCAATAGTTCCTCTGACTGTGACTTGATAAACAATGTTTTATCAACCGAACCACGTAGAAAACCGTTTTCTAACAAAAATTTTGAAAGCATATCATGCCAAGCTCTGGGAGCCTGTTTTAAACCATAAAGTGCTTTATCAAGTTTGTAAACGTGGTTGCGTAACTCATTGTTTATGAAGCCCGGAGGTTGTTCGACAAAAACTTCTTCCTCAAGATAACCATTTAGGAAAGCGGTTTTAACATCCATTTGAAAAAGTTTTATGCCGAGGTGAGACGCAAAATATATGAGCATTCGTATGGGTTAAAGCCTAGCTACCGGTGCAAAGGTTTCGTCATAATCAATTCCTTCTTATTGATTAAACCCTTGTACCGCTAGTCTAGCTTTATTCCTTACGATTTCTCCAACATCATCGAGCTTATTGCGAAAGAGCCATCTCGTACTAATTAAAGTACGTTGAGATGGTCTAGGGACCAGGTGCCATACCTTATTACTCTCAAATTGCTACAATTCTTCTTGCATAGCCGTCACCCAATATTCGTCCATTAATGCCATTGTGAAATTATTGGGTTCAATTTGTGATATGAATGCATCAAAAGCACAAAAGTTTTGGAGTGAAGATCTGGTTTTGATTCCAAAGGTTAGTTCACCGGTTAGGTTTGATAAAGGATGAGAACTTTGATGTTTTTATTTCTTTGGAACGAGAGTGTTGGAGGCCTCGTTTGTTTCATTTGGTTCTAATGCAACAGTTGTTGTGACTGTTGCATGAGGAATATTTTGTGAGGGTGTGTGTGGATCGATCACTACTACAAATCCAGGCAACCACAATGGCCCTTTAACAACGCTTATTCACGAAAATCACCATAAGACGTTGTAGAATGGATGGCGCGAATTTTACAAAACTTAATTACAACGGATATGTGTTGTTAACCGTTGTTATTGGTTTTAACAACGGGTCAAACTTGCACAACCGTTGTTAATATAAAAACTAATAACAACAGTTTACTTTGTAATACATTATAACCGTTGTTAATAATTTGGCGCAAAATTAGTGAAAAGTAATTACAACGGTTATATTAGAACCCGTTGTTATTAGGTTTTAACAACGGTTGTAGAGGCAATAACCATTGTTATTGAAGTTATGAAGATCTAAAGAACAATAGATCGCTTTATTCTGCTATACGCTACAAAACACAAACACAAGCTAATACTGCTACACAAATATCATCCTCCATTCCTCCATGATCATCTCTCTCTGTCTTCATCTCCGTCACTGTTGTCACCGTCTTCTCTCCCTCATCGTGTTTATCAATCAGGTATATATGTTTCTTAGCTTATTAACTATTTCTTATTAAGATTTTCAAGCTATATATAGATATAGGATTGTTCAATTTCCTGGCCTACGAATGTCGATTATTTTTGAATTTGTGAATTTGTTGGGTTATTATCTAATTTGTTGATAATTTAGCTTAATTGATTTCCTGAATTTCGTTTATTTGTTTGCCTATTATTGGATTTTCTGAATTAGATGCCTATATATTACGAATGTAGAAAAATGACTCGAACTTGGATGATTGCTGCAAATATGAGTGACCCCAACTATAAGGATGGTTTAGCTGAATTTTATGAAGTCTAATGCGTGTCATTTATATGATGTTTTACACCCTTTCTTTACACGCATTTCAGAGCTCATTTATGTAGTTTATGCTACTATTTTCCCTATTTCCGTCTACTTTCGTGTTTTTGTATAATATTGCAGAAATGTAAAGAATCCAGCGGAAATCGAGCCGAATCCGTCCCCGAGTACCTAACATTGCATTTGACATGAAGTATTTTACTCGGGAAGCAAACTTGGTGCGCGTATCGAGGCCTGAAAGATGAATTTACGAAGCTTTTGGAGCCAAGTACCTGTTAAAGTGGTCGATAGACCGGTGCCCTTGGTCGATAGACCAGCGTGCGACTTACAGAAGATACTGTTCAGCGTATCTCAGTCGATCGACCGGTCCCATTGGTCGATCGACCAAACCGCTAATCTGACGGAAGTTAAAAGGATGAGAATTAGAAAGCCCAATGTAATTAGGTTTTTAGAATAAAAGTTACGTAGATTATCTATATAACGTAACCTGATGTTTTGAAAATATCATGAAGTCATTATCATCGAATTTTAGGGAAAGATCTAGGGTTCAATATCGAGTTTAGTTTAGAATTTTTAATCATCCAATACAATTTATTTCCGTTCGTGCTTTGGATCTTTCTTCCTGCTTTCAACTGGTAATTTTAATTCCATAATTTCAGTTTACTCTTTTATTCATTCATAGATTAGACTTGCTAGTTTAGAATTCCCAAAGCCGAGTTATCGTTTTATGTTAGGTAAATATTTAGTTATTTCTATCATGAATTCAGTAGCTTTGTTTGTTAATCTTATTGTTGTTTTTATCGCGATCATTAGTAGCTAAACCCCTTGTGCTAGGATGTAGGGGACCTGTAGTGTAGGCGGCATAAAATAGGAAGACCTAAATTGCGCCATGGTCGATCGACCGGCTACCCTGGTCGATCGACCGGCTCACGTGAGAACACCTTCGGCATAATTAATTTAATTGCTATATTTGACGAATCGAGTGCACGCGACTAGTTGAATGCTTAGGAATTGACCGACCCAATAAGATCGAGAGATAGGGGAGGGAAATAGACTACTTAATTAAGACGACTAAGTTAATAAGATCGAGAGATAAGTTAATTTAGGCATTTAAATCACTTTTCAGGACGAGAGTCAGCATTAGTGATATTAGGGACCCGTAGCTAGATCGAAAGATGCTACCTGTTAAGAATGGACCGGGAGGACTTCTTATTTTCCCGTCTCACGTGATTATTTCATTCTTACCTAGTATACTGCCGCCGAAACTACAGTGAACCGACCATCTTAGCATCCCTTTAACTATTTGTTTTCATCCAGTTTCTTTTAGCATTCATTTATTTGCCTTAGTTTAGTTTTAATTTGATTGCCTTTAGTTATACAACTATTCAAAACAAACCCCCACGCATTTGTTACTTTAAGACTAAAATCGGACAACTATTAATTGCATCGCCTCTCTGTGGTTCGACCCTGACTGCCACTAGCTATAGTAGTAGTTTGGATTATAAATTTATCTTTGGTACTCTACGACGGTATCAAATTTTTGCCGATTCTTGCAAAGGGGGAGGTAGTTGTTTAATTTTTAGTTGTTTTTATTTTAGTCTTTTTCTTAGTTTAAGGGACATCTGTTCCTTAAACTTTTCCCATATTCTACTTGTAGTTTCCTCTTATGCGCAGGTCACAGGCTGGTGAATTGAGACCGTTAGATCCTGAGATCGAAAGGACTTTGCGCGAGTTGAGACGATCATCTAGAGTATTGCCGACAGAGGAAGAGCTGAGTACTCTGTCCAGTTACTACGAGAACGAGCTATTTGAGGAGGATCCACCTTCATCTCCTGTTTCTACTTCCTCAGCTGAGACCGTTACATCTCCAGATATGGCTGAAGAAGCAAGTATAGCCAGTCACTCCGAGCCAAAAGCTGAGAATCTCTATAAGGGATTCGCGTTGCCAGCCGGGATGGAAAATAAATTCGAGCCAAAACCGTCTTATATTAACTTGTTTGAGAGAAACCAATTTGGGGGTGCTGCAAATGAAGATGCAGCTAAACATATGGAGACATTCATTAACTACTGCTGTTCCATACCCCCACCAGCAGGTGTGACCCAGGACCAGGTGAAGGAGATGATGTTCATATTCTCGCTTCGTGATGCTGCAAGGGAATGGAAACGAGATTTGGATCGAGCTGCTAACGGGATTACTGATTGGAATTCGCTGGCCCTAGCATTTTACAAGAAATATTTCTCTGCCTCGAAGACCAATGTGATTAGAGCTCAGATCACGAGTTTTAAACAGGGTCCTGATGAAGATTTTCATGAGCCATGGGTCCGTTTCCAGAGACTAGTGCGAACCATTCCACACCATGGGTTTGAGAAATGGTTTCTGTGCAACCAATTCTACAATGGTCTTTATGATGATCAAAGAGCTATCCTAGATGCTGCAGCTAATGGGAGATTTCAAGAAAATATCGGTGTGACAAAGGGGTAGAAAATCATTGATGACATTGCCATCCATAAAGCTGAGCATGGAAATTCTAGAGGAAATCAGAGAAGATCGGCCGAATCTCCTGCTGTAGCTGCAATAGAAGCCCTTACTGCGAGATTTTACAAGATAGATTTTGGGGGATCTCAAAAGGGAGGTATATATAAAGTTAACGCAGTTTCAGACGGTCCCTTTACATGCAAAAGATGCGGTGCAGAGGGACATGTTTCGGAATTTTGTACCAGCTCGAATGAAATATGCGCTCCCTTTCAACATTATAGGCAGACTGGTACTTACCCCAATCCCTCCATTATCCACCCCAATTTGAGGTGGACTAACCAGAATGTACTTAATCCTGGTCCACAGCAGCAGCAGCAGCAAAGCTATGTGCCTCCTCATAAGCAGCAGCAGTTTCAAAAGCCTCCCTATGTGCCTCAGCAGCAGCAATTTCAAAGTTCTGACATTTCTGAGTTGAAAAACATGGTTCAAAATCTGTCGGGTTTGCTGCAAAAGGATTCTCAAACTAGAGAGACTTCTACAAAAATGTTGGAGAGTCAAATTGCCCAACTGTCAAACAAAAGTGCAACTCGAGCTCCGAGGCAATTATCGTCGCAACCGGATCAAAAAGAGACCCTAAATGCTATCACTTTGAGGAGTGGGTCTACCCTTGATGGGCCCGCTATGGTCGAAGATGTCACTGAAAAAGATGAGGCGGAACCGGGCAAGAAAAAGGCCGTAGTGAACAGTAGCAAGAAAAAGACGATCAGCAGGTATATCAGTCAATCGACTGACATACCCGGTCGATCGACCAGTCCGCAAAATAGTACACCTTCTGGTTCTAAGGATGTCAGTCGATCGACTGACCAACATGGTCGATCGACTGAGGATACTTCTGATCGTGAACTTTTTCGTCCTCCAATGCCAGATAACTTGAGGGACCACTTGTTTCGGGGTACGACAACTCCGAAATTATTGAGGCAAGATCCAAATGCTGATGGGTCTGTTCCGGTTCCAAAGTATGACCCAATGACGATCAATCGTTCATTCTTGAGACGGTCTGAAGAAGGTTCAAGCTACAACAAGGACAAAGTAGTGGATTTTTAGCCAAAGTCCACTGATGCCGATGAGAGACCTAGAGGAGAGGGCTAAGTTGCTTCTTACAACCCCTTATCCAGAGAGATTAGTGCCGACAAAGGAACAGGTATCGTTTAACAAATTTGAAAATATTATTCGTAGTTTAAATGTGCAAGTTCCTTTCCTTGAATTAGTTAATCAAGTGCCTGCTTACACGAAATTTATGAAGCAGCTTTTGTCTAAAAAGAAGTCACTTGACACTGTGCAATCTGTCGCACTAACTGAGGAGTCATGTTCTTATTTGACTCATACTGCACCTCATAAGTTAGCTGACCCAGGTAGTTTTTCAGTCCCATGTAATATTGGCACCTTTTCTGTTGAGAAGGCCTTGTGTGATCTAGGGGCCAGTATTAGTGTTATGCCTTTGAGTCTAGCTAAGAAATTTAAATTGACTAGGTTTGCAGTTACTAACATGACAGTACAGATGGCTGATCGCTCTGCGGTCCAGCCTATAGGAGTCTTAGAGGATATTCATGTGCAAATAGGAAAGATCTTTTTCCCAATTGACTTCGTTGTACTAGATATACCCGAGGATGCTCACATTCCTATCATTTTGGGTAGACCATTTTGCACACACCTTTCTTTGGTGTAGTTATAGATGTTGGCTCAGGGACATTGACCTTTAAAGTAGGGAAACAGTCCATTGTTTTTGCCCAAACAGCTAAGAAGAAAGATCCTATGTGGCCAGTCACTTGTAATACGATTTCTGAGAAGAAATCTTATTTTGTGCTTTCTGATATGCCTGCCCCTATGCCTACTCTTGTTATAACACCTCCGCCCCTGATTGGGAGCAAATTGGAGGAAGATTCTTCTGTTTTAGATATTGTAGGAAATGGTTTGGGGAAGTTAGAGCCGTTCGTTGCTCCAGCTGTGAAGGAGCCAATCGTTCAAAGAGGCGGTCTAGGATGTCTTAGCTATGGCACTGATGAGGAGCCTGATGAGGAGCCAGTCAAGGTGACGGAGTCCGATTTAGATTTTGATGAGCCAGACGAGGTCATTGATTGGGAAGATGTTAGAGACGTTGATCCGTTGAGTTCCGCGGATATTGGAATTGATAGGAGTGCAGCTGAGAAGATGAGCACTGTAGAGGCTACTTCTTGTAGTCAGAAGCCGAGCAAGTGGGCCATTCCGTGGCCATTCTTGATCAACTATTAGTTGATTAAGACCTTTTAAAAACATTTTTATTGCTTTTGTTAGACTTTTTATTGTTTTGGTTTGCGCGAGACTTCGCTTTAATAAGTTTGCTTAGGATTTTAAAGACTTTAGACTGTAACTTTGGGTTCTGCGCAATTTTGGGCACGTTATTATGTGGTTTTGCAGGTTTATAGATAACATTAGCTCAATTTATTGAGCTAATTAGACGAAATCAGAGATTTACAGCAGGTTTCTCAGTCGATCGACTGGCATGAGTGGTCGATCGACTGACTGCTACAGCTACAGGAGCTTCTGTTCATGTCATCCTGGTCGATCGACTGGATGATATGGTCGATCGAGCATGTTCGCTGTTGTACCTGTTTTCGATCAATCCCCTGCTGTGTTTGGTCGATTTGCGGAGTTGAGGGAGTCTTTTCTCCACTTTATTCTCTGATTTATTTCTGTTTTCTTCCATTTTCTTATTTTGCACATAATTTTGCGTTTCATAAATTGTTTTCTCGGTATTACGTGCGGTACTTTTGTCTCTTTTCAGGTACCTATGGTAGCACTGCTGGCTACTGAAACCTCCTAACTCACGCTGGTTTGGGAAGGTTTCCTTCTGCGCTTAAAGTCTTGTGAGTTTCCGAGTTCCTCTTCATGTCTTATTTAGTTAATTTATCGCAAATTCCCGTTTCCCTTTTATTTCATCACATGATTTTGCACAATGGGGACATTGTGTGATTTGGTTTGGGGAAGGGTTTTGCACTGCATTGCATTGCATTCACATGTTCTATTGCATTTCTGTTTCACTTTTATTGCATTTCAGTTTGCATTTGTTAATTTATTTCCTATATATACAAAATTTCAAAAAAAAATGAAAAAATTTCAAAAATTCAAAAATTGCACGTTTATTTTAGCATGTAGGTCGAGTCGGAACGATAGTATTTCAATGATGACATTGCATTTTCATCTGTTTATGCCTAAGCCTTGCTAATTGACATGTTAATACTAGAATCATATGCATAGTCTACGAGTTTTTGTTAATTTATTCGCTGAATCTTGAGACTTGACTTGGATTTATGGCAAACTACATCATTTTCTGAGGTTTAGAGCCGTATAACTGGTGTCATTCATGACCAGTTTATCTAGGAATGTGAGTAGTTACTCCTTGTGAGATATGTTACATCAATATGCATAAATATGAACTTAATCTGCTTAATACCTGTATGCATTTGGGTTCGTGGTTAGTTGACACATGTGGAAGAGGTCGCCCTTATTCATTTTGCCCATAAGCTCTACACTGCCAAAAATAGCCTTTTTGTCCCGTTACTACATCCTACATTTAGCCTGCCCTTGTCAAGCTAGTAGTTTATGTTCTTGGGATTGTTATTTCGTTTTTGGTGGCTAATGCTCATTTTGAGATGATGTTGGGAAAAAGAAAAAAGAAGAAAGGGAAAAAGAGTTCGAAAAAAAAGAGGTCAGTCAATCGACCGAACCAAGTGGTCGATCGACTGAGTACTGCAGCAGAAAAAGAAAATTCGAAAAATCACATGTTGCAATTGTTATGAGTTGGTGATTTTGTACTCCCATGTATCATTTCTAATTGTTGGGGAGTTGACTTGTTGTTGGGTTGTGAGTTTAGTGCTAGTTATAGCACCGTTTTAATTGAAATCTTGAGCAAGAAGTTGGATGTTGTTATAATTTGGTTCCCTTAGTTACTAGCTTGGCCTTTAACTCTGTTTTTATCCAAATTTATCTTAGCCCTTCCTGCCCATACCTCACATATCCACATTTACCTCGGCATGTGTCATGGTCATTTGTTTGGTTGGAATGCATATGTATGGTTGTAGAGATTATTTTCACATTAGACCGCAGGCATGTTTTTATAGGTTTTAGTTAGGTGAGTGTCATTACAAAATTACTTCTTTCTATCTTTTACATATATTCACCTGTGCTTATGTGTGATATGAGCGACCCGTGAGAGTCCATAATGATAAGTCTCTATAGTTGACGGTTCAGCAGTTTTTAACGACTACATAACTCGTTTGCATGATTCACATCGCTAATTGATTGTTAGTTGTTGCATCAATTTGGTTTAGGCTATTCGTTTTGCATTTCGCTCTGAGATTAAACTCGTTCCATTAGGTTTTAGGATCGAGTCTAGTTCTTGCTTGGGGACAAGCAAGGGTTTGGTTTGGGGAAGTTTGATGCGTGTCATTTATATGATGTTTTACACCCTTTTTTTACACGCATTTCAGAGCTCATTTATGCTACTATTTTCCCTTTTTCCGTCTACTTTCGTGTTTTTGTATAATATTGCAGAAATGTGAAGAATCCAGCGGAAATCGAGCCGAATCCGTCCCCGAGTACCTAACATTGCATTTGACATGAAGTATTTTACTCGGGAAGCAAACTTGGTGCGCGTATTGAGGCCTGAAAGATGAATTTACGAAGCTTTTGGAGCCAAGTACCTGTTGAAGTGGTCGATAGACCGGTGCCCTTGGTCGATAGACCAGCGTGCGACTTACAGAAGCTACTGTTCAGCGTATCTCAGTCGATCGACCGGTCCCATTGGTCGATCGACCAAACCGCTAATCTGACGGAAGTTAAAAGGATGAGAATTAGAAAGCCCAATGTAATTAGGTTTTCAGAATGAAAGTTACGTAGATTATCTATATAACGTAACCTGATGTTTTCAGAATATCATGAAGTCATTATCATCGAATTTTAGGGAAAGATCTAGGGTTCAATATTGAGTTTAGTTTAGAATTTTTAATCATCCAATACAATTTATTTCCGTTCGTGCTTTGGATCTTTCTTCCTGCTTTCAACTGGTAATTTTAATTCCATAATTTCAGTTTACTCTTTTATTTATTCATAGATTAGACTTGCTAGTTTAGAATTCCCAAAGCCGAGTTATCGTTTTATGTTAGTTAAATATTTAGTTATTTCTATCATGAATTCAGTAGCTTTGTTTGTTAGTCTTATTGTTGTTTTTATCGCGATTATGAGTAGCTAAACCCCTTGTGCTAGGCTGTAGGGGACATGTAGTGTAGGCGGCATAAAATAGGAAGACCTAAATCGCGCCATGGTCGATCGACCGCCTACCCTGGTCGATCGACCGGCTCACGTGAGAACACCTTCGGCTTAATTAATTTAATTGCTATATTTGGCGAATTGAGTGCACGCGACTAGTTGAATGCTTAGGAATTGACCGACCCGATAAGATCGAGAGATAGGGGAGGGAAATAGACTAATTAATTAAGACGACTAAGTTAATAAGATCGAGAGATAAGTTAATTTAGGCATTTAAATCACTTTTCAGGACGAGAGTCAGCATTAGTGATATTAGGGACCCGTAGCTAGATCGAAAGATGCTACCTGTTAAGAATGAACCGGGAGAACTTCTTATTTTCCCGTCTCACGTGATTATTTCAGACATACCTAGTATACTGCCGCCAAAACTACAGTGAACCGACCATCTTAGCATCCCTTTAAATATTTGTTTTCATCCAGTTTCTTTTAGCATTCATTTATTTGCCTTAGTTTAATTTTAATTTGATTGCCTTTAGTTATAGAACTATTCAAAACAAACCCCCACGCATTTGTTACTTTAAGACTAAAATTGGAAAACTATTAATTGCATCGCCTCTCTGTGGTTCGACCCTGACTGCCACTAGCTATAGTAGTAGTTTGGATTATAAATTTAACTTTGGTACTCTTCGACGATATCAAAGTCGTTGCGAACAATTTGAAAGGTTCTTCAAGTATTCCATGTCCTTGTGAAAGATGTGGTAATATTAGGTATATGGCTTTTCCGGACGTTAAAATACACCTAGAAAAGTGGAGATTTAGTCGATCCTATACACGTTGGATTTTTCATGGGGAACCATTAGAGGACGAGAATAGCTTTGAAGAAAATGATGTTGAGGTATACGAAAGGCTAACTGATGATCCTGAGTTTGCCGAGTTTTTTGAGTTGGAAGAGTTGGAAGCAGACAAGTTGAGTGTTGGGTCTATAGATAATGAAGAGAATGATGATGCGTCGAATGCTTTTTAAGATGTAGGTGATGAAACTATTAATTGGGATGACCTTAACAACATGTATGAGAAGTTGTGTGAGTCTGAAGCACCTCTGTATCCCGGTTGTAAGTTCACAAAAATGTCGGTTGTGGTGAAGTTGTATAATATCAAGGGGGCAAATGGGGTGAGTGACACGTGTTTCACTAGTTTTTTAGCCTTGATAAAGGAGTTGCTTCAAGATGGTAATGTTCTACCTGTTAAGACATATAAGGCTAAAAAACTAATAAAAGGAGTGGGTATAAAATATGAGAAAATACATGCATGTCCAAATGATTGCATATTGTATCGGAAATTATATCAAAACTTAACCAATTGCCTTAAATGTTTGGAGTAGCGTTATAAGGATAAGGAAGGGATCCCGGCTAAGGTGTTGTGGTATTTTCCTGTGATACCAAGATTCATAAGGATTTATGCGAATCCCGATGATTCAAAAATGTTAATTTGGCATGAATCTGGAAGAATAAATGATGGAAAGCTAAGACACCTGGCAGATGGTATGCAATGGAAATCGTTCGACGCTAAGTATCCCGAGTTCGGCAATGAACCTAGAAACTTACGTCTAGTGCTGTCCACTGATGGAATGAACCCACACGGAAACATGAGTAGCAAACATAGTACTTGGCCAGTAGTGTTGGCTATTTATAACTTACCTCCATATGTGTGCATGAAAAGAAAGTATTTAATGTTGTCGTTGTTAATTTACGGCCCTAAACAACCTGGAAATGATATAGATGACTATTTGGAACCTCTTCTAGATGATTTGCGAATGTTGTGGGATAGTGGGATAGAAGTATTTGATGCATATAAGAACGAAACTTTCAATTTGAGAGCGATGTTATTGTGTACAATATCTGACTATTTGGCTTATGGCGACCTTTCTGGGCTCACAGTTCATGGGAAAGAGGCTTGTCCATTGTGTGGGGAGGATATCGAGTCTGAATACTTGAAGTCTTCTCGTAAGTATGTGTATATGGAAAATAGGAGGTTCTTGTATCATGACCATTGTTATCGCAAGATGCAGAAAGCATTCAATGGAAGACAAGAACTTCGTCAACCTCCTAGAATTTTGAGTGGGCATGAAGTTTATCAGAAAGTAAAGAATATTGAGATAGATTATGGGAAGAAGAGCGGCTCTAAATTGTCTACTCGTGGGTATAAGAAAAGATCCATATTTTTTTTATCTACTTCCATATTGGCCTGACCTAGAGGTCAGGCATTGCCTCGATTTCATGCACATTGAGAAAAATGTCTGTGATAATATTATCAATACCCTTATGAATGTTCCCAGTAAAATAAAGGATAATGCCGCAACTAGAGAAGATATGAAAATGATGGGTATTAGGCTAGAGTTGGCACCACAGAAGAGAGGTAATCGTACATTTTTACCGCCAACAGCTTATACCCTTTCACGGAATGAGAAAAAAGAGTTATGTGCATGCTTGAATGGATTAAAGTGCCACATGGTTATTCGGCGAACATCAAAAGCCTAGTGTCGCTGCAAGACCTAAAACTCACCGGGTTAAAGTCACATGATTGTCACATTTTGATGCAACAATTACTACCTGTGGCTATTCGTTCCATTCTACCTGAAAAGGTAAGATATGCTATAACTAGATTCTATCTCTTCTTCCAGTCCATATGCGAGAAAGTCATTGATCCCGATGACGCGGATTCATTGCAGGATCTCGTTGTAACCTCTCTTTGTCAGTTGGAAATGTATTTTCCACCCTCTTTCTTCACTATCATGATTCATCTGACCATTCACTTGGTTAGGGATATTTTGTACCTTGGGCCCGTGTACTTGAGATACCAGTATCCTTTCGAAAGATTGATGAAAGTCTACAAGGACTATACATCTAATCGGTATCGTCCGGAAGGTTGTATTGCTGAACGCGCTATTTTAGATGAAGCTCTTTCATATTGTTACGCTCATCTCTCCCCTGAGGAGCTGATTGGCGTTCCTAAGAATCGTCATAGTGACTGGATGACCAGAAAAGGTATTAGGGGCCGGGTTGAAAAAATTGTGACACGTGAAATGCTGCATTTAGCACATACGTATGTGCTAAACAACAAAGATGAGGTGCAACCTTATATTCAACAACACAAATATGAGCTCAAATTCGATCACCCAAACAAGACCGAGAAGTGGATTGCAAACGAGCATACGAAGACGTTTGGAGAGTGGTTTAAGAATATTGTCTTAGAGTATACGAATAACAGGTGATGACATCTCTCCTAGGTTACTACATCTTGGTTTAGGTCCAAATGCCAGGGTCAACTTTTACAGCAGTTTTGCCACTAATAGATATACTTTTTACACCCGCGAGCAAGATGAGTTGAGCACAATGCAAAATAGTGGTGTGAGTTCTGAATTTGAGGCAATGCACTTTGGTACTTCAAAAGATAAAAAGCCTATTTGGGGAAAATGCCTTTATTATGGTGTTATTCAAGAAATATTGGTATTAGATTACATTGATTTTACAATGCCTTTGTTTCGATGTAACTGGGTTGATAACAACATCCACTGTGTCCGAAAGGATAAGATGGGATTTACGTTGGTCAATCTGGGTAAGGTTGGCAATAATAAGGATGATCCTTTCATAATGGCATCTCAGCAAAACAAGTATTCTATGTCAGTGATCCTATGGATAAGAAGTGGTCTATTGTACTGTCTATAAGGAGTAGAAGGAGTAGTTCATCTGATAATGGTGATGATGATCAGGATGTCGTTTTTGAGGGAATGGATCACTCTACCACTGTATCTTATTTCGACGATGTTGACACTGATCACGAGGACACTAAAAGCATCGATATGCATGATGACTATGGTGAAGGTATTTGGGTTAACGAAGAAACTATGACATCCAAGAAACGTTCCCGATCCTGAGATGGTCTATAATGTAAGTTATTAGCATTTATTTTTATTTTATATATATATATATATATATATATATATATATATTATATATATATATATATATATATATATATATATATATATATATATATATATATTATATATATATATATATATATATATCTTCCTTTTAGTTTTTTTTTTAAATAACTATCTCCACTGAACAGATTTGCATTTAGGAACTGCATATTTAATACAAACGTAAAGCACTGATACTCTTGACGCTACTTATAAAATAGTACTGGAAATCTTACAAGACCACAGGGTTACACATTACCCTTATTTAAGTTGCCTTTTCATACAGGATCAAGACCTTGCTTATGATAGGCGGATACAGACACACACAGTTTGACACTCAACAAATAACACACGACGTTGCTTGGAAGTTTTAGCCACAGACACAGACATATTTTGTAGGGGTTTTAGGGGTACATTGCTTGGAAAATAGCCACAACCTGGTTGTAGGCATCGACGCTTTCTAACCTATTTGACTGCTGCCCATCAAAAATGGTCTCATACGGCACTTGGACATAGTCCACGGTATTCTTCAGAAGCTCGGCATCCTCGTCTGTGGCTACCCAGAGGTATGGTTCGAGTGTTGATCTATTCGGAGCATTCCAGTCGTTCCTGCCATGGCCTCTGAGTTGAAACATCATGTCAAGCTTAAATGTTGATTCTGCATGTGCAAGTGATGTTCCAAACTGATTGAGTAGACTCCTTTGAATCCCCATGGCACCCATTGTGGCTTAATTTTGCTGACCGAGTATCCCAGCTCAATTAGCTTATTCCTCAATGGATTAAAGCTTTTGGCAGCAAATTTTCCATTGTCTGTATCTCTGTGGCCTGAGGCATTTATCAGGACACAGTGATATGGACAACCAATATTTTGAGTTATTTTCAGACCAGTAATTTGATGGTTTATTTGTGAGTTGTGGGGAGCTAATGGATACTGAGCTAATGGGATGCCTCTTTTCTGAATTTATAGTAAGTTTGAGATGTGTTGCTGGAGTGTATGTATGCTGTCTTTAGCTTTTGGTAGCTTTAAAAAGCCAATAAAAGCAATGGTCATTGTTAAAGATTCCCAAATTTGGCATGGTAAATCCTATAGATATGCAGTATGCATGCTGTTGTTGTTGTCTTATTTTCTTGATCTTATTTTTAGATGTGGATGCTGTTGTTGAAATTGCTGATTAATGTTGTTGTTTCTGCTGTTACAGTTGTGATGCTGCTGTATTGTTATAGGTTTGGACTGTAATGCAATTACAGTAATTTAAAAAAAAGAGTTAAATAATAACAACGGTTATATTGACATTACCCGTTGTTATTACTTTCAACAACGGGTTATAACACAGGAACCGTTGTTATTGGTCTTATTAGATTAAAAAAATGAGATAGGAAGTGACAATGGTTGTAGTACTTCTACCCGTTGTTATTGCTTTTTTTAGACATTTCATTTTGGCGCAAATTGGGTGAAAATATATTCCAACGGGTATATTTTAACCTTTGTAATAAATTTATGACAACGGTTGACTTTTATTGACCTGTTGTTATTAACATATCACAACGGTTTTGTTTTAAGGGCCCGTTGTTAATAGTTTGTCTTAATAAAAAACTAATTTACAAACACATACAGGTATACAACCACACAAACACACACAATAGTTCAACCGTTGGTATCCTGAGTTTATTCTCTCTCCCTCGCTTTCTACATTCTCGTTGCCAACCGTCGCCCAGTTTCCGACGCCCAGATTCTGTCGCCTTCCCTTATCATCCTGCTCGTTCTCTTTATCATCATCATCATCATCATCATCAGGTATGTTCACTTTTGTGTTTCGTCATTAGGGTTTTAAGATCATCTTTTTTATTTTTTAATCTGTTTGTTTTTCGTCTTCTTTGTTATCTTTATCATCCCGCATCATCTACTTCATTCCTCTTATTAGGGTTTTAGGATTTTAGAAGCTCAAACTGTTGTTTTAAATTTTCATTCCTCTTTAGGGTTTTAGATACTCTGCATGTCGTTGTTCATTTCCTATTTCATTGATATTTAGGGTTTTAGGATTATTATGGGTGAAAAACGGAAAAGAAGTCAAAAGGATAATAAGTCTGGGGATAATAAGCCTGGTGAGAAGGGTGCTACAAAGTGCCCCCGCAGCCCTTGCGACTAAGCTGCTAAATGTACCGCTTAGTATAACATGGAACGCGAAGGGTTTCCCTATTGGTCCAAATGCGAAGGATTTATCCACTTGGATTGGATGTTGCACAAGACAGTTTGTGCCTATCCATTTAGATAAAATTAGGAATTTGAATCCAAAATTGGCGCAGTTATTCTTGGATCGTATAAAGGTATGATAACTTATGTAGCGAAACAACATTTTATTTTGGAGGTAAATTGAATGCTATATAAATTGAATGATGATATGATGATGAAGGAAGCCTTTGATATTGCCGAATGCTGATAAGTATTTAATATAGAGGGCAATTGGTGTCTTAAGGCAGTGGAAGTGTGACGTTGGTAAGTATTGGTTGTATGTGGACAAGGAGACGGGGGAGATGCGTAAGAGCCCACCATCAAACAAGTGTCCCACCATCACTCAGGAACAATGGGATCTTTTCAAAGCGATTCGAGCTAGTGAGAAGTTTGAGGTTAAGTATCCTCGCCTTTTAATGATTTACCTATCATTTTTTTAATTAATGAGTTCTCTATAATTTTTTTATTATCTCATCTACTTGCGCTTTTATATAATTTGAAGGTCGTTAGCAAAAGAAATCGTGCTAACATTTCATGCAAGAAGGGGAAATGGTATGGTTCTCGAGGCGGTTACAGATTGATAGAAGACCAACTCGTAAGTAGCATGCATACCACTATTTATTTGATTTTTTTAATCACACTTGGACTTGATACACATTTATATATATAACTATTACCATGTTAATGTGTAGGTGGAAAAGGGAGTGACCGACTTGAATTGGCACGTAACTTATAAAGAAGGGCACACGCCTAAAGGATCCCGGCCGTGTGACAAATATGATCAGGAAGTGTTGGCCAACATAGTAACCATTATTTTATTAAGACGAGTTTATTACTAACTTTATTATTTTAGTCACAAATATAATTTGAAGTTTATTTAATATATTATAGGAGAAGGTATTGAAGGAGGTACAAGAAGGGAAATTCAGTCCCAAGGGTCGTGATGCCGTTCTTGCTACAGCGATCGGCAGACCCGAACATCCAGGTCGATTGAGGGGCGTCCCGTTACATGTTGGAGTCACGAAATATTATGGGACAACTGTCCCGAAAAAGAAGAAAAGGAAGGCTAAGGCTGAGAAGGATGACATGGTACCATTTATTCTATTATTTTCATTTAAGTTCACATGTGATTGTTTTAAGCAAATTGCTTAAACATTACATTTTTGGCACGCAGGTTCAGTTATTGGCATCCGTGATACTAAAGATGAATTCTGGAGGCAAGCCTTCCGAAGAAGAATTGAAGATGATGGGAGATGTCATTAAAGGGGGTAAGGTACAACATATTGGTCAAGAGGCCGAGAACACTACTACCTTGGCAATACATGAGGAGGAAGTATCGGTCAACGAGATTCAGAAAGATCAGGTACCTACTGCTCCTGAAGTTTTAACAACTAAAGTCGATAAGGTAAATATATGACTTCCTTATTTTTCTTTTCTTTTTTTTGGGTAAGATCAGGGGGTGTGTTCCCTGCCAGCTCTAATGCTATAACTTCTGACATCGTGCCATTGGTTAATTTTATTAGGTAAATGAGTCTGAAAAGGGGACACAACTTGAGTTATCCGCCACAGCTGATAATAATCAGGGGATGAAACTTGAGAAGACGGCTGATGAAAAACAGCAGCATACATCCCCTTCAAATCAGTTCCCAGTTTTCGGCAAGGTATGCATGAAGTCTTTATTAGTGAAATTTATATGAATTCTATTAAATTTTGGGATATAATATATAATGTATGTGTATTCTTCAGGCCATAAACAGGAAGATAATTATTCTTACTGACTCTAATTCCGCGAAACCTGTGCGTGTTGGCCGGGGTCTCGTAGACTTGCCCACCAAATCAGCGGAAATTTTATTGGTTCATGGCGAATCACTTTTGCCGAGTCATAGAAAAGTGGAGATAACTGAAGTATTTGAAGGCCATGAAAAATTTCAACTACCCGTCCCAGTTCGTGACGACATTACCATTCTGGCAGATGCGGTTGGAAGTTTCATCCAATGACCTAATTCTCACATCTTCCTGGCTCGTTCGTCTCCGCCTCAACCGAAAGCAGTTGGGGTTAGAAAAATACCTTTATATGTTATATTTTTATATGTTAAATTTATATGTTATTTTTTTTGTAGGTAACAAAAAACACGGATAAGCTGGATAAGCCTAAGTCCTCAGACATGCCAACTACCTCGTCGAAACAACAACTTGATGAGATATTTAATTAACTTCTCCATTTTTTTAAAAACCTCTCTTTATTTATATTTTTTTCTGTATTTCTAAAAAGCATGGAAATTTTGTGTAGGGGACAAAAAAGACAGTTAAGCCTAAGTCCCCAGACATGCCAACTACCTCGTCGTAACAACAACTTGATGAGGTATTTAATTAACTTCTCCATTTTTTTTAAAAACCTCCCTTTATTTATATTTTTTCTGTATTTCTAAAAGGCATGGAAATTTTGTGTAGGGGACAAAAAAAGACGGATAAGCCTAATAAGTCCCCAGACATGCCTACTACTGCCTCATCATTGAAAGAGCAGGTTGATGAAGTATTTAGTTAAGTACTCTTTTATTTTTATTACTCCAACTAGGATATGTTACCTTTGGATTTTTTATTATTTTATTTATCTACATGTATAGGCTAGTAGTAGCACAAAAACAGAAAAGCATTATTTCCCCGAACTGAAAGATGTTAGGAGTATAACCTCCACTAGTTTTTGTGGGAGCGAATACATGAAAAAAGTAAGAACGCTGACGATGAGACAACTGTATTTGGAGGCTAGCCGTCGCATAGCAAACGAGCAATTGATAATTATTTCGCTCGATGAGGATATTTTAGGGATTGAGCGCGAAGCAATTCTGTCGTGGGAGCTCCTAGCCATTTGGTCTGGTCTTCTCGAGATTGATGTCCAACACCTATTTGTTTGGAAGAAGTAAGTTCCTTAATAAATCATTTCATATTCTAATATTCTGACTAGATAGTGTTTTAAATACCGAAATTAATACCGTAATAATGTAGGTTCTTGAAATCGAGAGTGATCCCCGAGAACAAGATTCCATGTGATCAATACGAATTCATGTGCCCCTATATTTTATCTATGCATATCACGTTGATTTCGTACGAAGAACGGGTAGATTATATTGCTTGGGAATTGGCGACAAACAAAAAGCTCATTTTTGTCCCTTATAATGAAATCGGGTAATAAACAAATTAATATTATGATTCCACCTACAATTACATTTTCATAACTAATATATGTACTTGTTAATAATGATGTCTCTTGATTTAGGAGTCATTGGGTGCTAGCAGCCATCATGCCGACCAAGAAGAAAGTTTTTTGGTTGGACTCTTTGCATAGAGAACCAAACGAGACCTTTAAGGGCTTGATTATTAAGTAAGTTTATAATACCGATTTATTTATAATAACATGAAGTTTCAGTTTTTATTTATAGCAAAAAGCTCATTTTTGCCCCAAAAATATGAGTTTCTGCCTCCTTTTTTTATACAAAAAAAGGGCCTTTGAGAAGAAAAGAGCTAACGAGGATCAACCCACGAAAGATTCTGATGATGGCCCTACTTTTATTACGATAACAAGGGTACATGCTCAAATACAATACCTTAAGTACAAAAATCTGTCTTTAATAATAATACGTGCGCAAATACAATACCTAAAGTGTAAGATTCTGATGTGGGCCTTCTCGTCTCTTCGTTTTTTATGTAATAATAAGTCCCTCGCCAGCCGGATAGCATATAATGTGGATACTACGTTTGTCGGTTCATGTTGGAGGTTATTATGCGAAGATATATATCCTTATTCCAGAAAAGGTTAGTAATTTAATAATGTGTTTATTACTTTTTTTTTAAATTAGAGTTGATGTTGTCTTGCTTGCTGCTATACCATGATGTTGCTATGCTGAATGATGTATGTTGTTTCACTAATGAACAACACTAATGCTGCAGTCAATCAATAATGTATTGTCTTTGTTTTTTCCGCAGTATGTAATCAACGCACCACAAGTATCTCAGTACAAAGGGCACCAAATAGACGAGGTGAGGGACTTGTTGGGCAAATACGTCTTAGAACATTGCAATGAAGAATAAATGCATGATACTTAGAGCTTAGATCAGCTTAGTAAATTTTTTGTTGAAGTTAGGGAATGATCTTTGTAGATAGAGCTAGGGGGATGCACAGTTTTAGGAATCTTAGTTCATGTAAAGTGATCAAACTGTTAGTATGAATTAATCTGATAGTGAAACAAATTGTAAGTATGATGCTGCTATTGTGGTTGAATTGTATCTATTGAGTTTTGATGAACCCAGTTGTGATTTATGCTGTTGCTGATATATGTTGCTTCTGATATATGCTGCATTTTGAAAGGCATGAAACAAATTTAATTTTAAAAAAATTACGAAAATGTAATAAAAACGGTTACTAAAACAAAACCCGTTGTAAATACCTTTCCCGCGCATAATATTCAACAACAAGTTTTAAAAGAAGAACCATTGTAAATACCTTACCCGCGCATAATATTCAACAACAGGTTTTAAAAGAAGAACCGTTGTTACTAACAATTTCAACAACGGTTATATTCTGTATACCCGTTACAAGTCTTCACAATTTTGGTGGGAAAGATACAACAACGGTTTTTATATTGTAACCGTTGTTATATGTTTCCCACCAAAATTTTGTCAAACTTTCCACAACGACTTACTCGTAACAACAACGGCTTTTAACCGTTGTGAATAATTTCCACAACGGTTTTAGTAAATAACCTAACCGTTGTAAATACCTTTTACAACGGCCGCTTTAACAACGTCCGCCTTTTGTTTTAACAACGGTTTTTACCCGTTGTTATAGCCTGTATCTATAGTAGTGATCAGTTTCAGTTTGGTTAGTGAGTGGTTCACTGCAGTCCTCATTCCCCCTGGATGAGCTAGCTCCATCTTGAGATGAGGAAGGGGTAGTTCCCCCTGAATTTTGGCCAGCCTCCTCAAGCAATAGTGGCTCCAATTGTTGCTCAGCCTCTTCAACTACTTGATTCATGTCATGTCGTATCATTCCAATTTCAAAGTCATCATCTTCCTCATCATCCTCTTCATCCTTAACCTGTGTATTTCAAACAAAGAGACTATATTCGTCAAATATTACATGAACGCTTTCCTCCATGTTCATGGTTCTCTTGTTATACACTTTGTAAGCTTTACTATGATCGGAATATGACATGACCATTATTTGAGCGTATTTAGTCCCCGAATTAGCCTTGTTCCCATGCTTTTTAGTGCATATTTAGGTCATTTATTGTCTTTAGTCCTTTTTTTTGCATATTCTTTGAGGTTTTGATCCCTTGGTAGGAAAGGAGTGAAAACCTTGCATTTTCATGGCAAAATAGAGCTAAATTGATTGAATTCAATGACCAGGCATCAAAGAGAAGACAAGACTAGAAGGCCTTTTTACATATTGTAGTAGTTGGGCAATGATGAGAAAAGATCCTTGCATCTCCGATGAAATCCCCATGGATTATATGAAGAAGAAGGAAGAAAAGAAGAAGGGAAGAAGCTGACTCAGAATCCGAGCGGATTGCCCCCTGGACGCCCGTCCAAGACAAAGAATCCGAGCGTCTTCTTCAGAGGGACGCTCGTCCAAAAGACCCACAATCCGCCCGTCCAGCCATTGAATCCGCTCGTCCAAAAGCCAGAAAATCCGCTCGTCCCGTGCCCTGGACGCTCGGATTGTGTTACAGCTATTCCGTTTTATTCTTGTTTTATGAAAGATGCGCATACCTCGGAAAGACTAGCAAAAAGGATACTCGCATATTTTTCTGAGAGGAGCGATTCCTCAAGGACTTAATCGTCATTTAAGCCCTTAGTAAACCCTAATTTGTGTACCTAATCTCCACTATAAATACCCCATAAGTCTAATTAGATAATCATGTTATTCTTATCAATCTTTAGTGAAGTTTATATCATTCTAGCTCTCTTTAATCTTGTAATCAACTTTTAATTAAGTCTTAATAAAAATCTCATTTCCTTAATCTCTCTTTTGTTCATCTTTCATTTTGGGTAATTGAAGATTATTTGGGTTATTATTGGGAGATTGACAACCTTCCAATCAATCATCAATTACTTCTATTATTCTTTGCTTTATTATTGGAATTATTAGTAGGTATAATTATCTTAATCCCTTTTAAATTATTGTTAATCATCTTCATTTATTCATCATGTTTTACTTTGTTGGTATGATTGACAACCTTGCTAGCATGTTCAACATGATAATGAGTGAGTAGTTTCCTTAACTAGGGTTAATGGGTAATTAGGGGAAACCAACATGGGGGATGATTCATGCTTAATTTAATATGTTTTCATAGTTTATTTGCTTGCTTGTTGTGATCTCAACTTATGCACATGTTATGTTTGATGAAATGCGAGCCTATGAATCCTTGCATTTTTTACCCATCACTTACCTTTTCAATGAGACTTGTAAGACATAAACCAACTCGAGTCTCATTAGACCATGCATATAGTTGAGTAGGGAAGATTAAGTCGACTTGTAGGTGTTGTACAATCTAATCAATTCAGCTCAGGGACGCAAACTTTCCTAGGATTGTAAGATATAAACCAACTCGATCCATCACAACAATAATTGCTTGCTTATAATTTGAGAATATGTTTTTGTATGATCAATTCCCATGAATCCCCTATGACCCCATGACACCCTAGTGCCTTTTATCAATTGTTTACATCTCTTTTTAATCATCCTGCTTGTTTACTTTCATTGCTATTTAGTTTAGTGATCTTCTATTCCAACCCCAAATTGTGACACCCCTAGACACCGCTACTTGCAATTGAAAATCTCACTTCAATACCCGTCCCTTGGGATCCGAACTTTACTTGCCTCTTTACTAATAGTAGAGTTGTTTGTGCAGTTATAAATATTGTTTTGGTCTAGGTGCTCCTAACGACAAGTACCGAAAACTAAACCTCTCAAGAGGGCTCGACCAAAAATGGCGCCGTTGCCGGGCACGGTGTTAACTTGATTTAGATTTTCTTAGATTGTTATTAGTTGTGTCTTTCTTTGCCTTGGGGAAGTAAAACTCCTCAAGGTTTGTTCTAATTATTTTCAAGTTGTTTGATATTTTGCATGTCTAGACGATCACAAGGTAACTTGTTACCCTTTGATCATGAAATTGAAAGGACTTTGACAAACAATAGAAGACTTGCTAGAGGTACTTTGAGAGGTATTGGTGAGGTTGTATATATTCAACCAAACACTATTGAGTTCGTCAACCCTTTTGCAAGAGAAGGTGAGGAGAACCCAACACAAAATCCAACACAAAGCCTAAATTTTCATCACATTCCGTACCAACCGAGGATAACCTACCCAATGGTACTCCCACACCACAACACTTAACCGAAAATTTCATTGCCAAATCCGCATTTATCCAATTAGTCGAAAGAAGCCAATTTGTGGGGATGCCTAGTTAAGACCCTCACTCTCACATGGAGACTTTTTGTGACTATTGTGATGCGATTTCTCAAACCGGTGTAACTCAAGACCAAATTCGATGGGTCTTATTTCCTTTTTCTCTAATTGGCACCGCAAAACAATGGTTGAAAGGCCTTGATAAGGCTACTCTCGGAATTGACTCTTGGAAGAAATTGGCTCTAGCTTTCTACAAAAAGTTCTACCCACCGGAAAAGACTAACATGCTAAGAGCTCAAATTATGGGCTTTAAGCAAAGAGATGAAGAATCTTTGTATGAAGCTTGGGAGCGATTCAAGGGAATTTGCCGCTCATGTCCTCATCATGGACTTAGCGAGTGGTTCTTGGTACAAAAATTTTGTAATGATCTTTATGAAGACTCAAGAAACATTCTCAACATGGGATCAAATTGTATGTTCACCGAAGTTGATGATAATCAAACTTGGAACAAGATTGAGGAAATGGCGGTCCGTAATTCACAATATAGTAGACCTCGCAAGGCTACTAGAGGAGGAAAGCATGAAGTGGACTCTATTACTCAATTGGGTGCTCAACTTAGTGCTCACATTGATACCATCAATTTGAAGTTCAAAAAAGCTATGGCTAGACTTGAAGAAACCTCAAAATCACCAAAGCAACATGTTAATGCCATGACGACATCTTCATCAATCCCAAGCGGGATATGTGATAATTGTGGAACTTTGGGACATGACCAAAGTGAATGTAGGGGAACAAATGAACAAGTGAATGCTTTTCAAGCATACAAGAGTGGTACCCCTTATTCAAATTATTACAATGAAAACACCAAATTCCACCCAAATCTCTCATACAAAAGCCAAAATGTTCAAAACCCTCAACCAACATACACCCCACCTCCCATGAGAAACCAAAATCAAAGACCCTTTTACAACCAAAACCAAGGTTACCAAAACCAACTCCATACAATCAACAAAATGACCAAGGTTTTGATGTCCAAAAAGCGGTCCTCCAAATGCAAAAGAATCAACAAGAGTTTTTCACTCAAATGCAAAAGGATAGTCAAGCAAAGGAAATCACCATCAACAACATCCTAGGCCACACCAAAATATTGGAAACCCAATTGACTCAACTAGCATCTTCAAGTTCTCAAAGACAAAAGAGGCAATTACCACCTCAATGTAATCCCCCAAGACATGAAACGGTTAGTGCCATTCACTTGAGGAGTGGTACGAGGTATGAAGCATCAAAGAAGCAAGTTGAGGATGAAGTTGTGGAAGCTAGTGACAAAGAAGAAGTTGTGCAAAACTCCAAGGATGGAGAACCATCAAAAGAAGAACTTTCAAAGAAAAGTGAAGACAAGGCGAAGGAGAAGGAACCCATTGTGATTAGACTTCCTTTTCCAAGTCGTCAAGCTAAGTCCAAATTTGATGACCAACTTGGAAAATTTATGGAAATTGTGAAGAATTTGGAAGTCTCGATTCCTTTTACGGAATTAATCAATCACGTGCCGGCCTATGCAAAGTACATGAAGGACATCCTTAGGAAAAATAAGTCGATCCGGAAGCTTGAGACTATCGCCTTCACTAAGGTTAGTAGTGCAATCCTTCAAGGGAGTTCACCTCCGAAACTTAAAGATCCGGGAAGCTTCTCAATACTGTGTACCATTTGCGACACAACGATCAACAAAGCCCTATGTGATCTAGGGGCTAGCGTGAGTGTTATGCCGTATTCGGTGAGTAAAAGGTTAGGGATGGGAGAACTTAAATGTACCAATATCACACTCCAAATGGCCGATAGATCGACGAAAACACCATTAGGGATATGGGAAGATGTTCCCGTAAGAGTTAGGAAATTTTTCATCCCGGTGGACTTTGTCATTGTTGACATGGAAGAAGACTCCAATATTCCAATCATTCTAGGGAGACCTTTCTTGCACATCGCAGGTGCGGTGATAGATGCGAAGCATGGAGAGCTCACTCTAGAGGTGGGAGATGAGAGCATAACTTTCAATCTTGACAAGACCATGAGAGCTCCCCGTTTGCATGAACCATGTTTTATTGTTGATCATTATAGCCGGAAGGATGATAGAAAGAAGTCGGAATTTCAATGGAAAAAGAAAGTTGATGATGCTCCATCAAAAGAGCAAGTGAATAGCAACAAAGAGAGTTTGAAAAGCTCGCCGATGCCAAGTGAAGAGGATGGCCTCATTGGCCAAATCAAGAAAGGAGGAGAGTTGTCTCTATCAACTCAAGAGATTTTTAATGAGCAAGTAGACGAAGTTTGTGGTCTTTGGGACGATGAGTTTGAAGGGTTTTTAATCCCTACATTGGTAATGCTATCGATCAAGACCAACATGAAGGACAACAAGTGCAAAGATCTATTGAGAATCTTTATCATGATAATGAACAAGCTTTTGACTACTTGTTCAAGGTGTTGAGTAACATCAACAACACCTTGGCCATGCCCCCATGACATCTCACTAAGGATGAGAGTTTGGTAGAGTCCTCTCCAAACCACCATTTGTAAATATTTCTACCTCCCTAACTTGCATTTTAATTCTCACATTGCATTTTTGTCATTTATGGATTTTTGTGCCTTGATCAAGATATTCATTATTTTTGAGAGAAGTGAGGGAGGGACTAATGATTTTATTGATGTGTAGTGCTTTAACTTAGTGTGGGGATAGCAATTGCCTAGGCTATTCATGCCTTTGTAGTGCCCCTACAATGAAGAACACGGGATTTGAAGAATGAAAATGACACGGGATATGCAAGTGCACGGATGGACCTGAATCCGGGTAGACCAGGAGGAATCCGAGCGGCTTAAAGGGTAATCAGCTCGTCTTACAGGAATCCGAGCGTCTGTAAAGGAATCCGTCCGTCTAAATGAGCTGCAAAAATCAAAAATCTGGTCTGTAAGAGAATTCGAGCGTCCCAGCTGAGAAGACGCTCGTCTGAAACTGGCCGCTCGTCTTTGTAGAAAGACGCTCGTCTTCTTGCCAGTGCAGATTAAGAAAAGTTCCTGTAAGAGAATCCGCTCGTCTTTGAGTAAAGCCACTCGTCCCACATTCAGAATCCGCTCGTCTTCTTTGAAAGACGCTCGTCTTTAGGCGAGTTTTCCTGAAGCCAATTTGAGCAGAATCTGAGCGTCCCGACAGGAATCCGCTCGTCTTCCCCTGCTGTTCTGAATTTTTCCGGTGTTTTAATACACCTTTCCACATTCATTTCATTAATTAATTCATTCAAACACTACCTATAAACCCCAAAACCCCAAAACCCTCATCCTCTCCATCACCAAAAACAAGATTTCCTCAACCAAATTCAACAAAATCAAATTCAAACTTCCTCAAAACAACAATTAATCACTCCTTTTGCAATAATAATTGATTCAAGCACCAAAATCTTCAACCTTTGAGTCGATTTTTGAAATACAAAGAAAAATACTTTCATCTTAAATCGATTTGGGTATAATTAGAAATTGAAGATTCTCAATCTTTTCTTGGTGTAATCGACAATGGCAAGAACAAAAGGAGCAACAAAGGGACTCAAAGCAAAGACACTTTCGAAAAGGCAACAAAGCCTTCAAGCAAGGAAAGTTTCAATGGCTATGGTGGTTTCTAATGCAAACTTGGAAGTTCAACAACAACAACAATATCCTCCCTTGGAAGCAACAACAACAACAACAACAACTCCGGAAATCGCTCAATTATCCAACTATCCGGAGGTAATTTTCATTTCCAACTCCCATAGGGATACATTTGCCAAGTATGCTAAGAAAGCCATTTTGCCCACCAAATTCATTTGTGAATATGCCTTGAACAAATTGGGTGTCCTTGAACAAACAAAAGCCTTCTTTGAAGCCATGGGTTTGGGTAAATTGTTCACCACAAGAGAATTGACATACCCCTCCCTTACCTTGGAATTCTTAAGTTCATTGAAAGTGACTAAGGTAGAGACTAGAGAATACATCGAGTTTCGTCTTGCGAATGTGAATAGGCGCATCACCTTTGATGTTTTGGGTAAGATATTAGGCCTTAGTGATACACCATATTATCACAAGATGCCCGAAAAGTATGACCCCGCTCCTCTTTGGGAGGCAATTTCCGGGAAAAAAATTGTGAGCTTTCATGCTTGTCGCGCTCTATTAGTCCACCATCCGGGCATTAGAGTGTGGCACAAGGTCATCGGGAATACTATAATAGCAAGAAAAGGCACTAATCACTTTACCAAGCTCAATTGTGTTCTACTTGAGTCGGCCTTAAATGTAGGAAGGGAATTCACTAAGCCCTACAATGCTCTAAGGCTTTTGATGGAAAGATGGCTTAATGTCGATTGTGGTAAGGAAGGCACCGCTCATATTGTAAATGGAGGTCTAGTTACTCTCTTGGCCAAGCACTTTGATCCAAATTTCAACAAAGATAACACATATGTGGCGATCAAAGGGGGTCATCTCATTGACATAGATGCCATGATTAACAAGTATAAGTGGGTCAAGCATAATTCTCTTGACACCAACTATGGGTGGCTAACCAATGATGCTAGATCCTTCACTTTGCCTTCCAAGATATGCCGATTGAGTGCCCACCGAACAAACTACCTTCTTCCACTCTCCAATGGCGCCGAGTACATCATCCGTCAACAAAGGGGCGAGATTGAAGAGCCCTCCTCATCCATTGTCACACCACCCTACCCATTCAAATATCAAGAGTTCAAACCCAAAGATGTTGAAGTGGGAAATGATTACATCACCCTACTCATGAGAGAAATGCATAAACAAGCTTATAATGATCGAGTAGATGCATACTTGGCCCAATATCCACCCCTCCTTCATTTAGCTAGGCAAGGACTACTTGATCCATCATGTCCTTTGCCTAGTTGGGCGGATAGGGAAGTTTTGTTTCCAAGCACATCTAGGGGTAAAAGACCGGGTGAAGATGAGTGTCGAAGATGAGAATGTTGATGAGGGTGTTGATGAAGAGGTAGATGAAGAAGAAGAGCCTAATGAAGATGATGAGGAAAGTGAGCAAGATCAAGGAAGTGAAGATGGGAGTGGAGATGATTCCACTTCCATGGGGGAAAATGATGACAATGATGATATGATGGAGGATTAGCAAACTTTGGAGGCTCCTACCCTCTTGAGGTTTGTCTACTTCTTTCTTTGTTTTCTTTATTTTATCTTGATCATAGTTTGGAGAGTCCTAGAAACACGAGGACTAACAC
The DNA here is from genome assembly GCF_048544455.1 of Silene latifolia. Classification (NCBI taxonomy): domain Eukaryota; kingdom Viridiplantae; phylum Streptophyta; class Magnoliopsida; order Caryophyllales; family Caryophyllaceae; genus Silene; species Silene latifolia. The sequence goes on from NC_133538.1 coordinate 203,724,469, forward strand.
CTTGGCCCCATTGAGGTGTTCTTTTTATTGTTCCCACATGAAAAATCCAAAATGACAATATATAGTTTCATGCATTGCATTTCGTGTGCATGAACTACCCCAAAATTTAAGACATTAGAAATAATGTCTATCTCGGTTTGGTGAAGAACGTGCATACGCAACGGGAGGTAATCTAAATTACGCTATCCGATATAAACGAAAACTCATGCATCATGGAGTGTAGCTTAGTATAGCTTGTATTTAGTCTAGAAATCATGCATCATACTTGCATAATTTCCTATCTTATTGGCCATTGAGGACAATGCCCATATTAGTGTGGGGATGGGAAATTCTAACTTAACTTTTATTCAAAACTCCAAAAAAATCAAAAATTTCGAAAAAATCAAAAAAATTGAAAAATTGAAAATTCAAAAACAAGTTCATTTCCTTTGTAGTATAGTCTTGTGTATATATTGTTTGTATATATTATGTTTGCCTATCCTTGTTCACATTGATCGACTATGCCACATCCGAGACATGAGGATATTGAAGACCGCATGGTATGATCTTTCCAATCTCCTTTTTCCTCTTTATCACTACAAGAAAAACGCGGGTTAGTGACGGCCCTACCGACGGAAAAAAGAGGCCGTCAGAAAACACGGGTTACTGACGGATTTGTGACGGAATTTTCGTTAGTAACTATTCCTGACGGACATTCCGTCACTAACTATTGGCGCGTTGACAAAGTCAAAGGCGCCAAAAAACCTGTGACGGAATTTCCGTCAGTAATTCCATAAAACTGACGGAATTTCCGTCATTGCTATTCACATGCAAGAATGGAGTACAGCTGGAAATTATTTTAGCCCACTGACGGAATATCCGTCAGTTTTTTCAAAATCCTGACGGAAATTCCGTCAGTGGGCCAAGATATTTGAATTCTGTGTTCATAACAGGCTGTCACAATAATTGGCCCACTAACGGAAATTCCGTCAGGATTTTGAAAAAACTGACGGATATTCCGTCAGTGGGCCAATAATTGTGACGTGTACAGTCACTTAAATTATTGTCTGCTAAAGTGGACATTTGACGGATTTTCCGTCAGTAAAATAGGAATACTGACGGAATTTCCGTCAGGATTTCTATTTTACTGACGGGAAATCCGTCAGATGCCCTTATAAACTAAGACACGGGAAAACTTTCCCCTCACTTTACCAAATTTCCCCCAAATCAATTAAAAATCGTCAACCCTAACCTCCTTAAAACCCGACACCACCACCACCCTCCTCCACTTCCGGTGCCACCACCACCACCACCAACACCACCACGCCGTCGCCATCACTATAAGGTAATTAACTTTATCTTTTTTTCCTCTTTCCTTTATCTTTTTCCTTCTCCTTCATCCTTTTCCTTCTCCTTTTCTTATTTACCTTTTTTTTTTCGACCCCACCACCTTGCCGCCACTCCGCACGCGCCGCCCCGCCCCACGTCCGCCGCCACTGCCCCTTCTTTTTCATTTTTTTTGGTCAAGTTAATTAGGTATTACTCCTTTTAATTTTTTTAATTAGTTTAATTAAGTTATTACTCTTGGTCGGAAGAGTTGCTCCGATGCTTTCAAGGAATTGGTAAGTATTGTTGATATTGCTTTTAAAAAGTGGTTAATATATATGATTGACAAATATATACTTGATTTTACTTGTTTCCTTACTAATTTCAGGGTCAAGAGGCCACCCCCCACAAGATATTCATGAAGACGAAGAAAAATAAGAAGGGCGAGTGGGTTAACCCTCGAGCAGCTGATATTGAGGTAAATTCTTGTATTTAATTTAATATTTATTTTTATTACAAAGAACGATAATCTCTTTCTTATAAAGATAGGTATATATATATCATTTCTGAAGATTTTCTATTTTTTCAAAGCGTGATTTCCAAGCGGAGATGAGTCACCATTGCCACTGGACAGTCTCACCGACGAGATTCAGGCCTACTACAAGGCTGTAGGAGGCTTTGACGAGAAGAACCGGATGTTTGGGACCGGAGATACAGGGGCCCAAATATGGTATGATCTTCCTCTTAACAAAGCTGGCCGACGGTCTTTCTCTTATGCTCCTAGCATGATTTCACAGCTTTCCACCCAAATGAATGATGAGTGAGCCGCTCGAGTTGCTCTTGAAAGACAGGTTCGTGAACAGGCTGAAGAAATGGCGGCAATGAGAAAGGCTTGGGCTGATATGCAAGCATCTCAACCCCCAAACACGTGTTCAGAATTTCCTACTCCACATAGACGGGATGAGTTTGGGGGCGGTGATGATGGGGTTGGAGGTACTGGTAGTTTTATTGAGCCTATAATAACTTAGAGCTTTAAGTTAGAGCCTTTAGGTTAGAGCCTTTAGATTAGAACTTTAGTTTCGTTAGTATTGTCGTCTAGTAGGGAGTATGAAAGACATGGTAAGACAATTCTCTTTCGTGTTTAATTTGTAAGACAATGTACAAATTTGACTATGTTTTTATGTAAAACAATTTGCGTCCCCTTCTCTTTTGTTGTCTATTGATTCCCGCATTAGCGGTCGACGTGAAAATGGACTCCCGCTTAGCGGTCGACGATTGGATGTGTTTTGCAGGTTTTGGTTATATTGGAAACGATGCAAATAGGCATCGTGGCTGTATTTGAAACGATGCAAAAAACGCATCGTGGCTGGGCAGCAAGCTGCTGTTTCCAGGCCTGTTATTTAATATATCTGACGGAAATTCCGTCAGTAATTTTAAAATACCGACGGAATTTCCGTCACTGCTTTCCCTCTCCATTTTTCCAGACTCAAGAGGAAAGTGCCACGTGTCCATGGCACTGACGGAATATCCGTCAGTAAAGTGAGAAAACTGACGGAATATCCGTCAGTAAAGTGAGAAAACTGACGGAATATCCGTCACTCACAATCTTCCCCATTTTCCCTGAAATCACATAAAATTCCATGTGTCAGATACCACCGACGGAATTTCCGTCAGTAATGCAAAAAACTGACGGAAGTTCCGTCACTTCTGCGCTGAAAATAAAGACGGATTTCCCGTCACAGATCCGTTAGTTTTTTGATAGACCGACGGAAATTCCGTCAGGACAGGTTTTTTACTGACGAAATAAGCTGACCTTGATTACTGACGGAATTTCCGTCAGGAAATTGAAATACCGACGGAAAGGCCGTCAGTATGGCCTTAATTTTTCCGTCAGTTTTCCGCGTTTTCGTTGTAGTGTATGTTAATGACTATGTGGCTTTATTTTGATTGATACGGTATAAACAATGTGAATATAGGACTTGCATTTAGATTATTTGGGATATTAGTTTGTAGAATCATATGCATTAGGATGTATATATGTTAGTTGCATCATGGCACGTAGTTGCATGTTAGAAAATTTTGTGAAACCGTCTACTTGGGAAGCTTGACAAGTGTATATACACTACAACAAATAAGGTCAAAGGCGACTGAGAACAGTCGACATTAAGAATAGAGCGACTAAGGCCCGTCGCCCGCACTTCGTAGCTAGGTTTAGTCGTTTTTGGCGACGGGCCTTCGTCACCAAATTTGGCAATGGAATTTTTTAAAGCGGGCGACAGAAACCCTTCGCCAAATTTGGCGACTGTCTAATCGCCAATTTGGCGACTGTAATTAGTCGCCATGTAGTCGCCACATAAGAGGCCACGTCACCTCCAAAACATCACAATTGGCGACGGATTTTGGTCGCCATTTTGGCGACGGATTGTGGTCGCCATTTTGGCGACTGTGTTCTGTCGCTAAAGCCCCTAAAATTAAATCATGATTAGAAGGTTAGCGACGGTTTGCCGTCGCAAATTACCCAGTATCAGTCGCCAATTTTACATGTTTTTTAGCCTAGAAATCGTTTTTGACCTAACCAAATACGTAAAAACCTGCAAATAAACCAGCACTACCAGCAGAGAACACATGGGAAGCCAACACGACCAAATTTGATAAAGAAAATCATGTTCCATACACACAACTACGAGTTTTGGTCATCTAACATTATCCGGGAATAACATGTTCTCTAAAAAACTACATAACCGGGAAACTTGCTCCCGCTCCACTACCACCTCCATAATTAGGATCTCTAGGATCCTTTGGTTGTGGGCGCCACCCACTGTTACAATTGGCGAAAAAGGAGTTCATCCAGTCCATTTCCACCTTCATCCTCCGAATTTCTTCATCTCTCTCGGCATCCCGCCTCTCCCTCTCGGCATCCTGCCTCTCCTTGGCGGCTAATTGAGCTTGGAGCACACTTACGATACTTGGGGGATAAGGTTGTTATTGGGAGGAAATTGACCCTCTTTTTCTTGGAGTAGGGTAGAAAATCTCCTTTGCCGACCCGGCTCCATACACATCTCCTCTTTGGAACTCCTCAACAAGATCAAATCATAGCTCATTGTCATCAATTTCCGGGTTGTTCTTCCTACGGACAAGGAATCGTTCCTAAAAAATTGATAAAACGTTAATGGTTAGAGGTTACTTGTCTAAAAATTGATAAAACATATACTTTAACACATTAAGAAATTTTTTTTTGACACTTACATATAACTCTTGATCTTTTGCCTTCGCGAAGATCAACTTGCCCTTGCTTGTCTTCTTTGCGTGAGTGTCAACAAAGAGATCAACAATCGTGGGCATCTTGCCCTTATTCTTCTTGGTCTTCTGGGAAAAAAAACAAGGAAATTGTTACTCAAACATGATAATTAATGAGACTAAATTAGAAGACTATTAAATTAAAAGCTAAGACAAATAACTTACATCTGGCAACACTCGATCATGAAAAGATTGAGACCCTCCATAATGAGTAGGCTCAACTTCCGCGTCCTTTTCTCCTCCTTTCCTGTTGACTTTGTTCCGGGCCGATGCTTCCTTGAACTCAGGACTGTTCCGGTACTTGGTAAATTCCTCATATGACGCACCTATAATCAATAAAATATCAATTATTAATTAATATAGTTTCAAAATATGTAATGAATTTTAACTAATTACAGGTATTAAAAGAAACTAAATACCTTTCATGAAAGATGGCGCCTTCTTCCTCTTAGACACCTTATACATGTTGTCCCTTAGCCTTTTCTTGCCAATGTCATTATACCTTTGCCAAACTAGGCGCTCAAGGTCGGTTGGCCAATAGAACACACGCTACAAAAAGTAAACAAATTCATGAGAAACAAATTAATAATAAGGTAATTAGAATAAATAAATTATACTCGTATTTAATAATATATATTTTATAAATAGATACTCGGAAGTTATTGAACCACATCTCCTTATCTTCATCAGTAGCGTTACTCCAACAAGTAACGCCGTGTGTCATGTTCTCTTGGGTGCTAGCAGTCACACCACGAACAACTGTTTGACACCTAAACCTGAAATCAAACATGTTAAAAACATAATTATATAGGAAAAAAAATAATGTATAATTAACATATGTCTAAAAAAAGTCATTTATTACTAAATATAAAAATTACAAACTATAATGAATAAAAAATTACCAAAGACCATTCGGATCAAGTATCATCCTGCCGTCAGTATGTCAGGGTATAGCAACCTCCTCCTCCTCCTCCTCCTCCTCCTCCTCCTCCTCCTCACTCACCTCCGTAGTAGAACGGTCAACGTCCTCCTCCTGCTCTCGAGAGCTACTACCTCCCTCACTATAGCCTCCCCGTTGCCTACCTCCTCCACGAGCCATGTGTACTACAATTGAATAAAAAGTGTTAGCAAATATTACAGGATAATTATTATAAGATACAAAAAAATAAACAGATATAAAAGAAAAAATAAAACGCTAATAATTGTTTCCAAATTTTGATATGTATATTTTCAATACCTTCTCTTACTCATCATCATCATCTTCTTCTTCTTCTTCTTCTTCTTCTTCTTCTTCTTCTTCTTCTTCTTCTTCTTCTTCTTCTTCTTCTTCTTCTTCTTCTTCTTCTTCTTCTTCTTCTTCTTCTTCTTCTTCTTCTTCTTCTTCTTCCTCCTCTTCCTCTTCTTCTTCTACCCCTTCTTCTATCCCATCCCTCTCCTTATCATTCTCTTCTTCTTCCTCTTCTGACTCCTCCTCCGCTTCTATCTCATTTGCATAAATAATTTCATCATGATCAACTGGGAACAAAGCTGTTTCTGATACAACCTCTTCTTGGAAAAAAGATGTATCAACTTCTGATCGTGCCTTTGTTTTAAAAACGGCCCACCATTGCTTTTGTTGTCTATCATTACTTGTGCTCAGAAGAGATGCAAAATAAACTTGATGAGCTTGTTGTGCAAGTATAAATGGGTCATATATAGAGTAGGTTCGAGTATGATTCACTTCCACGAGTTTGTAACGATCATGGACTCTCGTTCCGGCTACGGAATTATCCCTCCATTTAATCTTGAATAAGACGGTTTTATAACTCTGATACCGGCCATTGTAGCACAACTCAAAGATATCCTCTAATATGCCATAATATTCATTGCCATCAAGAGAAGAAATAGTAACGCCGTAGTTGCATTTAGCCTTACTTTTGCCATAGTCAAATGTTTGAAACTTAAACCCATTAACTGAATATTGATTCCACGTCACAACCTTTCGAGAAGGACCCAAAGCCAAGCTTCTTATCACATCATCTTGAATATTTAGCTTACATACATGCTTCCGAAACCAGGCTGGAAATTGATCCTCATGCTTACTCCAAACATCCTCTCTGTTCACATTTGGGTGTTCTTTAATGAAATCTGTCACAAATTGAGCTTCATATGGCTCCAAAACATCACAATTAGATAGCACATAAAGGTGGTCACGGTTATACTCCTTGTCATCCAGAAATCTTATTCCCCTAGCTGATGAACACCTTATTTCATCCTGAATTTGGAAACACTTGGGTATACTTGTGTCTAGTTCATCCGCTTCATCAATATTCACGTTTTTTGCTTTGGTCTCAATATGTTTTTCAAAGTAAAGAGAGCAAAAATTGGCAATCTCTTCCGTTAGGTAGGCATTGCATATAGAACCTTCCACACGAGCTTTATTACCAATTTTTTTCTTCACATGATTAAGAAACCTTTCGAAAGGATACATCCACCTATATTGGACGGGTCCAACAACTTTAGCTTCATATGGCAAATGGATAGGTAGATGCTCCATCGAATTGAAAAAAGAAGGCGGAAATATCATCTCAAGTTTACAAAAAATTTATGGTATTTGGTCTTCTAAACGACTCATGTCCTCAACTGATGCCGTGGAGGAACATAAATCTCTAAAAAATTGACTTATTTCTGTAATTGCATTCCAAACTGTAGTCGGGAGTAAATTTTTAAAAGCCACGGGTAATAAGCGCTCCATGAAAACATGACAATCATGACTTTTCAACCCTTTCAACTTCAGTTCCTTCAAATCAACACAACGGCTCAAATCGGATGCATATCCATCGGGAAACTTCAAGTTTCCTATCCAATCGCACAATACCTTTCTTTGAGCTTTGTCAAGAGTAAATATGGCTTTTGGTTTAGCCCCATCCTTACGAATATGAAGTTTAGGACGATCACAAAATTTCTTCAATTCTATTCTTGAATTAATATCATCACGTGTCTTTCCTTTTACATCCATAATCGTATGAATAAGTAACTCAAAGAAGTTCTTCTCTATGTGCATCACATCCAAATTGTGTCTGATCAACATTGTTTTCCAAAGAGGGAAGCTCCCAAAAAATACTTCTTTTAAACCAACCATTTTTTTTCTTTTTCAACTCTTTAAACTCTTCTTCAGTCCCATCGACAATTGATGGCAAATCACGTACAGCCTCCCATATCTCATCCCCTTAGAGTCGAACCAGAGCATTGTCACGCACCTCCTTACCTTTTAAGAATGATTTTTTGTTCTCTCTATGAATATGTCCATCCGGTAAGAAAAATCTATGACAATCAAACCAACTAATTTTTTTGGAATTAGGAAGATAAAATTCTTTATTCCTATCCATGCAATAAGGACATGCCTTTCGCCCAGCGGTTGCCCATCCTGATAGCATACCATATGCGGGAAAATCATTTATAGTCCATAACAATGAAGCTCTTAGTTGGAAATTTTGCTTCTTCGACACATCAAATGTTTCTACACCAACTTCCCACAAATACTTCAGTTCTTCCACCAACGGTTGTAAATAAACATCCAGATGGTTTTTTGGGTTATGAGGACCGGGGATAAGTAAAGAGAGGAAAATAAATTGTCTTTTCAGACAAAGCCAAGGAGGTAAGTTGTACGGCGTGGTCATTACGGGCCAACACGAGTAGTTTCTACCAAACTGACCAAAAGGGTCAAACCCATCCGTACACAAGCCAAGTCTCACATTGCGAGGTTCCTCGGCAAAATCGGGATATAACCTATCAAAACGCTTCCACTCCTCCCCGTCACTCGGATGACACATCTTTCCTGGTGTACGAGGATTTTCTTTGTGCCATCTCATTTGGTTGTCAAGATTTTTCGTGGCATACATTCTTTGAAGTGTAGGAGCTAATGGAAAATAAATTAATGTGTTTACTGATATTGGTTTCTTTCTCTTTCCACTCCTTTTATTACCCTTCTTCCCCTTCAAAACAATATTTCCTTCACTTGTCTCATATCTATCCCTTTGACATTTCTTACATTTGTCAAGCAAAGCATCATCTTTCCAAAAAAGCATACATCCTTTAAGACATGCATCAATCTTTTCATGTGGAAGCTAAAGACCTTTGACCACTTTCTTGGTATTATAGAAATTTCGGGTCATAACATTATTATCGGGTATAACATCCTCAACCAACGTAGCAATACTATCAACGGCTTTAAATGGAATATAATACTCACATTTTAAAGCAACTATCCTGGATGCAACTTGTAACAATATCATTCTACTCCCCTCATATAAGGTTTTTTCGGAAGCACTTAGCATGTCAAAAAAGGCTTTTGCTCTTGGGTTTGGTTGTTCTTCATCAATCATTGGTACACGGTCGTCATTAATGAAATCATTAGACTGAAAGGCATCAAGTACCATTTCTCTATATGGGTTCTCATTTTGTTGGATTTGAGGCTCTTCGGGATAATATTTTTCTCCATGGGAGATCCAATTGTAGTAGTTTGGAAAAAAACCATTTGTAACAAGATGCTCTTCTACTTCAATGTCAAATAAATATTTTAAGTTTTTACATTTAGTACAAGGACACCTAAGTTTATGTTGTTCCAAATCATATGAATCTTGACATCTAGCAAATTCAATAAATCCACGAACTCCCTTTACAAATCTAGCGATAGGACGTTTCTTCGTATCTACTCTTTCTTCGTACATCCAGCTACGTTCAGATCTCTTCATTTTAATCTATAGGCAATATATAGCAAACTAACCATTTTAAATAATAATATTTAATTTCAACAAAAAAACAATGGTTATCTCATCCTCAATTTTATGCTAATTTCAAGATTTCAATTGGGTCCTTATCACTCCAACCTAAACCCATCAATGTACGTTTCAAGTCACTAGCAAACACACATTTGTGATTTATTAATGAGAAAAAAAATCGGCAGCAATTCCCCTTAGTTCCCCAAATACACAATGTGGAATAGATACATATTCCACATATGTATTCAGAGAACATTGAAGAAAATTGCAACCAAATTCTTTTCTCATTAATAAAATCACAACTATGTGTTTACTACCTAAGTGACTTGAAACGTACAAAGACAGTCCCAAAATGGGGACTATTCAAGAATTGCTCCTAATGAGTAATTCGTGAACGGGTACTAGGTCATTATATATTAAACAAGTTGTCAAAATTATAAGGCAAATTTATACAATCCACTAATCAAATGACATTACTAATTTAACAAATTTATACATCATGCTCATTCTAACTTAATTTCGTCAATTATAAGGCAAATTTATACAATCCTAACATTATAATACCTTCATAAAACTATACTACCTTCAACAATACTACTTCATTATTACAAAAACTAAGTTACTACCTTCAATAATACTAATATTATCAAGATAACCTTCAATTACATCCCCTAATCAAATGACATTACTAATTTAACAAAAACCCCAATTTCTAACCCTAACTCAAATTAATTAACAAAAATGCTAATTAAATTACAACTACATGCATTAATAAGCATCACTAATGTATAAATTACAACTAGATACTTAATAAGCATCACAACTTAAACAAAATATGAAGGATTGAAGTAATTAAATCAATTTGAGTCGAAAACAAACCTTTATGAAAAAGAAGAACAGTGAAGGAAGGGTCGGTAGTGATGTGGTGTGCGGATGGTGGCGTCGAGTGGTGGCGTCCGGTGGTGGTGGTAGTTGATGGTGGCGTCGGGTCCTTAGCTTTTTTTTTCTTTGTTAAGAAGATGAATGAATGGTGACGAGTGAAGAAATCAGAGCTGAAAACATAGCAGGGGATTGGCGACGGTTTGTGGTCGCCAATTTGGCGACGGGTAATGGTCGCTATTTTTGGCGACGGTTTTTGGTCGCCAAAATGGATAATATGACGTCATCCTTGGATTTTCTACAGATTTTTGGATAAAAAGCTACAGTCGCCAAATTGGCGACTGTTTTCCGTCGCCCGTCTTTTTTTTCTATCGCCAAATTGGCGACTGTTTTGACAGTCGCCTACTGTAGACGCCTTTACGTTGTTTTCTTGTAGTGATAGACCCTAGTAGATGCTTTTTCTTCTTAAGACTTTAATTGTTAGAATACTTGGGAAACACCCTACGATGTGTCATGCTAGTATCCTTTGACCCATGGATTAAGGCCTAGTCAAGAGTACCTTGTGGTGTGATAACTTCTTGGCTACCGTTTATTCCAAGGTGACTCTTGAAGCCATGAAACCATCATTCATCTATGTTCTACCATACATTTTGTCATCAAAGGGAATGGGAACAAAAAGAAATTGATTTTAGTTCAAGAAATGAAATGAAAAGTGAAAGAAAGTTTGCAAAATGCATCAAAAGAAAAGAGGAGTAACAAAATGAAAACTCCTATGGTTCAAATATAAGGCACCCTCACTACATATGGGGTGACTTTGAAAATGTTCAAAAAGAAATGCAAAAAGTTGAAAGTTGTCAAGTGTTGAAATGCCAAAAATCAAAAGAAATGGCAAAAGAAAGTGTTCTCAAATGTTATATGCCACAAGAAATTGGGGAGAAAAACAAAAACAAAAGCAAACTCCCAAATGAAACTCAAATTCTATCGATCCCATTATCCATCATATCCATTTTTGTGCATGGTAGAGAGAGGACGACCCTTCTTCTTGTCTTGGCAAGAAGAGGAAATCCGCGATCCTCCAGTGTTTCTAACACCATAGGGAGTCTATTCTTGACAAAAGCATTTAACGATTGAGGACAAAGGTACCCTAGCTTGACACAACTTGGAGGTGATTTATTGGTATCCTTCTAGGCTTAGTAGTTTGAAGAAATTGCATCTATAAAGGAGTGTATACCCTTGAATTGCTTCCCTTGTAGATAATTTCCGCCACTTAGATGAGGAAAGTGGCTATTCTTTTGTAGATGCATCCATTACTTGATTTTATATGCTTTAATGCTTGGATGTGTCGCCATTTTGGCAAGACCCACCTTGGCTTGCAAGAAGGCATCCTACCTCATGGTTGTCTTATTGTGAGTTGAAGGGGCGGAGTGAGACCCGCTAATTGTCTCATATCGGCTATGCTATTAGGTTAGTTTAAATAACGGTCCTAGTTTTTGTCACCTCTTTACTCGGGACGAGCAAAGGTTCGGTTTGGGGATATTTGATGTGACCATTATTTGAGCGTATTTAGTCCCCGAATTAGCCTTGTTCCCATGCTTTTTAGTGCATATTTAGGTTATTTATTGTCTTTTGTCCTTTGTTTTGCATATTCTTTGAGGTTTTGATCCCTTGGTAGGAAAGGAGTGCAATCTGTTGGAGCTTGTGTCCTCCACAAATTAGTGTGATAACATTTGTAAATCTCTTACAGGTTCACAAGGGTATACTTCGTATTTTAATCAATTGATTAACGATTACCTAATAACGGTTGGCTTGCTAGAAAGTTTGACATTATTATCATACAGATGACAGTGATCAACTGGTCCCTAAAGGTTACACCTATAGGATGTGTTTGAGAGATGTGGTTATAGAAATATAATCACATTGATGCTATATGACTAAACAGTTAGTCAATGTGTTGATGAGACAATTATTTAATGAAGATTAAATAATATTAGTTGAGACGAATTAACTGTCAATTCGTAAATTGAATATAATAAGTTATATTTTATTAAATGTATGTAATGTTAGCTTGGACGAATTAATCTGTTAATTCGTAATTAAATGTAATCTGTTATATTTAATATCAACAAGATGAATGTGTCATAGTGGTAATAGTGAGGGTACTCAAACCAAGAGGTCATGGGTTCGATCCTCACTAGATGACAATTTACACATTTTATACATTTTTGGAATAACCGAAAAAAGAGAAATTAACTCTCCTAATTTCGGTAAATGGGCCGAGAATATTAGGAAGAAAAATTCTACCCTAATCTCCTCCTCATACACGGTTAAAGGGGAAGGGGAGTGAATTTTTCTTAACCGAATTTTTTTCCTCACTCATTCTCTTGCCTCTCATTTCTACGAAAAACACAAAAAAACCTAAAATTATTTAGTTAATTTTTGGATCGATTCTAGCATAATCAAAGGGCATTTCTCATATCGTTTTGGGTGCAACTGATAGGCGAATATCAACTTTGATATTGTTCTTAGGCAGTTTTTGCTAGGACCAAAGGTTATTTCTTAATCCTTTATGTTTTTGTTTATGCAATTTAATTTTATGACTAGTATTCATCACTTTATGATTCGTTATAATCCTTAAATTTAAGGGATGCATACAGATAAATTCCACAAGTGGTATCAGAGACAGGTTACGAATTTTAATTTTGATGATTCTCATAAAATTGTTTGTAAACAATAATTAGGGTTTTCGAAAAAAAAAAGAAAAAAAAAATGGCTGAAATTTTTTTTGTGCCGTGAAGGTTTTTTTTTTCGACCGATTGTTGCGTTTTTTTTGTTGTTGTTTTATTTCCATTTGATTTTCATATTGTTGTTTTAATCAGTTAAGATAATAATTATGATAATTTGTAGATGTTTCGATTTTATAAATCGAGATGTAAATGGAAATCGTTTTTGTCGGATTGATGAATTGTTTTTGCTGTTATTGGCATATAACTTAATTTAACAAAAGTTCAAATCAATTATGATAATCGGTTATATCATGATTTAGATATTCTTTTAACATGTTAAATTTGAATAATCTAGTTTGAATACTGATATAAATTATAAGTTGTATATGCCAATCTTGTTAATAGCAACTTTAAAACAATTGTTCATTTTTTTTCCAATGCTTGCGGCTGTTTTTCAAAAAAGAAAAAAAATTTGAGTTTGTTTTTCGTTTTAGGGTTTTTACAGCCGAAAGAAAGAAAAAAAAAAATTTGAGGTTTTTACTGAAATGCCGTGAAGAAAAAAAGGGGAAGTATTTTTTTTTCCTGTTTTTTTTGCTGTTTCTGATTTTTGCCGAATGCAAGAAAAAAAAAACAACGGTGTTTTTGTTTTGCTGTTTTGCCGTGGGCAATTTTTTTTTGTTTTATTTTGGCAAATTAATTATTGTGAAGCGGTTCATAATTAATAGATACCTAATTATTTTTAAGCAATTTAAAATATTAATGGATTAAATTCATATTACAAATTTAATATGAATTAAGTTTGAAATTAATGTGATTAATTGAGGAATTGTCACTTAATTTGACAATTTAAATAGGTGGTTTGGATAAATTAATCAACATAATTAAGGATTTGTGTCATGTATGTTTAATTTATTTTTTAGTTGATGCATTTTAATTTTGTTGAATGAATCATTGAATGAATTTATTTACGTAATTTTGCAATCGGTTGTAATTTGTAATACTTAGTGTGGCCTTAGTCAAATTATGTTTTCGTAATGAAGGAAACATTATTTTTTATGTAATTATGAGATCTCGAATCTCTTTTATTTTTCTTTAGTTTTTGGGTTTTGAAATTAGAATGTAATAAATAGGTTTATTATGTAAATTTATTTATTGTAATTTTCGAAGAAGACTAAAGATGGAGATTGGAGCTCACTCCCGCTACATGGATCAAGATGGAACATCGGGACAAGCTTCTCGGGTCCAAGGATGGATTCCAAACTTGTATTTAATGTTCATTTTGATAGGATAGGCCACACTAGGACTTTATTATTGCTTTTACGTTTTTCATTCCTATTGCTTTTCATTCACATGATAGTTTATGCATCATATTCCGCCTAAAACCAAACCACCTACTACTAAAATGCATGAAAATTGACTCATATAGATTGTATGTTAGTTTTCATAGACATGCAGATGTCACATATTTTTTTTTAAGCTATCACCTTAGTTTATTCATTCTCGCATGCTAGATATTAGTTCACTTAAAATGAATTAAAATAAAGTTCATGGGATCTTCTTCTAAAACGGAAATTGAGATTAGTCTTTATAAGGGCAAACAACTATGAATCCCTTCTTCATCGGTAGGCATAATATGACCCCTTCTACGTTGGGTAAGTACTTGTGTTGACTTAGTTTACCTCAACATCATAGTCCGAAGAGTTTCTCGTGATTATGATGGACTAAAGATAAAATTTCTGTAAATTTATCGACCACGAATTCTAACGGTAGAATTAGCTAAAAGGTTAGCATATCAATTTACAGAGAATTGAGTCTTGGGATCATTTATATAATTCTTGAGGGAGGTCAATTGTATAAATGTTTTGAGTCTTCGCGTTATGACAGTAGTTCATTAGACTTAAAAATATAAACGATGCACATGCTTATTATTTTTATTCTTCTTTCATGATGTAGAACACGTTTATTTTTATAATTTGTTACAACAAAATGTCCGGAAATAAGGCAATCCAAATGCTTAGTGCCACACTTGGACGCGAGTCTGGTGAAAATATTCATGGACCGGATGAATTAGTTCACACGTCCGAAAAACGACGGGTCCAACTTTGCGGATCGGGAGGCAAAGACTACGGAATGCTGCCATTACTGACGTTAAGCTCAAGTACTTAACTGAGCCAATACCGGTAAACCCAGGCCCCAATGCAGGAGTCAATGAGTCACTCGCTTATAGTGACTTCGTTATGGAAGCGGGTGCGATAAAGAACGTACTCATCTTTGCAATGGAAACCAATTTGCAGAGACGCTTCATTGCCCAAGGTGCGAACAAGATTTTCACCACGCTCACTAACGAGTTCTCTAAAGCACCAAGAATCGTTACATATGAGCATACCTGTCGCTTCTTTGATGCGAAACTCCAGAAGGGCCAACCGGTTAGCCCACACATTCTTCACATGATTGAGAATGTCGAGAAATTGGAGGCACTGTTGGAGCTGGTGTCCTCCACAAATTAGTGTGATAACATTTGTAAATCTCTTACAGGTTCACAAGGGTATACTTCGTATATTTAATCAGTTGATTAACGTTTACCTAATAACGGTTGGCTTGCTAGAAAGTTTGACGTTATTATCATACAGATGGCGGTGATCAACTGGTCCCTAAAGGTCACACCTATAGGACGTATTTGAGAAATGTGGTTATAGAAATATAATTACATTGATGCCCAAAATGACTAAAAAGTTAGTCAATGTGTTGATGAGATAATTATTTAATGAAAATTAAATAATATTAAGTTGAGACGAATTAACTGTCAATTCGTAAATTAAATATAATAAGTTATATTTAATTAAATATATATAAGCTTAGTTTGGACGAATTAATCTGTTAATTCGTAGTTAAATATAATCAGTTGTATTTAATATCAACAAGTTGAATGTGTCATAGTGGTAATAGTGAGGGTACACAAGCCAAGAGGTCATGGGTTCGATCCTCACTAGATGACAATTTAACACACTTTATATATTTTTCGAAAGACCAAAAATAAGGAAATTTAATTCCTTATTTCGGTTCACATTGGCCGAAAATTAGGAGATATATATCTTTCCTAATTAACTTGGTATTTCGGTCTGTATAAAAGAAAGGTAGAGAATTATTTCTGACCTAATATTTTTTTCTGACCTTGCCTCCTCTTTCTCATCACAAGAACACAAAGACAATAACATTTTACAGAAAATTTTAGATTGATTTCTAGCATAATCAAAGGGTATATCTCAGATCGTCTTGGGTGCAACTAATAGGCGAATATCAGTTTTGATATTGTTCTTAGGCCAATTTTGCTAGGACCTGAGGTTAATTCTAAATCCTTTTACTTTTGTTTATGTATTTTATTTTATGACCTTAGATCATCTTTATTAAATCGTTATAATCCTTCATGTTAAAGGGAAGTATACAGATTATTTCCCACAAGTGGTATCAGAGCACTAGGCTACGATTTTAATCTTGATGATTTTCATAAAAATTGTATGTAAACATAACCTGATTTTCGAAAAAAATTAGGGTTTCTTTTTGTGATTCGAAATTTTTTATTGTGCCGTTTTTTTCTTTTGTTTGATGATATATAACCAATTTCTATAGATCATATCATTGTTTTAATGGGTTAAAATTATCATATGAAGAATTTGGTAGATTTTGATTTAATCCAGATTAATTAAATTACATATAGTATCATCATGTCATTGATATAAGAATTCGTTTTTGCTATATAGTTTTAGCATATACGATTAATCGTGTTTGTTAATGTATTTGCTAAATCATGTCTTAATAGCAACTTAAACTTTTTCATCATATCTTTGAATTAGGGCATAAGTGCCGCAAAAGAGAAAAAAAAGGAAGGGCGTTTTTAGGGTTTACCGAAAAAAAAAATTTGTTAATTTTTTTGGGTTTTGGTAAACCGAGAAAAAGAAAAGAAAAAAAATTCGGAAAGTTTTTTTTATTGCCTTTTGCCGAAAAAGATGGAGAAATTTTTTTATGGAAAGTTTTTCCTTGTTTTTTTTTCCTATTTACCAAAATAAAATAGGAAAGGGGTTGTTTTTTTATTTCAGCCGTGACTTTAAAAAAAAAAAAAAATTTGTTTTTTTTTGCCGAGACATATTTAAAGCATTGGATTTTGTTTTTTTTTTTTTTTTGGCCAATTTGTTTTTGTGAATCGGTTCACAATTTAATGATACCGAGTTATTTTAAAGCAGTTTAAAATTTTGACGGATAGAATTCATATTACAAGTTTAATATGGATTGAGTATGAATTAATGTGATTAAATTGCGGAATGGTCACTTAATTTAATTTAAATAGATGGTTTGGATAAATTAATCAACATAATTAATTTATTGTATTATGTATGTTTAATTTATTTTAGTTGATGCTTTTAATTATGTTGAATGAATCGAATGAATGAATTTTATTTACGTATTTAATTTTGCAATCGGTTGTAATTTGTAATACTTAGTGTGGCCTTAGTCAATTATGTTTTCGTAATGAAGGAAACATAATTTTTATGTAATTATGAGATCTCGAATCTCCTTTATTTTAGTTTTGGGTTTTAAAATTAGAATGTAATTAATAGGTCAATTATGTAATTTTAATTATTGTAATTTCAAAGAAGACTAAAGATGAAGATTCAAGCTCACTCCCGCTACATGGATCAAGATGGAACATCAAGACAAGCTTCTCGGGTCCAAGGATGGATTCCAAACTTGTATTTATTGTTCATTTTGATAGGATAGGCCACACTAGGACTTTTACTGTTTTTTTTTTACGTTTTTCATTTTATTGCTTTTCATTCACATGCTAGTAATTGCATCATATTCCGCCTAAAACCAAACCACCTACTACTAAAATTCATGAAAATTGACTCATATAGTTGTTTGTTAGTTTTCATGGACATGCGGATGTCACAGTCTATAAGCCATCACTTTAGTTTAAATCATTCTCGCATTCTAGATTAATAGTTCACTTAAAATGAATTAAAAATAGTTGATGGGATCTTCCTCTAAAAACGGAAATTGAGATTAGTCTTTATAAGGGCAAACATCTATGAGTCCCTTCTTCGTCGGTAGGCCTAATATGACCCCTTCTACGTTGGGTAAGTAGTTGTGTTGACTTAGTTTACCTCAACATCATAGTCCGAAGAGTTTCTCGTGATTATGATGGACTAAAGATAGAATTTACAGAAATTTATTGACCAGGAATTCTAACGGGAGAATTAGCTAACAGGTTAGCTTATCAATTTACAGAGAATTGAGTCTTGGGGTCATTTATATAATTCTTGAGGGAGGTCAATTGTATAAATGTTTTTGAGTCTTCGCGTTATGACATTAGTTCATTAGACTTAAAATTAAAACGTTGCACATGCTTATTATTTTATTCTTCTTTCGCAGTGTAGAACACGTTTATTATCAATAATACTGTTACCACAAATGGCTGGAAATAACGCAATCCCAATGCCTAGTGCCACACTAGATCGTTCATCCTGGCTAAAAGTGTTCATGGACCAAATGAATCCACGCGATCGAAGAATGATGGGTCCAACTTTATGGATCGGGAGGCGGCACTACGGAATGCTGCCATTGCTGACGGTAAGCTCAGGTATTTAACTGAGCCAATACCGGTCAACCCAGGCCCAAATGCAGGAGTCAACGAGTCACTCGCTTATAGTGACTTCGTTATGAAAGCGGGTGCGACAAAGAACGTACTCATCTTTGCAATGGAAACCAATTTGCAGAGACGCTTCATTGCCCAAAGTGCAAACAAGATTTTCACTACGCTCACTAACGAGTTCTCAAAAGCACCGAGAATCGTTACATATGAGCATACCTGTCGCTTCTTTGATGCGAAACTCCAGAAGGGCCAACCAGTTAGCCCACACATTCTTCACATGATTGAGAATGTCGAGAAGCTGGAGACACTGAATTGTAGAATCAGTGAGAGCATTGTCATTGACCGAATGCTTCATTCTCTTCACGATGGTTTTGGCCTTTTCAGGGCGAACTACTACATGAATGACTTGAAAAAGAGTCCTCATGAGCTACACTCCCTTCTCGTACAGACCGAGAAGGATATGAAATTGAGTGGGAGCATGAAGCAGGATGTTCTCACGATTCACAACAAGAGTAAAGGTAAGGGCAAGGCTCATGGCGACCTAGCAGTAGGTAAGCCAAAGTTCAAGAAGCCAGGAAACGGTAAGAGTGAGCCTGGTGAGACTAGTGGCTCACAGGGCAAGACAAAGAGCAAGGGCGGTGACATTGAGTGCCACCATTGTCACAAGACTGGACATTGAAGGAGGAACTATCCCGTGTACCGTGAGGACATAAAAGCAGGCCGCGTCGTTCCTGTTTGTATGTCATCTTATATTCATATGATTGAGATAAACCCTGCAAGTTTCGGAACTTGGGTACTAGATACTGGTTTTGGTTCTCATCTGTGTAATCATTTGCAGGGCCTAAAGAACATCATACCTCTCGAAAAAGGTGATGTGGACCTACGAGTCGGGAATGGAGCACGAGTTGCTGATGCCTCGAAGGGAACATATGAAATCCAACTCCCTAGTGGTTTTGAGTTATCTTTAAATAACTGTTACTATGTACCCATTTTATCTAAGAATATTATTTCTGTTTTCGTACTTGCTAAAGACGGTTTTACATTTTCAATAAAGGATAATAGTTGTATTTTCTCTTTTAATGAAATGATTTATGGCAAAGCAGTTTCCATGAATGGAATTTATATCTTAGATCAAACCACGAAAGTATTACACATGAATAATAAGAAATTAAAGGTTGGTGACAAAGATCAAACTTATCTATGGCATTGTCGAATGGGACACATAAATGGGAAACGCGTAAAGAAACTCGTCGATAATGGGACTATTCCCTCATTCGGATTTTCTGCATATGGCACGTGTGAATCATGTCTCATTGGCAAGATGACTCGAATTTCCTTCAAAGGTGTTGGAATGCGCGCTAGTGACCTATTAGGAATCATACATACGGACGTATGTGGACCTATGTCAATTACCGCTAGAGATGGCTATAGATATTTTATCACTCACGGATGATTTGAGTAGATACGGATATGTCTACTTAATGAAGCATAAAAGTGAGTCCTTTGAGAAATTCAAGGAATACCAGAATAGGGTACATAACCAACTGGGTAGAAAGATTAAAGCACTCCGTTCAGATCGGGGTGGCGAATATCTTTCAAATGAGTTTGATCAACACCTGAAAGACTGTGGAATCGCTCTACAGTTAACTCCACCTGGAACACCTCAATTAAATGGTGTGTCCAAATGGAGAAATCGAACCTTACTTGATATGGTTCGATCCATGATGAGTCACACCGTAGTGCGTGATTCATTATGGGGTTATGCTCTTTTGTCAGCTGCTCTTATACTTAACCGAAGTCCGTCTAAAGATGTCGACAAGACTCCATATGAAATATGGAAGGGAACGGTACCTAACTTGTCCTTTATTCGGGTTTGGGGCTGCGAGGCTTATGTCAAGGGGAGACATGAGGATAAGCTCGGCCCGTGGTCGGTCAAGACATACTTTATAGGTTATCCAAAAGGAACATTTGGTCATTACTTCTATTAGCCTACCGAACATCGATTATTTGTTGCGGCTAGTGCGACGTTCTTAGAGAAAGAATTTCTCGATAACAAGTCGAGTAATAGAACCTTCGAGCTGTCGGAGATTCCAGAACCAACAACCGAGGAACAGATGGAGGAAGGTGTACCTCCAACTGATGATACGGTTAATATTCCTGAGGAACCTAGGAGGTCGGGTAGAGACTCTCATCCTCCGGACAGATACATTGGTATGGTCGAGGAGAATGATGTTTTACTTCTAGAAAGTAATGAACCCGCAACCTATAAAGGTGCTATGGCCTGTTCCGACTCAAAGCTATGGCTCGAAGCCATACAATCTGAGATGGACTCCATGTATGAGAATAACGTATGGGATCTAGTTGATTTACCTAAAAAGGTAAAACCTCTACAGTGCAAATGGCTTTACAAAATAAAGCATTCTGTAGACGCGCAACCATATATCTATAAGGCACGACTTGTGGCAAAAGGTTTCACTCAAGTGCAAGGATTGCATTATGATGAGATTTTTGCACCTGTAGTCATGCTACGTTCCATTCGGATAACCTTAGCGACTGCCGCATTTCATGATTATGAGATTTGGCAAATGGATGTAAAAACCCTTCTTAAACGGTTATTTGGAGGAAGAGTTGTACATGGTGCAACCCGAAGGTTTCATAGATCCTAAACATCCTAAGAAAGTATGCAAACTTAAGCGTTCCATTTATGGACTTAAGCAAGCTTCTCGGAGTTGGAATCATGGTTTCGACCAAGTGATAAAAGAGTATGGTTTCACTCGATCGGTCGAAGAACCATGCTTATATATATCAAGTCGAGTGGGACCAAGATTGTATTCTTGATATTGTATATCGATGACATACTCTTGATTGGGAATGACATTCCTCTCCTTTCTTCGGTTAAAGAATGGTTAAAGAACCATTTCCAGATGAAAGATCTGGGTGAGGAACATCGTATTTTGGGAATCCGTATCTACCGAGATAGATCACGACGGACGTTATCACTTAGTCAGGAGTCTTATCTAGATAAGGTTGTTGAGAGGTTCAGCATGACCAACTCCAAGAAGGGAAACCTTCCTATGACGACTGGGATGCAGTTGAGCAAGTCTCAGTCACCCACGACGCCCGAAGGTATTGTGCGCATGAGTCGTGTTCCTTATGCTTCTGCAATAGGATCGATCATGTATGCCATGATATGCACACGTCCAGACGTGGCATATGCATTGAGTATGACGAGTCGGTACCAAAAGACTCCAGGTGAAACACACTGGATAGCAGTCAAAAATATCTTCAAGTACCTACGGAGGACTAAGGATTGGGTATTAACTTATGGAGGCGATACTAAGCTATGCGCAACCGGTTACGCAGATTCTAGCTTCCAAACGGATCGAGATGATTCAAAATCTCAGTCCGGGTTCGTCTTCACTCTTAATGGTGCTGCGGTCAGTTGGAAGAGTTTCAAACAGAGTGTTGTAGCAGATTCTACTACTGAATCCGAGTACTATGCCGCTTCGGAGGCAGCAAAGGAAGCGATATGGATGCGTCAATTCTTACAAGGGCTTTCGGTAGTTCCTAGTTCGAATGACCCGATCACCATCTATTGTGACAATAGAGGTGCCATCTTCCAGGCTGAGGAGCCAAAGTTTAGCAACAAATCTAGACATGTACTTCGGAAGGCTCACCTGATCCGTGATTACGTGGAGCAAGAAGAGATAGTGATTGACAAGATTGCGACGGATGATAACATCGCAGATCCTCTCACCAAACCGTTGAATTATGATAAGTATGTAGGGCATGTTAATTCCATGGGAATTAAACATATTCCTAAGTTGTAGTACTTGATTATGGATTTGATACATTATCTTTTTCATATATTATTTATAACTTCATCGTTTTATATATATATAATATTTTGTTTTTCATGTGGATTGTACTGACAACATTGAACGCCACAAAGTGAACTGAATTACATTATATTTGTTTTGGTCCGTAATCGCCAATGTGAGCTGATAACTCCGGCTATTATATTGTGCAGTCGATTGATGGTGGGTTCAACGAGCCATAAGTTAAACGGTTGACTAATCGATCACAGATACGAGATTATGACGATACCTCGTAGGAAAATTTTTATTTGTGACAACATAATGGAGTCCTAAATTTTTAATAACATTCGGTGCCAGGTCGTGGATAGGACATCTATTGTGTACCTAGAGTCGATTCTTTTGACTATCAACTGTCTCTTGAGATTATGGCAGTCTTTGGGTGACTTTGGTTTCTTTCTCACAGTCTACCGTAACTGGGGCTAAGTAGATTTTTTCTGGGTCATTTCATACTGTGCTTACATCTGCAAGATTTGAGTTGAGGAAAATATCCATCCCTTATCAGGTATAGTTATTTCTCAGGGCCACTCGAGGAGTTGTAACTGAAATGCATGGCCATGCTCGAATGTTGATTCGTTTATCAGTTAAGTTACTCTCTAGTCGGGAAAACCACTCTTGATACTGATCGCTTGTACAATATGACCTTTGTGAATTCGGATTTGCAAATTGTTTTACATTGAGTGGGAGAAATTTTAAAGGATATGAGAATCGGTTATCGCACATACACTTGTGAGGACAAGTGGGAGTTTGTTGGAGCTTGTGTCCTCCAAAATTAGTGTAATAACATTTGTAAATCTCTTACAGGTGCACAAGGGTATACTTCGTATTTTAATTAGTTGATTAACGATTACCTAATAACGGTTGGCTTGCTATAAAGTTTGACGTTATTATCATACAGATGGCGGTGATCAACTGGTCCCTAAATGTTGGACCTATAGGATGTGTTTGAGAGATGTGGTTATAGAAATATAATCACATTGATGCTATATGACTAAACAGTTAGTCAATGTGTTGATGAGACAATTATTTAATGAAGATTAAATAATATTAGTTGAGACGAATTAACTGTCAATTCGTAAATTGAATATAATAAGTTATATTTAATTAAATGTATGTAATGTTAGCTTGGACGAATTAATCTGTTAATTCGTAATTAAATGTAATCGGTTATATTTAATATCAACAAGATGAATGTGTCATAGTGGTAATAGTGAGGGTACTCAAACCAAGAGGTCTTGGGTTCGATCCTCACTAGATGACAATTTACACATTTTATACATTTTTGGAATAACCGAAAAAAGAGAAATTAACTCTCCTAATTTCGGTAAATGGGCCGAGAATATTAGGAAGAAAAATTCTACCCTAATCTCCTCCTCATACACGGTTAAAGGGGATGGGGAGTGAATTCTACCCTTGCTCGTCCAAAAGACCCACAATCCGCCCGTCCAGCCATTGAATCCGATCGTCCAAAAGCCAGACAATCCGCTCGTCCCGTGCCCTGGACGCTCGGATTGTGTTACAGCTATTCCGTTTTCTTCTTGTTCTATGAAGGATGCGCATACCTCGGAAAGACTAGCAAAAAGGAGACTCGCATATTTTTCTGAGAGGAGCGATTCCTCAAGGACTTAATCGTCATTTAAGCCCTTAGTAAACCCTAATTTGTGTACCTAATCCCCACTATAAATACCCCATCAGTCTAATTAGATAATCATGTTATTCTTATCAATCTTTAGTGTAGTTTATATCATTCTAATATTTCTTTAATCTTGTAATCAACTTTTAATCAAGTCTTAATACAAATCTCATTTCCTTAATCTCTCTTTTGTTCATCTTTCATTTTGGGTAATTGAAGATTATTTGGGTTATTATTGGGAGATTAACAACCTTCCAATCAATCATCAAGTACTTCTATTATTCTTTGCTTTATTATTGGAATCATTAGTAGGTATAATTCTCCTAATCCCTTTTTAATTATTGTTAATCATCTTCATTTATTCATCATGTTTTACTTTGTTGGTATGATTAACAACCTTGCTAGCATGTTCAACATGATAATGAGTGAGTAGTTTCCTTAACTAGGGTTAATGGGTAATTAGGGGAAACCAACATGGGGGATGATTCTGCTTAATTTAATATATTTTCATAGTTTATTTGCTTGCTTCTTGTGATCTCAACTTATGCACATGTTATGTTTGATGAAATGCGAGCCTATGAATCCTTGCATTTTTTACCCATCACTTACCTTTTCAATGAGACTTGTAAGACATAAACCAACTCGAGTCTCATTAGACCATGCAAATAGTTGAGTAGGGAAGATTAAGTCGACTTGTAGCTGTTGTACAATCTAATCGATTCGGCTCCGAAACCCAAACTTTCCTAGGATTGTAAGATATAAACCAACTCGATCCATCATAACAATAATTGATTGCTTATAATTTGAGAATATGTTTGTATGATCAATTTCCATGAATTCCCTATGACCCCATGACACCCTAGTGCCTTTTATCAATTGTTTACATCTCTTTTTAATCATCTTGCTTGTTACTTTCACTGCTATTTAGTTTAGTGATCTTCTATTCCAACCCCAAATTGTGACACTCCAAGACACCGCTACTTGCAATTGAAAATCTCACTTCAATACCCGTCCCTTGGGATCCGACCTTTACTTGCCTTTTTACTAATACTAGAGTTGTTTGTGGAGTTATAAATAATGTTTTGGTCTAGGTGCTCTTAACGACAAGTACCGAAAACTAAACCTCTCAATAGGGCTCGACTAAAAATGGTGCCGTTGCCGGGGACGGTGTTAACTTGATTTAGATTTTCTTAGATTGTTATTAGTTGTGTCTTTCTTTGCCTTGGGGAAGTACAACCCCTCAAGGTTTGTTCTAATTATTTTCAAGTTGTTTGATATTTTGCATGTCTAGAAGATCACAAGGTAACTTGTTACCCTTTGATCATGAAATTGAAAGGACTTTGACAAACAATAGAAGACTTGCTAGAGGTACTTTGAGAGGTATTGGTGAGGTTGTAGATATTCAACCAAACACTATTGAGTTCGTCAACCCTTTTGCAAGAGAAGGTGGAGAGAACCCAACACAAAATCAACCCACAATGCCTAAATTTTCATCACATTCCGTACCAATCGAGGAGAACGTACCCAAAGGTACTCCCACACCACAACACTTAACCGGAAATTTCATTGCCATATCGTTTTGTTAGAAATATTAATCTCATTAATTTACATATTCATATATGAATTAATTTATTTAGTCATAAAATAAATTGTTGATCTTATGCATGCAAACTAAATAACAAGAGATGAGAAAATCGTTTTCTCACCATCAAAAATTCGGCCAAATGGGCACAAATGAAGGTCTCCTTCCTTCATTTGTTCTTGAGCTAGAAAATACATAATAATGATTATCCATGACTTCAAATAGAAGCCCTCCAATAAGTAGCATCCAAGACTATTCCAAAATCCCACAAAATAATATGTACTAGATATTTGTAATGTGGTTTACCTTAAAATCGATTACTAATACTCATATACTACTACTAGTATTATTAGTGATTGATTTGTACAAATTTGATTCATAAAAATAATTTTTATGAAGAACAAGAGAGAGAGTGTTGTGTTTTTCATAAAACATGAGAGAATAAAAATTGAGAGAAAAATCTCTCAATTGTTACACCTAAAAACCGGTGAGGTGGGGGAGTTTTAGGACCTTTTTTTTCCTTTTTCCTTTTTGTCTTCACAAGACTAATTAGTGTAAGCCTTTGTCATAGTCAAGTCACTATCAAATATCATAGACAAATGAATAAGACAAAACTACTAAAAATGCCCACCAATTTTCGGTTATCATGTGTAATATGGAGTCCATTTTATTTTTGTCAATTGTACAATTGTATGTCATGTGACATGTGACATGTCTTATGTCATGTTTTAATTTAAAATGCATATTTAACAAATTAAATATCATATACAAATTAAATAAATCACATTTAACAAATTGACTAATAATTAAAAATTACTTTCACATAAAATGGTCATTTAAATACTAGTTAGTATAATTCACAACCACTTGTAATTATAACTAACTTATCATTCTCATCTCGCGTGTTTCACAAACACCGATTAATTTTAGTAATATAACTTCTTAAATTACTAAATAAAATCTTATTTAATCACATTATAATAAGATGTCATTTTCTCTCTTATGATAATAATTTGTTCAATTTTAAGGAATAAATTAATCTGTATCAACATATAATTGATTAACCTTTTTCAATTAAGGGAATCGTCCTTTAGGTGTGACCTCAAGGGATCAACTGATCACCACCGTCGCACGACAGTAATGTCAAACTCTAGCCAGCCAATCATTACCGATATGTGTGGACCAGTTGACTATATATGTAATGTATCATCCCTTTCGTATTCTTGTTATGAGATTTAAATATGTGATCAATATGATCGACAATTGTGATCGCATTATTGTCGGGGACACTTACTCCAACAAATGTAGCGACTTTCACCTCTACTAACAATACGCATGGGTCCACATAAGTCTATGTGAATGAGTTCAAGAGGTAAGGAAGTGCTAACAAATTTTTTGGATTTAAAGGAGCATTTTAGTTGTTTACCTTTGACACAATCGTCACAAATTGATTTAAACTCAAATTTGATGTTAGAAATGCCATCTACTAGATCAAGTCTTTTGAGGGTATTAAGTGTTTTAGCATTAACATGACCAAGTCGTTTATGCCAATTGCAAGGGTCATTCTTTTGAACACTCATGCATGATAAGGTTTGACCCGACAATGAATATAGGTTAGTCATGTAAACATCCTTGACACGTTTTCCTTCAAGAATAAGTTCTCTTGTCTTTCCATCAATTATTCTACATTCACTAGCAAGAAATTCAACGATGTTACCTCGATCACACAATTGTGAGATGCTTAGAAGATTGTGTTTCAATCCTTTGACAAGCAACACTTTGTCGACACATAGTGACTTTGACTTACCAACTTTTCCAATACCAATGATTACACCTCATTTGTTGTCACTAAAAGAATTGGCTTTCATCTCCCGTCATGTGACGAGAGCATCCACTGTCTATGTACCAATTGCTGCTGCCTCTCGCTAATGCCTATAAGAAGTCAAATGTTTAGTTTAGGAACCTAAACAAGCTTGGATTCCTTCTTGACAATGACTTTCTTGACTTCTTCCTTTTTAATCCAAACTTGTTTAGCCATTTTAGTGCATCTTTCTAAGTCAAGGACTCTCTTTTCACAACCATTAAATTCATGACCAGTTTTACCACAGTAGTTTCAAATGATGTATTCGGGAAGGCCTGCCTACTTTCTTCTTCGAAAATAAGTTTTGCTTAGGTCATGCTTTCGAGTGCAACAGTGCATGTTACTGTTGCATTTGAAACCAAGTCCAGCATTCTTTGCACGGTTTTCGTATTCGTGAGACTGTTTTAGAAGAAACTCCAAGACATTCTCACTTCCTTCCCATTTTAGATAAAACATCTTAGTCTCATCTAGCTCTTTGGTTAATGTTTAAATTTAGCAAGATGATTAAGATTTAGTTGACCTACTTTGTCGAAAGCGTGTTTAGCATGTCTTACTTCATCACTAAGCAATAAGCCAATTTGCTCAAGTTGCTTGTTATCTCTTTTACACAAAGTGGGGTCAGCTAGCAGAGAGTCACGTTCCTTAGTTAGTGAAGACACATGTTTTGAGAGAGTCTCAATTTCCTTCATAGAATCAAATGCCACAGTTGCAACATCTGTTGCATGGGATTGTTCAGCCTTTTTCATAGTTTCAATTTGAACAAGAAGGTCATTGGTTGATTTTTGCTCTCGATCTAAAGCACTTTTAACATGACTTGACTCGTCGTTCAACATTTCAGCAATTTTGACAAGATCACCTTTTTCACTTTCACATGTTGCTAGATCAATCAAATGTTGGTCACGTTCTTTGGCTAGTGAAGACACAGTTTTAACAAGAGACACATCTTCTTTGTTAGACACAGATGCAACAGTGAAGTGCTCTGTTGCATGCATTTCATCAACCCTTTTAGCTAGAAAAAGATTTTGTTTTCGGAGATTTTTAATCTCCTTTTCAAGACTCAATGATGAATTAGGTTGATTAACCTCATTTAGACATTCCTTCAAGCCAACATTCTCTTCGGCTATCTCCTCAATTTCAGTTTGCATAGCCTCTAATTTATCGTTTTGGACACAACACTTATCAATGAATTGGTCTAGGAGGAGACAAACTTTGTCTTTAGAGAAGGATCGAACCTTTTTCTTTAGCTTATTTACCTCATTATCTGAATCTGAATCTGAGTCTATAGAGTGAGCCATGAGACATTTGATATTTTCTTTCTTTGTTGACTTTGGAACATCATTGATTGGATGAGAAGAGATGCACATTTTGGCGTCCAATTCTTCTTCAACGACATCGTCCTCCTCGGAATCGGACATTCCCCAAATGGCTGACATTACTTTGTTCTTGTATTCCTTTTTAGCAAACTCACGCTTCTCTTTAGATTTAATGTCGTTCCACTTTGGGCATTCTTTAATTTGGTGACCCTTGTCACCACATTTGAAGCAACCAACGGTGGAACTAGACTTCCTTTTGGGAAAGCGTCGTTTGCTACAATTGTTATATGACCTTTGAGAGTTACGACCATTAATCATGCCAACAATGTTCCTAGTGAACATTGCAAACTCATCATCCTCATCCTCCTCATCACTTGAGAGAGCATTAGGAGCGAGTCATTTCCCTTTAGAGCTTTCACTGGAACGCTTCATGAGAGTTAACTCATCAGCCATGAGTGAGCCATGAGTGAGCCAATAATTTTATTAAGGGATAGCAAGGCAAGGTCTTTAGCTTCCTCAATAGCCGTCACCTTCGGTTGCCTTTTTTCAGTTAAGCTACGAAGGATTTTACGGACTAAATACTCGGATTCAAAGTTTCTACCAAGATTCTTCAGGTCATTAACAATACTATAGAAACGTGAAGATAAACTATTAATTGACTCATCTCTTTCCATGTTGAACATCTCATATTGTTGCATGAGTAGATCAACACGATACTTTCTGACTTGGGACGTTCCCTCATAAGCAAGGCTTAGGGTGTCCCAAATTTCCTTGGCCGAGTTACATCCAGATATCCGGTTAATCTCTTGTTCACCAATGCCATATTTAAGGATGGAGATGTAACACCCCACTTTATTCAGGAGCTTTTAACTAGACCTCCCAAATAAATAGGAGGCTTACCATCTCGGTTGCCCGAGGTTGTGAATAATAAAATACAACAAACCCAAGTACTTTAAATTAATATTTAGCGATTAAAGGTTTATTACAACTTAATCAATACTAAACAAATCTAAATTAACATTAATTACAACTCGCAGCGGAAATTATATAAACTGAAATATTAAGACTATGTGATCTAGACTTCTAAGTAGACTGGCTGAAATCCTCACGCATCCCCATGAGCTCCCAAGTCGGCTAACTTAAGTACCTGTCAAGTCTGTTCCCCAGTTACGGTTCATCACAGGTGTTCACGAATACACTGTCAACCCCGAGGTTAAGTAGGAAAACTAAACAATATATGATAGTAACGCAACCTGCAATAATCATATTATACCATATCAAACACAGTCGAACGTACTCCATCACTTCTGGACACACAGTCCACACCATGACACACAGAAATGGACACACAGTCCCGCCTCAAACACACAGTCTGGATACTCCTGGACACACAGTCCACACCATGACACATCGTCAAATGGACACACAATCCGGACACACAGTCCCTCCTTAGGTCCACGACTTTTCCACATCCCCGTGCGTGGCCTATACAAAACTCATCTCATCTCATGCCAAATAACAACTCCGAAATCAACAGCAAATAATAATAATGACACAACAATAATAATGAGAGTCTCAACATTATAAATTAACCAATATTATATAAGATCGACAATGACACAAGATAGACATTCCAGCAAGGCAATCAGAGATCGTTGTAAACAGTTAAACTCATCCTTCACCAATTTACCACATCATACATTTAATTCATCTTTTAGCAATAACAGAAATAAGACAAGATTGAGTAGTTTCCTACCTTTTCGCAAATCCGCGCACACAAGCCAATTAGTAACAATCTTCTACAAAGTCGAATCCTACAATTATAACATATATTAATAATTAATAACTAAACTAACTAAATCATCTAGTTAACACAATTTACTCTAATCAAATACTTAATAAATAATTAGTTGATTAAATATATTAATCACTCCCTTAATAACATAAATACCAAATTATTATTATAATTAGTAAACGGACTTCACCTACTGAAGTCACCAAACACATTCATCATAATGTGCTTACAATCATGATGCCACTACTACGTATTACACTCACTCGTTCAACTATGTACTACACTCTGTCTTACGTCATACAACCGGCCGCATGCTCACATTACCACGACAACCACACCACACCACACGCACTACCACCACCACGCTCCAACCAGTAACACGACAACACATCACGTGCTCGGCCAAATCGCGTCTCACTCAGGCACTATTTATAGCCAAGACAGCCGACACCATTCTCAAGCCAAAACAAGGTGTACAAGAAATGCGTCACCATAACGACAACGAGTTAATCCGAAAACACAATAACTTTCGACCTCGACGACAATCAGACCCGTAATACCAATCTCGAGTGCTAACTCGACCTACCCGAGACACATGATCTCAGTAAGCTTTCACCGAAATCGTACCCAAAACAGGACTCACACTGCCCGTACAACACATCCCCTACAACCCCTCAACACTCCCTTAAAACACCATGTATATATCCTAAGACGAACCTAATGACGACCTATACAACTCAGCAGGTTTGACAGTTAATCCCGATTCCAAATTCCGACGTAACCGAATTAAAAATCCATGGTTATACTAATAAGAAAACATGGAAATACCTTAGTTAATCAAGGGATGGTAATGACAGGATTAATCGTGACCAATAGTGGGGATGATGATGGCTAGAAGACGAGAAGGACGCTCACGATGATGAAGGATCGATTGATAGCCGCAATACTACGTCTGGTTGTAATTGATACAAGGGTTTCTAATTTGATGGGTTTAAACGGGCTTAACTAATACTCCGTAATTGGATTTAAGTATTTAGATGGGTAATATACATTAATTTTAGGTAAAGGTTAATTAAGTTACCAACTTTAGTTTAGCTAGTCTATTACATCCATTTACTTAGTTTGTCCCAATTACCAATTTCTGAACCCAAACTTATATAATTAGTTAATTACACCTCTCCCCTTTTAATTTAACCAGTTTAAACATTAATGATAGAGACGGGTATTACAGGACATGGCTTTAGAGTTTTTCTCGACTTTTCTATAATCGGCCTCGACATATTTGTCCTCGCTTTTAGGGGTACTAGTGCCATCGGCATTAGTCACCGAAATAGCAAGTGGACCCTTTTGAATGAGGATCCAACATTCATAGTCCGCACTCTTGACATAGTGCTCCATGTGATATTTCCACCAGGCATAGTTTTCTCCCTTAAAGATGGGATACTTAGTGTGTTTTGAATCGTCCATAACTATGGGATCAACTCTTTGGTTTTAAACAATATCAAGAGTACGAGGGTCTAATACCAATTGAAGAGTTAAGAACGATAAAAACCTAAGAGGGGGAGGGGGTGAATTAGGTGTACCTTTTAAAAAGTTTCTCTTTTACTTGGTTAGAGGCTAACACAAGTAAGATCTATTAAGTACTAGTTTGAGAAACTTAATGGATTGTAAGTTCACAAATGGTACTGCATGTTTATGCAATAGTATGAATGACTGTTGCACAGCACTGGCAGCGAGATTGATAAATAAAAATAGAATAATAAGAGAACGTAAAAGTAAATAAACAAACAAGACGATGTTTAAAAATTGGTTCAGCTCCTACTCCAAGGCCTACGTCTAGCCATTATTTTATTGCTTGTTTAGAAATTTACTCAATCTTAACTAAACCATTATAATGAAAATAACTCGCCAACCTACTCCGGTTGTAATTGCTTAAAGCTACTCCGCTTCAAGACTTTTCCTCGCTTAAAGCTACTTTGCTTCAAGACTTTAAGTTCTATCTCATAGGTTTACAAAGTCAGAATCTTAGTGATTCACTTAAGAACATGGAGATTACAATTAAGACCTAAACACGAGAATCATTGAACATATTCTTTTATGCAATAGTGAAGTGACCTGATACTTGGAGATTTTATAGCTTTGAAAAAACAATCGAGGACTTTTGAAAACAGAAAATGGTTTTGCAAATGATTGAAGAACAAAGCTTAAATGCTGAAATGATTCGCAAGGTGTTTTACAATGAATGCTCTTTAAAAGTCTTGTAATAAATGATAAATGAGATGGCTATTTATACAGGGAAGACGTGTGTAAGAGAAGGATCTTAATACTTCTTCACTCTAATGTCCATAGGTTTATAAGGTGTATTCTTATTTCAAAATATAGATGAATAATCAGAGTTTTGAGGCTCAAGGTAGCTGCGTTTTTCCAAGGCAAGAAGTGTTTCCCATAAATTATGGGAACTCACATTTTCACCAAAAATGAAAAAAGCAAAAGACCCATTTTTAGCATGAAAAACCACATGCATTAATAAGATTGACATCTTTAATTTAACTTGCAAGCATATTCTTTTTGTTCTTTTTGTTCTTCAGATTTGAAAAAGATATTCCTTTTGAACACAATAAAGCTTTTGAAAGGTTTTGAACACTTGTGAATTTTATGAAAATTCTCCATACGTTAGTACCAGAAACCATGGTGCAACAGTCACAGGAACTGTTGCATGGTTTTGCAATCACTTATGCTTAAAGAGGATATGTTTAACTACCCCATTTACAACATTCATTCTAGGCAATGGGCTTCCTTGACTTGTCTTTCATCTTTCTTTGGGCTTCTTTGAACAATCATTAGATGCATCAATTTGCTAAACAATTTAATTAAGAAGCAAACCATTAAATGACAATGAAACTTGGCATCATCAACCAAGTGTGTTCTAATAGCTGCGTCTGAGCACAAGAATTCTACCATCGTTGGTCTCGACAATAGCACCATTGCCTAGAGGGTTTGAAGTGTGTTGACATTGCACAGTTTCATCTATAAAATTGACCAGCAATCCAGTTACATGTGTTTAATGATAGTAATCCGAAAATCTTTTTTATTTGAATATAACAAATGGAAGAAATTAAGATGATGGCATGACAGTCAGAAAATTGAACATGGAAATAGGTTTAAGTAATATTTGTTGGAAATGATGGCTATAAAGCCAACTTGGTTTTGTCCAACTATCATTTTGATATCCCACATTGGTGGAATACCTTTCACTCCTTAGCTTTATATTGACTATTGTCTATCACTAGTCAACTGCGTGGACCAAGGAGGCTTTTGTAGGGATTGTTGGGCCTGTGGGTTTGGGTCCAAACACACACGCGCGCGCGCGCCGGTCTGCCTCGGCTCAAGCTCGGGCTTGGGTTAGGGTTTGGGTAGAGCACCTGCGGTGCGGGCCAACAGCCCAATTTTAACCTTTTTGGGCCTGTGTGTGAAGTGGACTGTCCACATTTAGTGTACTAAAAAGTTGTAACAGTCAGTCAATTAAGACTCTTAGTGGCAGCGATTAAGGAGCTGTTAATGCTCCACTAATCACATCTTGACTGCTGCTTTAGTGGAGCAGTTTTTGGCTCCGCTGTTGATCTATTTTTACTATAAATAGATCAACAATCTTCACCCCAGAACACACAACATCACTCCCTTCTCTATCTTTCTCTCTAAGCTTTTCTGGGTTAAGTAATTATATCGTTCCAATGCTCTCAGTCTCGAGTGGGCATGCCTGAGCGCAGTAGTGTAAATCCTTGGGGAACTACCGGTCGTTTGCTGATCGCCACCACGGTCGTACCAAAATAGTGTTCAAGGCAGTGGCCCTCATACCACGACACTACGAAACCGATTATATATTGTGATTTCCTTATCTTTTTTCATTGTTACTGCTATATCTCGCATTATAATTTGAAAACTATTTGCTTTTGCTGTAATAATGTCGTCTGTTCTATCAAAGACTCTTCCTGATTTGACTAAACTTAAAAAACTAGACCGTCATAACTATAAGCGTTGGTCACAGAAACTGCTGATGTTCTTTGAGCAACTAGAAATTGACTATGTGTTGTTTAGTGATCCTCCTGCTCCTGTTAAAGAGTGAGGCTTCTGATGCTGTGTCTGTAGAGAACACTCCCCCTATTAAATCTGTTGTTAAGTCAAACGAAGAGGATATTAAGAAATTAGACAATAAGACTGTTAGATGCCAGCTTCTAAACAACACGACTGACACCCTATTTAACCTTTTTTGGTTCATAAATCTTCCAAACTGATATGGGAGTACTTAGAGGCCAAGTATGAGGCTGATGAAGCGGGGAAAAAGAAATAAGTTGTGGGTAAGTGGCTGGAATTTCAGATGGCTGACGGGAAACCTATTATGGAACAAGTTCATGTCTATGAAAATCTTTGTGCTGATGTTGTTAATGAGGGTATGAAATTAGATGACATTTTCTTGGGTAATGTACTGTTAGAAAAATTCCCTCCCTCCTGGTCTGACTATAGGAACCACCTTAAGCATAAGAAAAAGGACCTGTCCCTCCAAGGACTAGTAGGACACATGAGGACCGAAGAGGCAAATCGCCTTAAAGACAAACCTGTTACTTTATCTGTGAATGCTTCTGTTGCTGCTGTTAAAGCTAATCGGGTTGAGTCTGGTGGTCCGTCTAATGTTGAGAAGTTCAAGGGTAAGGGTAAGGCCAAGGTTGGTCAGGGTAAGAACTAGGGTCCTATTAAGAAGAATGGTCCAGGGAAGCATACCAAACCAGTTGCAAAGATTCAGAAACCTAAGGGTCTTATTGTCTGCTATGTCTGCGGAAAAACGGGTCATAAAGCCTACCAATGCACTGAAAAGAAAACTGTTGAAGTCAATGTTGCTTTGACTGATGATGTCATTGCTGCTGTGGTTGTGGAAGCTAATCTGGTGGGTAATGTTGTTGAATGGGTCTTGGATAGTAGTGCTTCTAGACACCTCTGTGCTGATAAGGGGTTATTTGCTGAGTTCGAGGAAGTAGCTGATGAGGAATGTGTCTATATGGGTAATTCTTCATCTGCATTGATCACAAGCAAAGGCAAGATCTTTCTCAAACTCACCTCGGGGAAAACACTTGCTCTCACTAATGTTTTATTTGTACCCTCATTGCGTCGAAACCTCGTGTCTGGTGCCTTATTGAACAAAGCTGATTTGAAACTTGTTTTTGAGGCTGACAAGGTTGTAATGTCGCGTAATGGGGAATTTGTGGGCAAGGGTTATCTTTCTGGGGGACTTTTTGTATTGAACACTGATTCAGTTTTTAATAATATCGCATCTACTTCTGCTTATATCGCTGAGTCTATTGATGTTTGGTATGGTAGGGTAAGGCCTGATAGAGGTGGCGAGTATAAGTCTAGCTATCTAGCCGACTTTTATGCTGCTAATGGTTTAATACATGAGACTAGTTCACCTTACTTACCTCAATATAACGGTGTAGCTGAACGTAAAAATAGAACCTTAAAAGAGATGATGAATGCTATGCTTTTAAGTTCTGGCATGTCTGACGACATGTGGGGGGAAGCAATACTTTATGCTTATCACATTCTTAATCGTGTACCTCATAAGAAAACTGACAAGACACCCTAAGAAATTTGGAAGGGCTATCCTCCTACCTTAGTTACATTAGGGTATGGGGGTGTTTGGCTAAAGTAGGTTTACCTGACTTTAGGAGACCTATCGTTGGACCAAATACCTATGATTGTGTTTTTATAGGTTATGCTCAAAATAGCTCTTCTTATAGATTCATGTCTCTGAGTGACCGTTCTATATCTGAGGCTAGAGATACTGTGTTTTTTTAGCATGTTTTTCCATTACAGAAGAATGTTGATTCACCTCCTAGTTTACCTGTTACATCTAATGATATCTCTTCACATGCAAGTAGTAGCACTTCTATTGATCATATTGCTTAACCTAGAAGGACTAAGAGACCTAGATGTCCAAAGAACTTTGGAGCTGATTTTGTTTCAACTTTGCTGTCTGAACATGGATACACGGTTTGTGCTAGTGATGAATTTTTTTTTCCAGCTTTTTTAATAGAAGATGACCCAAAAACGTATAGTGAGGCAATGAAATCCATTGATGCTAAGTGAACTTAACTCTATTGTGTCTAATCAGACTTGGGAATTGGCTGATTTACCTAAAGGTAGTAAACCCATTACGAGTAAATGGATTTTCAAAAAGAAAATGAGACCTGACGGAACAATAGAAAGGTTCAAAGCTAGACTTGTGGTTAGAGGATTTACACACAAAAAAAGATATTGATTATTTTGATACTTATTCACCTGTGACCAAAATTTCGACTATTAGAACTCTTGTCGCCTTAGCTGCTATTCATAACCTTTTTATACATCAGATGGATGTCAAAACTGCCTTTTTTAATGTTGAGCTAAAGGAAGAGATTTATATGTCACAACCTGAAGAGTTTGTGGTAAAGGGTCAAGAGAATAAGGTGTGTAAACTGAATAAATCACTATATGATCTAAAACAAGCACCTAACAGTGGTATGAGAAATTTAACAATACTTTGGTAAGTAATGGCTATATGGTAAACAATTCTGATTCATGTGTTTATTCAAAAGTAATAGAATCTGATTGTGTGCTTATATGCCTTTATGTTGATGACATGTTAATAATTGGTAATAATTTGGAGGTAACAATTAAAACCAAAGAATTCTTGTCATCACAATTTGAGATGAAGGACTTAGGAGAAGCTGATGTAATCCTAGGAGTTAAGGTTATTCGAAACTCTAAAGGAATTTCTTTAAGTCAATCTCATTATGTGGAAAAAGTGTTGAAAAAGTTTAACTGCTTTGATGATGCGCCTGCTAGGACACCCTACGATGCTAGTATACATTTATGTAAAAACTTGGGTAAGAGTGTATCCCTAGAAAAGTATGCTAAAATCCTAGGTAGTGTGATGTTTCTTATGAACTGTACTCGACCAGATATTGCATATGTAGTTAGTAGACTGAGTCGTTATACACATAACCCTAGTAGTGAACATTGGAATGCTCTTTGTCGTTTACTAAAATACCTAAAAGGAACAGCTGACCTTTGCTTGCATTATAGTAAATTTCCTGCTGTATTAGAAGGATATTATGATGCAAATTGGGTTTCAGGTAACGATGAGATTTGTTCTACTACTGGTTATGTCTTCAACATCGGTGGAGGTGCTATATCATGGAAGTCTACTAAACAGACTTATATTGCATGCTCTACCATGGAGTCGGAGTTCATAGCTCTTGAGTTGGCAGGAAAAGAGGCTGATTGGTTGAAAAACCTATTGGCAGATGTACCAGTGTGGAGAGGTCGGCAAACACCGGTCTCCTTACATTGTGACTCACAAGCAGCTATTGGTGCTGCTAAGAATAGTGTCTATAATGTGAAGAAACGACACATTCGAATCAGGCATGCTGCAGTTAGACAACTCCTTGATAATGGAGTGATCGCTTTGGACTATGTGAAGTCCGAAAGCAATCTTGCCGATCCCTTTACTAAAGGGTTGACTAGGAGACTAGTCGTTGAAACGTCAAGGGGAATGGGGCTTAAGTACTTAAGTCAAGAGTGATTAGGCCTAAAGTCTCTATTCCTATGGCGTTATATGATTCATAGCCTTAAATGGTGGTGCTTTTGAGACGCACTTGATGAATCATACACAAGGATGGACATATGTCCTTAATGGCTCATGCAAGAAGTGCTATTGAGAAGCACTTGAGTCACCTACGTAGGTGTGATGATCATATGACTATGAGAAGTCTTGTGAACACATCTATTAGTACCAAGGTAAACGGAAGGCTCGAAAAGAGCGCGTTGCACTTTGAAATCGCGGAACGATCTAAATATGAAGGTATGATATGTATGGGGGGGGGGGTATCGACCGAAGCTCATTTAGGAATTCAAATCGCAAGATATTCTCTCGCGGTAAGTAAGTTGTTTCCTCACCTCACTAAAGTGTCAATTCAAATCGAAAGATATTGATACCTAAGTATCCAATCCTTCCTTTACCCAGAATTTTTCCTTGTTGTTCTTCTTCGCCATCTGTGGGGGATTGTTGGAAATGATGGCAACAAAGCCAAATTGGTTTTGTCCAACTATCATTTTGATATCCCACATCGGTGGAATACCTTTCACTCCTTGGGTTTATATTGACTATTGTCTATCACTAGTCAACTGTGTGGACCAAGGAGGCTTTTTTAGGGATTGTTGGGCCTATGGGTTTGGGTCCAAACACACACGCGCATGTGGGCTGGCCCGGCCCAGCTTGAGTTCGGGTTTGGGTTTGGGTAGAGCACCTACGGTGCGGGCCAACGACCCAATTTTAACCTTTTTGGGCTTGTGTGTGAAGTGGAGTGTCCACATTCAGTGTACTAAAAAGTTGTAACAGTTAGTCAATTAAGACTGTTAGTGGTAGCGATTAAGGAACTCTTAATGCTCCACTAATTATGTCTTGACTGCTGCTTTAGGGGAGCAGTTTTTGGCTCCGCTGTTGATCTATTTTTACTATAAATAGATCAACACTCTACACTCCAGAACACACAACATCACTCCCTTCTCTATCTTTCTCTCTAAACTTTTCTGGGTTAAGTAATTATATCGTTCTAATGCTCTCAGTCTTGAGTGGGCGTGCCTGCGCGCAGTAGTGTAAATCCTTGAGGAACTACCGGTTGTATGCTGATCGCCACCATGGTCGTACCGAAATAGTTTTCAAGGCAGTGGCCCTCATACCACGACACTACGAAACCGGTTATATATTCTGATTTCCTTATCTTTTTCATTGTTACTGCTATATCTTGCATTACACTATTAAAAACATGTAACATCACAAGGTTGTAGGAGGACAACTATTTCTTCACAATTGAACAACTTGCATTAGCGGCATACGCAATTCTAATTCCCAAGGAAAGATTTGACGAAGCAACTAATGCATTTGTCTAAAACATAATAATGGGCAAAATTTTATGATGTTATATTTAGCACTCTTTAATTATGCATAAACAAGTATAGAGCTACAAACCTGGCGCAAAAATTTCACATTACTCTAAACAGCACGGGCATCAAATATAATTACCATTGATAAGCTACCTTCTGATTGAACTAGAAATTTTTCCCATAACGCATTTAGATTGGTTTCCATGAATGTTCTATATGAATTAGCAGAGCGTTTTGTTGGGGAAGTAACCCCAACATTATTGATGAACTAGTAACATGTAGAGTCTTAAATTGTTTATAGTTATTTTTATGTTACTAATATTTACTATTTAGTTGTTTATGTTATTAGGAGTAAATATTAGTAGTTAGTATTTGAATGTATTAAAACTCTTAAAGTTACTAGATGAGTTAGGACTTAGGACTAGACCTGGAAAAACGGGTCAACGGGTCGGGTTCGTGTCGGGTCTATTCGGGTTTCTCAATGATTTTGGGTTAACTCGGGTCGCGACGGGTCATTTCGGGTTTCGGGTCTGTTTCGGATTTTTTGGTCGGGTTAGTTTCGGGTCAAGCGGGTCGGGTTGTTCCAGGTCGGGTCATTTTCGGGTCAATGAATAATAGAGAAATTGCCATTTCAAGTGTTTTTGGTTCAATTAGAGTTATATTTTGTCGGGTTATTTTTTGGGTTTGGTGGTTTCAGATCGGGTCATTTTCGGGTCAGGCCAGTTCAGGTCAAGAAATCTCGGGTCATG
This sequence comes from Silene latifolia, assembly GCF_048544455.1. Classification (NCBI taxonomy): domain Eukaryota; kingdom Viridiplantae; phylum Streptophyta; class Magnoliopsida; order Caryophyllales; family Caryophyllaceae; genus Silene; species Silene latifolia. The sequence goes on from NC_133538.1 coordinate 203,764,864, forward strand.
TTCGGGTCGGGTCGGGTTAATTCGGGTTAATTCGGGTTTTTGGGTCACATTCGGGTGATGTATTTCGGGTCACTTTGGGTCTCAGGTCAGCCTTTCGGTCGGGTCAATCGGGTCGGGTTGCTTTTGCTAGGTCTACGTAGGACCTTATAAATAGAGGCCATTAGTCATTGTTGGAAAATAAGAGAGTGTAAACTTAATATCCCGAGTTAAGCATAGTTGGAAATCTTAGCTAGTAGCTAAGTGTTGGAGGATTGATTGTATTATTGTTATTGTTTGAATAATAATACAAGTTGGGTTGTATTATTGTTAGTGATATCAGAGCTACGACTCGATGGAGAAAAGTTTTGGTACAAAGTTTGAGATGGAGTTGTTCAATGGCAAGAACAATTTATAGTTATGGTAAAGCATGATAAAGGATGTTCTCATACAACATGGGTTGTATGTGACTCTTGAAGATAAAAGGCCCGATGATTTTCAAGTTCTCAAATGGGTGTACATGAAGTTGCGCGCGGTTAGTACAATCCGTTTAGCCCTTGCACCCAAAATCAAGTATAGTGTGTTAGAGGAGACAAATCCTAAGGAGTTCTGGACCAAGTTATGTAGCATTTATAATGCGAAGTCCTTGGCTAATGAACTATTTTTGAAGAAGGATCTTTTTGAGCTCGAGATGGTAGATGACGGCGATTTAAGGGATCATCTAAATAAGTTCAATGGCTTGATCACCCAATTGGCGAGTTTGGATGGGACATTCAAAGAAAAAGACAAGGCAATAATGTTGTTGGCTTCTCTCCCCAAAAAGTATAACACGATTATTACTAGTTTACTTGTGGGGAAGACATTATTGGCCTTAGATGAGATCGTTGTAGTTTTACTAGAGTCCGAAAAGTTGATGAAGCAAGGAGGTGGTGGCTCTTCAAGTGAGGGAGGAGCTTTTGTTGGTGAATATCGTGGCAAGAAGAAGGGCGGTTGGAAAAAGCACAATCCTAATATCAAGTGCTTCTACTGCAATGAGTTAGGCCATATACAAACTGTATGTCCTAAGGCAAAAGAAGATTTGAAAGAGATGAAAAAGACTCGTGCTAGTGGGGTTGCAGCTATGGCAGAAGTTGATGATGGCGAGCTCTTAATGGTTCATGGTGAAAAGGAACCTAGTGAGAGTTGGGTATTAGATTCGGGAATTTCCCATCACATATATGGAAGAAGAGAGTGATTCTCTTCTTATGAAGAATGTGAAGGAAAGATGGTTAGTTTGCCAAATGGTGAAAAGGTAAAGATTGAAGCGATTGGTGAAGTGAAGGTAAGACTTCATGATGGTCAAGTTAGAAGATTTGGTGATGTGAGATACATACCAAATATTATTAGAAATTTAATCTCATTAGGTAGATTAGATTCTATGGGTTGTTCCATTCATGTTAAGAATGGTGTTTTGGAGGTCACTAAAAAAGGTATTCCCAAAGGTAAAAGAGGTGAAACTAACTTATTCACATTTGATGGAAGATGTGGTGAAGATGGGTTAGTTCAAGGGGAGGTTCTCTCAGGTTAAGGTTGTGTAGCTCCGCTGGATGATTGACAATCTCAAAGTAATGTTGAGCTTAAGGGGAGTTTTGTTGGGATAGTAATCCCAACATTATTGATGAACTAGTAACATGTAGAGTCTTAAATGGTTTAGAGTTATTTTTATGTTACTAATATTTATTATTTAGTTATTTATGTTATTAGGAGTAAATATTAGGAGTTAGTATTTGAATGTATTAAGACTCTTAAAGTTACTAGATGAGTTAGGACTTAGGACCTTATAAATAGAGGTCATTAGTCATTGTTGGAAAATAAGAGAGTGTAAGCTTAATATCCCGAGTTAAGCATAGTTGGAAATCTTAGCTAGTAGCTAAGTGTTCGAGGATTGATTTTATTATTGTTATTGTTTGAATAATAATACATGTTGGGTTGTGGGTTAATCGTCCCATAACAAAATATTGTGAGTCTTTGCATTTTATATTATTTATACCAAAAATCCCAACACGTTTTTTAGTAACAGAACAACCTTCAAAACAATACCACTCACTAAGAAAACACTGGAGAAACATAGGAGGTAATTTAACTACCTAGAGTAGGGATGTAAGGACTAACAGTTCTAATACTAAATATGGTAGCAACCAGAAAAGAGAATAGTGATATCCTAGACTCTTAGTCTGTCAAGATCCAGATTGGGTATAAATTCAGCATAATGGAGAAGGCTAAATGTAAATTGACACAGTAATCGATAGGCAGTCGACGGCTCTACTTGTCAGATGTAAACACCACACATCTGATGATAAGGACCTACCATCACATATTCATTTAACTTATGTCATTCAATAAAGAACTACGTGTATCCTGAAATGTCCATGATAATCTACAGCCAATACACAGCACAGATCACCTGAACGGTTGAAACTTAAAACTGTACTCAAAGTGCAATGTAATTGGCATGAAGCTAGAGGAGGAGCGTAACCTGTTGTTTTGGTAAAAATTTAACGAGTTATTAATTTAATTAGTGAGTGATAGTGATTAATCTATGGCCAACGACGGAATGAATGCAACGAATTTAACGTATGAATGAATAACGCATTAAGAGTGTGACACGAGGAATTTTGGTGACGTGGAAAACCCGATGTGGGAACAACCGCGGGGGGAGTCGGAATCCCACCAATTTCGCACTATAATCGAGGGAATATTATGCAAGTAAGGAAATACAAGACTTATTGGCTAGTGAGATACTGGTAAGTATAGACGGAATGACGAGTAGTAGAGTGTTGAGTGTGCTGAAGTATTGAATGCCCCTTTGCGTTGCTCTTCCCTTACTTTATATACTTGTCAAAGTCAGATCCAGAGTCAAAACCTTCCCCCTGTTTCTGCTCCTAAATACTTGGTCAACCCCATAGGAATAGAAAGTGGTTGAATTGGTCCAAGGTCCCCACTTCCTTTTGCACGTGCATTTAACAACTTAAATTGTGTTTGTTTGGTCCTCATCCAATGGTCCTACCATGTCCACCTCATCAATCTTCTTTCCTTTTCATCTGCCAATGAATAAGTGCCACCTCATCAGCTCCTTTGCCTTTCTTTTGGCCAGTGGGAAGATGTCACATCACAGGTGATAAAATGTAATTGTTATCCCTAACAATTGCCCCCAAATTTCCGTCTCAAAGTATTTTAGGCGGGAATTTCCGTTTCCGATGTCGAGAACTGACGAAGTTTGGCAGTTACCTCGGTTCTACAACTTCCCTTCTTAATGACCTCTCAACCGCCACTTTGCCTCCCACTCTCCCACAAACTCTTTTTCCTATTTCAACCCCTCGGTATTCCCAACTCCCTTTAACTTCTCTCACTTCTCCCATCATTACTTCATCTCCTCCATCTTTCCATTAAACAAAGAATTTTCTTCTCCGGCTGCAACAGGTATATCGTTCCTCTTTCTTCTTCATTTTTTTTTCTTTTTCACTTTCTTTATTTCATTATGTCTCAAAAAACCGCTTCCTCGACTTCTGCTTCGGATACTCTGGCGCCGTCTAACCCTTTTCCCTTCGGAGGTGTCTTATCCTCCAAACACTTCTGCAATTATGAATTTATCGCAGAAGATCTTGCCTATATCAAGGAGACATTCGGGTTCTCCAATCAGGTGGTATTTCACATCCCGGTTCCTGGTCAAAAATCTAATCCGTGCGGGAGGGGTGGATATGCTTGTAAGAATACGCGTTCCGTCTAGGTTTGGGGTTTCCGTTTCCTCCTCTGGTCTAGGAGTTCCTGAATCTTAATCACTTGGCTATTTGCCAAGTTTCTCCATACACTTGGCGAACCTTGCTTGTAATCTGTGCTATGAATAGCCATTTTTGCTATGATATCGGTCTCTCAGATCTCGCCCACTTGTTTTCGGTCAGGTCTCTTAGCCGGGGCCAAGTGGCTATTCGAGTTCGTGACGGGGAAAATATTGCATTATTTTTCCGGCAAAACCTGATGACAGCAAGTGGTTTACCCATTTTATCTTTGTCAAAGTTGACACCCTTCCTCCTCCGACCGACTACATTGTCAGCGCCTGGCGGTCTACTCATGGTGCTTGCACGCCCTAATTTTGCTTTTTTTCTTTTCATTCTTATATTTCCTTACTTGGCTTTCTATGCACGTCTGCGTCATTTGCCCCATCTCCCGACGAGGTTTTATCTCTTACTAAGCTCTTTGGTCCTCCACCCGAACACATGAGTTTTCCCAACCTGGTCCAGGACTCTGCATCTGCTTCGAAGGAGGAGGAAGTAGTAGTTGAAGAGGAAGAAGAAGGTGAAGCAATGTCAATTGGTGCGTCACTTTGTCTTTTTAGTTGTTTTCTGCTGCTGACGATGTGCCATTTTTCTGATTCTGATTTTATTTTTCCTGCCTTCAGGTTCTGCAAAATCTAAGACCACACTGTCCGACGTCCTGGCTCTGAGGGAAAGGAAGCGTGCTGAGGGTGCTTCCAAACCAGCTGAGAAAAGGAAAGCTGCTCCTGCCGCTGGCTCTGGGACTCGCGCAAAAAGGAGGTCTGCTGCTGCTAGCCAGGCCAAGGAACATGTTCCTATCGAGGTCACCCCTCTTGCTATGAAGCCTCCTATTTCAGGGCATATTCCTTCTACTTCTAGGAATCCTCCGGCTTCTGGGTCTATTCCCGTTCCTGATTATACCCCTACTGCTGAATCCATCCCTGTTACTGGCTCTACTCCTGCTGCTGAGTTTGTTCCTGCTTCTGGAGGTTTTCCTAATGTGGCGTTCAGGTTCCCAGGGGATTTTGGTCGGGCAAAATCTGATCGCAATTTGAGTAATCTGGTGGACCGTGCTGCGGAGCATTCCTTTGAGGTGATTATGTGTTAACTGTCTTAGTGCTTCCTTTTTTTTTGAACTTCTTTGCTCTCAGTTGGCAGTCTTTCCAAATGGCTCTATTTTTGCAGGAGAAGGTTCCTCTTTTGGAAGCTGAAAAGGCTGAGCTCCAAGAGCAGATGAAGGCAGCTGAAGAAGCCAAGCTTAAGATTCAGGCTGAGTTAGACGCAGCCCAGAATCTACTACTGGAGGAATCTGCTCAGAAGCAGAAACTGCAGAGTAGCCTTTCTGATTCTGAAAGGCGTATTTCTGGTGCTGAGGAATGTGCTGCTGATGCCAAGAAGCGGGCTTCTGATGCTGAGGCTCGCCTCTCACAGATTCTGGATGACAAAGCCTCCTTGGTTTCTGAGGTGCAGATGCTGAAGGAGAAGAATGCTGACCTTGGAGATGCGCTATTGAACTCCCTTGCCTATGCTGCTCTAGAAACCAAAATTGAGTGTATAAAGGCGTTTCTGAAGGGAGAGCATCTGGTTTGGGACTTTGAAGCAGAGGAGTAGAAACTTGCTGCGGACTTTCCCGAGGGTCTGAATCTAGATCTGCTGCCTGGTCTGGAAAGAGAGGGTGATATTCCTGCTGGTGTTCTAGATGTTGAGGAAGAGGTGAACTCCCCTGCTCCTGCCACTCAAGCAGCTGCTTCTGAGGCTGTGGAGTGCATTGATCTGGATTAGTATTTCCTGTGGATAAAAACTTTGTTTTGCTTATTAGTCAGTTTTTGGCCCTGAGGGCGTAGTATTTTGTTTAGTTTCTGGCAAACAGTTTGGTACATTTTAGTCTGGTCCAGAGGACCAGGCATATTTTGCTTTACTGATGAACTTATCAAGTCTAATTACTTTCTGTTTTTGGATATACCTTGTTTCGTACCGTTTCTGGTGTTCTTTTGATTTGTGCATGCACTTTTTACGCTGTATGTTTGGCCATCGATGTTTGATTGCTGGCTAAGGGATCTAGTGCGCCCACTGGTTCAGAGAAGCTAGGCTTGCATGGGTGCTAATGCAGCGTGGGAGACTGGTTGTCCCGGTTGTACGTGCTTAGCCACGGACACACGCCTTCTGTAGTAAATACAGACTCTGCCAGATTAGTTTGCATTTTTATTCAATTGGCCATTTATTTGAAAAACATTTATGAAAAGGAATTTATTTACTTCAAATGCTTAAAGTTGTTGATGTTTACTAAATTTAAAAAACTTCCAGAATCAGGGAGTTTTAAAATCAGAATATACGCAAGAAAATTTGCAGAACCAGAGAATGTTAAAATCAAAATATACGCAAGAAAATTTTCAGAACTAGAGAATGTTAAAATCAAGATATACGCAGAAAATTTTCAGAACCAGAGAACATTAAAGGTAAAAATATGCAGGAAAACATATGTAAGGGGATTTTGGAGTTTAATCAGATTTTTAGAGCCAGAGAATATTAAAACCAAAATCTAGAACCTGGCTGAGTTGTATCTGGTAGACTGAGTACCCAGTTGTTGACCATGCTGGTGGCTTAAGTGAAATACTTTTTCAAATGGATGATGTTCCAGGATATAGGAACCATTTATCCTTCCATAGTCATGAGTCAGTAAGCTCCATTTCCAACTATGCTTTCCACTTGGTATGGCCCCTCCCAGTTGTAGAGGAATTTTCCTGCTTGTTAGTTCTTGGTATTCTGGAAGACTTTTTTCAGGGCTAGGTCTCTTACCTGCAAGGTTCTTACCTTCACATTCTTGTTATAGCTCCTAGCCACAATCTGTCAGTATGAAGCCATCCTAATTTGAGCGCTGGTTCTGAGCTCGTCTACCGTGTCCAAACTGCTTGCCATTTCCACCTGATTCCGGTCTTTCGTTATGCACCCATACCTGTGGGTTGGGACCCTGACCTCGGATGGAATGACTGCTTCTACCCCAAACACCAGGCTGAAGGGAGTTTGTTTTGTTGCAACCTTGGGTGTGGCTCTGTCAGCCCAGAGAACCAGAGGCAACTCTTCTGCCCATTTGCCCCCTCTCTCTTCCAGCTTCTTTTTCAAGTTTTCAACGATAATCTTGTTGCTCGACTCGGCTTGTCCGTTGGACTGGGGGTTCCAGGGAGTAGACTTTTGCAATGAGATATTCCACCTAGTACAAAAAACTTATGTCTTATTTCCAATAAATTGGGATCCGTTATCACATATAATCTCAGATGGAATGCCAAACCTGCATATGATATTGCGTTTAATGAAAGATATAACCTGGGTTTCTGTAACCTGGGAGGATCATTCTGCTTCTATCCACTTGGAGAAGTAGTCCGTCATGGCGAGCATATATACTAAGTTTCCTGGTGCCTTGGGTAATAGTCCTACGATGTCCATTCCCCACTTCATGAAGGGCCAGGCTGAAATGACCTGATGCAGAGGCTCTGCTGGCTGACGTGGGCGTGCCTCTGACAAGCATCGCATTTTTTTGCGAACTCCACGACATCTTTGCGCATTGTGGGCCGGAAGTATCCCTGCCTTAGTACCTTGTTGGACAGGCTCCTGCCCCCTGCATGATTTCCACATTCTCCACTGTGAAGAGCATGCAAAACAGCCTGAGATTCTTCCTGATCCAGGCATCTGCGGTAGGGTCCGGCGAGGGATTTCCTGAACAAGACACCATCAATTAGTATGAATCTGGATGCTTTCATTCTGAAGCTCCTTACCTCCTTTTTATCTGCTGGCAGGATGTCGTTCTATAGCCAGTCCTGGTACGGTTTCCTCCAGGCTGGAGTATCTTCTTCACTGCTGGTGCTGCACAACACTTCTGCTTCTTGTTTAGGTTTCAGTATCGTTGGCTCCAGCACGAGGACAATTGGTATTGTGGAGATGGCCCCTGGTTTGAAGGTTGCCCCCAAGGTGGCTAGCGCATCTGCTTCTGCGTTCTGGTCTCTGGGGATTTGTTTGATGTTGAACATGGCAAATCTGAGGGTCAACTCCTTTGCTACGTCTAGGTATGCCATCATCCTAGAGTCCCTGGCTTCATAAGAGTCATTCACATGTTTTGGCTCTTAAGATTTGGAGGCATTGCCTTTATGGGGCAACCTTTAAGGTGTTTTCAGATCATAAGAGTCTAAAGTATATCTACACTCAAAAGGAGCTTAATATGTGACAGAGACGATGGATGAAGCTGATCGGGGACTACGATATGGAACTTAAGGTGTCTGATTTTAAGATCCATAGCCAGCTTCAGACCTAGGATCAAGGCCTCGTATTCTGCTTTGTTGTTTGTGGCCTTGAATTCACATCGTACTGCCTGGACTATGAGATCTCCCTGAGGTGATTTGAGGACCAATCCTACTCCTACTCCTCTTGTATTGGAGGATCCATCCACATGTAGTTCCCACACTTGTTCTCCTTTATCTTCCTCCAGATTCAGAATGTCCTATTCTGCCTGGGTCTGGAGAGTCGGGCAGAAGTCGGACATAAAATCTGCCAGAGCCTGAGACTTTATTGCTGTACGGGGTTCAAATTTCAAGTCATAACCGCTCAGGTGCACGGACCACTTAGCCATCCTTCCTGACAATTCTGGTTTTCTCATGATAGTCTTAAGAGGATAATTAGTTATCATGGCAATTGTATGAGACTCAAAATAAGGACGCAATTTATAAGATGCTGTAACTAGTGCAAGGACGAGTTTTTCCAGCGATGTGTACCTAGTCTCTACAGGAAGCGGAGACTTACTGACGTAATATACTGGATGCTATGATCCCTCCTGCTCTCGTAATAGTATTGCACTTACTGTTGCCTCTGTGACTGACAGATACAGGAATAGTGGCTCTCCTGGCTCTAGCTTCGACAGGAGTGGCGGAGTGCTGAGATAATGTTTTAACTCCTGAAATGCTTTCTCGTGCTCCTTTGTCTAATCAAATCTTTGGCTTTTTCTGCGCATATCATAAAACAACCTGCATCTGTCCGAGGATCTGGATATGAACCTCTTTAGGGCTGCCATTCTTCCAGTCAGGCGCTGGACGTCTTTTGGTTTCTGCGGTGACTCCAGCTGCAGAATTGCTTTGATTTGTTCGGTACTGGCCTCTATCCCCCGCTGGGTCACCATGTAGTCCAGAAATTTTCCATTGGAGACTCCGAAGGTACACTTTGTTGGATTCAACTTCATCTGGTATTTTCTGAGGGTGTTGAAAGTATCTGCCAGGTGCTGGCGATGTTGCGAAGCCTGCTTTGATTTGATGACCATATCGTCTATGTATACTTCTATGGTTTGACCTATTTGCTCTTTAAACATCATGTTTACCAGCCTCTGATTGGTGGATCCTGCATTTTTAAGTCCAAAAGTCATGACGTTATAGCAATAAATACCTCGCTCGGATCTGAATACCATCTTTTCCTGGTCGCTGGGGTGCATCTTTATCTGGTTGTAGCTACTCTAGGCATCCAGGAATGTCAGCATCTCGTGACCTGCAGTAGCATCCACCATGGCGTCTATGTGTGGTAGCGGAAACGGATCCTTGCTATTTTAAATTTGTGAAATCAACGCAGACCCTCCACTTGTTATTTTTCTTCGGAACCACCACCACGTTAGACAACCATTCTAGATATTTCACCTCTCGAATCTTTCCTGCAGCAAGCAGGTTATCTACTTCCTGGTTTATGACTTGGTTCCTTTCAGAAGCAAACTTCCTTCTTTTCTGCTGCACAGGTTTATAGCTTGGATCCACACTTAGCTTGTGCGTTATTACACTTGGGTCTATCCCTATCATATCATTATGTGACCAAGCAAAACAGTCCATGTTAGTTTTTAACAACCAAACGAGTTCTTCGCGAATGTTACATGTACATTCTGATCCAATTAGCACGGTTTGTTCTGGGTGCAGCGCGTCCAGGATGACTTCGTCTAGTTCTGCCTGCTGGGGCTCAATATATTCGTCCTGGATGCGCTGGCTCTGTAATTGCTATGTAGGTGGGTTGGTTGTTGACTTCAGGGCCACTTTATAGCAATCCTTAGCTTCTTCCTGGTCCCCACGTATATCTTGCACACCCCAAGGCGTTGGAAACTTCAGACACTGGTGGTACGTTGAGGGTATTGCCTTCATCTCGTGGATTCAGGGCCTGCCCATGATCACATTGTAAGTGGAGAGTCCATCAATAACCAGATACCTTACCTGCTTGTTAACTCCTCCGGCATAAGTGGGGATGACGATCTCTCCTAGGGAGTTCTTTGTTTCGCCACTGAATCCAACTAAGGGGACCGCCTTCTTTGCTAGATCTTTTTCATTGAATCCCATTCCTTTGAGTGTCTCAAGCATGATTAAGTTGACAGAGCTTCCGGTATCCACCAGGATCTTTCTCACCTCCCAAGTTCATATGGGGAGCATGATGATTAGAGCATCGTGGTGCTGTTCTGGAGCAGACTTTGCATCTGTTTCGTCAAAGGTGACTAATGGCAGGTTCTGGCGACTTATCCTGCAGGAGTGCTCTGGCTTATCTCCCTTTAGTTCCGTAGCACGCCTCTTTGCTGCTGAGTACGTCAATCCGCATAGCTCTGAGCCACCTGTAATAACATTCACAGTTCTAGTGCATTGAGGAGAGGGAGATGTCAGAACCTGATCTGCAGAGTTCACTCTGGTTGTGCGTCTAGGTAGGAGGTTATCCAGGTTCCCTTGGTCATAGTGATA